>NC_084767.1:14291644-14615394 GCF_028858725.1 Colius striatus
AGGACGTAGCCTCTCGGGGAGGATGGAGTAGGGAGCGAGCGCGGGGAGGGGGGCTAGGGAGAGGAAAGACAGCAGGAGACAGAAATGCAAACATGGCCTGACAGACGTGGGGCAGGGGGAGGGGAAGAGGAAAAAGCAGGGTAAACCTGGCAGGATGGAGCAGGAAACCAGGCTGGAGTGAGGCAGGGCGATGGTGAGAGAGTGCTTCCTGCGGAGGGAGAAAGGCAGACAGATAAACACTCCAACAGGCACTGGTTGACCCCTCTTTGGGATGACGTGGTCCCCAGGGCATGGGTGGCTGCGCCCCTGCAGACCAGAGTCCCGAAAGCAGGTGGCAGCATGGCGGGGCATCAAGTGTAGGGACGGTGCTCTGGTGCCCTGGGGCAGCTGGCTTGTGAAATATTCTGATTTAAATGCCTGCCTGAGGCACCAAGGAGCCAGGACTGAAGGGTACAAGAGTAACTTTGTCCCTCATGACAGCCCAGCTGTCTTGAAAGTGGCTTTTGCTTTTGAGTTGTTCTATTTCTGTCCCCTGGTGAGACTGACAGGTTCAAAGTTCAAAACCTGAAGGAGCTCAAGAGAGTTTGTGACTTTCTTTGCCTCATTCCCCATCAGTGCAAGTAGTTATGAGTTTATGAGCTATTGGGAGAGACCCATTGGGGTGCATGTGTTAGGCCAGAGCAGCCTTTTGGACTGAGTTCATGGGGCTATTTGGCTGGACCTGTGGGCATTAGGTGTGTGGCCACGATGCCATGGAGTGTCAGGGGCTGGGGGAGCAGAGCAGAACACCCAGCCCCACAGCGCTGCTGATCTGACTGTGACTGCTGCTGCTTGTGTCAGGATCGTGTTGCCATCGTATGATGTGTTGCTTGTGTCTCTGCCCACCCCATCCAGCTCCCTGCATGGCTGGCAGGCAGGGAGGTGCTTTGGCTGGGGTCTCCCCTGGCTGCAGATGCTGAGCTGGAGAAGAGGTCTGATATTTGCACTCCTGAATGTACTGTCCATTTGGATACACATCCTTCCTCTTCATCTGGCATTGCTGCAGATCCATGGTGCTTAGGGTGTCTCCGAGGCTGGTGCCAAGAGACTGGTGGCTCCTTCCTCAGCCCTTATATTGGTTCCTGCTCTGAGGACTCCTGCCTCCATGCACCAACTTACCCACAAGCGTCTTAGGGCAAAGTTAATGTCTTGTTATGCTATTGATGTTAGAAATGACAGGATGGATCATACACCCAAAAATGATGATCACCTCTGTGTTTGTGTGAGTATGGACCGAGTTCCTGTAATTGAGTCCCCATGCCCCCTGAAAGAGAGCAGCCTGCCCCAGCTGCAGCAAAGGAACCGCTGGTGCTTTGGGAGTATCCTCTCAAAGTGGTGAGGATATAGATCCACTGCATTTTGATTTGGTGACGTTTCAGGGCTTTGAGATCCATGGATGAAAATCTCTAGCCCAGAGGAGTGCTGTCTGTTCGCTGGCATTGCCTGCTGTGAGAAGGGGAAAGGCGTTGCCCCACGCCTGAATGAGCTTATGGTACAAGGGGTCAGTTGTGTGCCTGTCCTGACTGCAACAGAGATGCTGCCCTAGCACAACACAGAGTGCAGAGGCGCTGGTCCTGCACAGAGGAGTACAGCCCCTGTGTTTAACCTCTTCTGGGACAGGTCTGAAGCGATGGTCAACAAAAAGAACCCCCTACAGGAAAGGAGCTGCTTCCTTTGCACTTATGCAAATGCACAGTTTTTGGGAGGATTTCCAGTTCCCTATCATTATCATTTTTAATGTATTCATTGCTGATACCTCAGCCTGGTCCCATCTTATCCACAGTGCCCTTCAGCATGCCACCTCTCTGGTTTTCCCTAAGGCTATCACCCTGTCCTCACATCCCTCAGGCATAGGCTGCTGGGCAGAGCCTGCTCCATTTCAGTGTGAATTCCCACCGTGGTTTGGGGCTTACCCTGCTTGCTGTGAGGCGGGAGAGAAAGCACCTGGTATTTCATCCCCACCTTGGCCAGAGCCTGCCCTCCATTTCTCAGCCTCCTGCGATATCTCACCTCTCTGCAAAACAAGCCTTCCTCTGTGCTGGCGAGCACCAAGAGGAGGAAGAGGAGGAGCTGGCAGGCCTATGTCCAAATTCCCCCCGCTGCTCTGCCAGCTGCCGGCTCCTTGTGTGATGTGACACTCACGCTTTTTCCAGCTCACAGCTGGATGCTTGCCCCGTGTGAGGAGGAGTCACTCTGTGGGGGAGCTTCAGCCCTGTAGGTGGGAAGTTGGCCCAGCTCTGCCTCTGGCACGTGGGTTTCCCTTGTGTCTGTGGACAGCTGCGGGTTCTCCAGCACCAGGCACTCCAGAAAGCATCCAGTTGCACCAGCACGGGGCAGATGGGGAAGAGGTAACTGGAGTAACGAGGGGAAATGGCACCTGTAGTGCTGGAGTTGCAGGGCAAGGGGTGATAGTGTACATGCATTGCCAGCAAATGCTGCTGATTCAGATAAGCCCAGCCTGGAAAGCTGGAGGTCTGCAGAAAGGGTAGAGCAAGGTTTCTCCTCCCTCTCCCCCAGTGCCAGCTATTGCTGCGCTTCTGCGTCAGAAAGGGTTGTTCAGTCCATTTCCCCAATTTCCAGTGAGAAACCAGAATTGTGTATTTGACTGTCCAAGAGCAGTTCTGTCTGCTCACAGAATAACTGTGGTGTGTGATTGTGTCTAAGTGCGTGCCTTGTCCTGCTTGCAAGGAAACAGCCCCTGCACTGCTTTTGCAGACAAAGGTTTGGGCTGGGAGTAAAGTCCATGGGAAATGGGAGATGCTGTGAAAGATGAGTCGCATCAGGCTATATGGTAGCACTGGGCCCTGAGCAGGGCATGCAAAGTGCTGTGGAGCACCAGCCAGACCGAGACCAGAGCAGCTGCATGAGCCCAGTGAGTCCGAAGAAGCTCATCCTCGTCCTTTGCATTGCAGACTCGGGATGTGGATAAACTCAGGGGATCCACTCTGGAGCTTCAGTCAGGGAATCCAGTTATGTGGTCCAAAACTACTAGAAATCCCCATTGTAGAAAGTGTCCAGATCTCAAGCTTCCTGCCTGGCTTTGTCAGGATGTTCATTGACTGGGAGTTTTTGCCTGAAGACAGCACAGTAGAGATGAGGCAGTAGCAGGGTCAGGGTAGCTTTGCTGGGGAGAAAAGACACTCTTTTTAACCTTTCCATCCTATCTTTTTCCCTAGCACAGCACTAGGGTGGGCAGACTGGGTTGGGCTGGGTATGCGAGGTGATGGGAGAGAAGTGAAAGCACCCAGCCTCGTCTGGACCAGCTTTGCTCTGCAGATGTCATTTGGCAGCGCTGGTCACAAAACCCTGAAGCAGTGAGTTTAGTGGCAGGGCCGTGAGCCGTGTCGGTTAGCTGGGGACACGCAGCGGCTGTGGCCAGAGCCATCCAGTCCAGCGCCGGGGAAGGAAGTCAGTGAGAAGGACAGAGTGTGAACAAAACCCCTCTCCGGAAAGGCACCCCGTTAATCAGTCAGCAGGGCCGACTCAGCACAGAGGGAGGGAAGGGGAAGCAGAGAGGGGCTGAGGTGGTGTGTGGGGGCTCACAGGGAGGATCCGGTGCAGGGCTTCCTGCGGGTGGAAGCAGAGGGAGAGCAGGAGCCGTGTTGTGTTGTGCCGTACCATGCTGTGCCACGCCTGCGCCTTCCCCCACATGCAGCCTCTGAGCAGGTTTCCGAAGCCATCGTTTGCTGCAGTGGTGCTGGCACAGATGCTGCTCTGCTGTGACATAGCCATCTGCAGCCATCACCAGAGAAAACCAGGCCCCACATGAGACAATGTGCTCGAGAGATGGGTTCAGGCACACAGCTGGAGCCTGTGGGCTGCTCAGTCTCTGTGCTTCCCAGGGCGAGCGTGGCTTCCCCGCCAGGCAAGGAGAACGCTGGGATGCAGGACCCCGGCAGACAGCCCTGCCACCATGCTGAGAGCAGCAGTGATTTGGGGGTGCAGAAAGAGGGCAGAGTGGGGATGGAGAAAATGAAGGAGCTGCCAGTGATAAGGAGAAAGTCCTCAGTGCAGCCTGGCCCCTTTCAGAGCCACACGCTGGGAGATCAAGGCTAGGAAAACTGCTGGGAAATGCACTTCTCTGAAAATAGACAAGGTGTGAGTGGCTGTGGGATCCTGCTTCCTCTCCCCGTATCCCATCAATCCCCCTCTGTTTATTTTAATATCCTGCTGCCAACTTGCTTGGAGACCATCTTGAAAAAACAAAGCTCGCCTGGGCTGCCACATGCCTTTTTAATTACATTAATGCTTTCCCTGTGCAAGGGCGAGATTTGGTGTGCACGAGAGAGCAGGATCTGCTTGGAGGGCCGGGGAGATAAAGCATCGCTAGGGTTGAAGGTGGGGAAGGAGGAACTCAGAGGGAAGGAGACGCTCCATGTGCTGGAGACATCTCCCTCACACCCTGCAATTTGCCAGAGACACAAACCATCTGTATGTCAGTTAGCAGAAATTTAATGGCCAAACCCAGCACCAAGTTCAGTGCTGGGGAGAGTGAGACACAGGAGAGAGCCATAGCAGGGCATACGCTCGCCTGAGGATAGAAAGGGCAAAGGCAGCATTGGGATGGATCCATCTGGCAAGCACGTTTTTGGGGGGTAGGTAACCTGACGGCCTTGAAGATACTTCTGTAGGCTGGGAATGGGTCTGTGCATCTCTTTGCCTGTCCTGGATGCCATGAGTGGCTGTGAACATTGCCATCCCAAGGTTCCAGCCCTGGTGTGGGACGTGGGGGAGAGCAGTGGGTCCCCAGTGTGAGCCAGTGCCCGATGCAGGGAGTCCCCAAAGATCGCGCAGCCTGGCGGGATGGCGCTGGCTGCCAGCAGCACGAGCGTCCCTAGCCCCACACCGCGGTGCTTTCGGAGGGAGCACTGGTTCCTTTTCCTGTTGTACTCACAGAGGGCCATGGACAGGATGCATCTGCAGGAATCCCACAGCCTCAACCTGCACAGATCGTACTTTTTCTTTCTTCCCCTTCACCCCCTGGTGTTGTTTGCTAACAGGTCACTGGGCGGCATGGGAAGGGAGGCAGGGGGTTATTTCTGCAGCCATCCTGCTCTCCCGAGCCCAGTGGTGGGGCAGATGCAGTGTGCAGCACTGGCTAAGAGGCCACTGCCACCTCGGACCACTGCTTTGGTGGTTCAGGCAAGGGGGACCACTCAGGTTTTGAGACCAAATTCGGTGCCTGTTGCAGCCAGCCCTGGAGATTGCCATACCAGGATTTGCGGGCCTAGGTTTCTGCTCACTGCCCCAGAGCACTGACAGAATGAGAGTGTCTCCTGTCCCCCCGTGGCAAGCCGTATATCTTGCATTTTGGGCAGAGCGCCACGGGGGGTGGCCGGCACCCCTGGCCGCTCACTGAGGCAATGGACTGGCAGTCTGTGACCATCTGGAGCGCAGTGTTTGCTCTGGGATAAGCGTGTCCAGCATTAATAGGAAATGCAGCTTAGCAGACAGATTCCTCTCCTCCCCCCAACCCCCTTTTTTTTTTTTTTAATAAACCTTGTTACATTTTGAAGGGATTTTACAAAAAATGTGATCATTTATTTTCACAGCCCCGGGGCACATTTTTGTGTGTGACATCAGACGACGTCTCCTCCCTCAGGGAGGGAGGGGTTGGAGGCGCGAGGCAGGGTGTGGGACGAGTGATGAGCGATGGCTGCTGTTGTTGAGAGAGGGGTGTCGTTGAAAGAAGAGCTGTGAGGAGCGGGACCCCGCACAGGTGGAGGTGGGCCGGGGCAGCTCCTGGGCTGATGCTGCCTCACACGAGTGAAGGAAGTGGTGGCAGGAGATGGTGAGGAGGGGGAGATGGCCAGCACCCCGCCGTTACCATGGGGGCAGCCATGGGGACACCACCTTGGAGCCGTGTGCAGGCGGGAAGGAAGTGGAGAACAATCAGGGAGAACAAGGCCGGCAGCCCTGGCCTGGCCGTGCCGGCGGTGCTGCTTGGCACGTCCCTCCACTGCTGTGTCCCCCTCAGCAGCCTCTCCCTAGGCACCCCAGCTTCTCCACGGGGCTGGCTCCTCACACCGTGCCTCAGAGGCCTTGTGTCAGAGGCACTGGCGGCCATTTGGTGTCACCAAGGAAGATTTTCCCATAGACATTCATCTCATGACCCTACCAGAGGGCTTCCAAGACCCGCAGGCCATGGTTTTGGAAGAGACACATCATAGGGTATTCCTGCTGCTTGTGAAAACCCATGGAAACACTATGTCCTTGAGACCTCTCCCTCCCTGCCAGCTCTTTCCAATACACAGGTTTGACTCTTACAAGAGAAGGAGATGGACGTGCACAGAATGCAGTTGCAAAAACCTCATGTTTCTGTAGAAAATTGAGCCAGCAACATATTTTTGCATTCTTTTCTTCCTTAGCATTTAGCATCTACCTGAGTCACAGCGTCACATTTCACAACTTTTTTTTTTTATTGTTGTTTCTTCTATTTCTGGTTGGTTTGCTGCTTGTTTTTTGCAGTCACTGAGACTTTTCTTTTGAATTATCTCATGCCTCCAGAAGCTGGAGTTTTCAGATAAAGATCATAAGTAATGACAGTCAGCAACACTGTGCTAATGAAAAACAACAGTATGTCTCTGAGGGTAACCGGTACTTCGAGATGTTTTGTCCATGAGGAGCTCACTTAGGCTTCATGTCTGTCATGCCAGAGATGCAAGCACACGAGAAGTGAGACTCTCCCAAACAAGAGCTGGGAGAAATGCATGATAATGTTTAACTGACCGTCCTTGAGCCTGGATAATTTCACTCCTGGAATGCCCGTCCAGCTGTGGTGTAGGGCAGGGAGCTGCTCTAATCCACAAAGGTTTGGTCCTCTTTGGGTAGCTGCCTGCACTCCTGAGAGCATCTCTGTACAAATGCAAGAGTTCTGCATTTGTGGTATCTGAGCATCCCTGATTTGTCCCCCTGATTCCAGGAAACTATATGTGTATAGAAAAATCTGCCAGACTCCCTCCAGTTAGCAGATAAAATCGTTTCAGAGCCCTATTCTGAAAGTGAGCTGAATCTCGGTCACCTGGTGAGGAATGACCACACCTGGATTCCCTCATTTCTAGTCTTCTGTTCTTTTTCTGTCACTCATCTGTGCTAGTCTATCTGTCTGAGCCTGGAGCTTGTCTGTCCCTGGCCCTAGAACTGTTGCTGAAGAGCTGTTTGTTGGAGCCAGGAGGGCTGCATTTGAATGACCTGCATCCCAGTGAGGTAGAATTAAATTATCTTGTAGAAGCAGAGTCCTATGTGATGTTTTCTTTAAGGGGCTTTGCCTCTCTCTGGGCTCACGATGCCAAGCTAGCAGCTGCCCACAGCAGTGGGTCCAGAGTAGACGTCAGCTCCATCCCCTCTCTCCTTTCTCTCCACAGATCTGGTGAGCAGCTATTCTATGACCCCCCCTACTCTTAGCATCACTGAGGAGGAACACGTTATCAACGCCAAGGATACGCTGACCATCACCTGCAGGTAAGGCACAAGCAAGCTTGGTTCTGCCTAGACTGCTCTTACCTGGTAAATGTTGGAGGACCAGGCAAGGAGAGCCCACGAGGGACAGCTGGGCTGCAGTGCACCTGCAAATCAGCACAGCTAACTAGAAATTTTCCATGTTCACCACGTGTGAACTCATCTAATTAATTAATTGAAAAAGAAGCTGAAGGCATCTCAGAGGAGATGGTGGTAACTTCTGCTGTAGTCTTGCAGGCAGTAGGAAGATAAACATTTGCAGGATCTGATAACTTCCTTGTAGGCTCTTTAGGGAAACTAGCCTTCCTAACTCTCTTTGTCTTTCTCTGACATTGCTTATTCTCACCTCATCAGGGGCTGCTAGGGCTACTGCTCTGGTTTCTAAATCTGGAAAGTAATTTTGGGGGACGTTGAGAAATATCCATGGGAGAAGGCAAGGCTGCCTTCCACAGTGGTGGCTGTGAGAGGCTTCTCGTTCTGCTAGGAATCTGGGATTTGATGCTTTGCTTTGTACACATGGAGATGAAGAAAAGTCCTGGCCAGGCCAGGTGAATAACTCTGTGAGAGGAGCTGAGGAAGCTGGTTGTTTTGGAGACTGCGGCTCTACAAAGGCGATGTGCCTGAGCTGATTTATCCCGTGCTGGGACGTGGCTGTACATGTTTTCAGCACTACCTCTTATCTTGGAAAGGACAAAAAAAAACCCAACAAAAAAACAAGTGGGAGAATTGACCAAGGTCAACTTTGCTGACAAAGTTGGAGTTTCCCTTCAGCAGCTGAAAGCAGATCCATGCTTGGGATCTGAGTGCTAGGGCCCAATGGGGGTATAAATTCAGCATGGGCCTCAAACGGGTGTTTCTCGGTGTTATATATAACCATGGAGCAATTACTGCAAACACTTGGCTGGCATTGTGTTCATGTCTTGTCACAAACATATTTAACTTTTCCTGGAACAGATGGCACTGCTTTTACTTTGTGAGTCAGTTCACAGCCAGGGAAAAGAGACAAAGGAAAGTTGTTGATGGCCACACTGTGCTGATTTCACTCAATCTGGGAAGCTTGTTCATACAGTGACCTGAGGAGCCATGGCGTCTGCTAGGTTGTAGGAAATGCACACGTTGGAGGACTGTGGTCAGCCATATAGCTGTTGTAGCGTCCATAGAGGAAGAGGAGAGAGTCTGGGATCTCCAGTGCTCTGCCGTGGTAGTTGTCTCCACAGAGGAACGTGGAAGCTGGCACTCTCTGTTAATACCTTGGAAGAGAGGCAGATTTGGTGAGATTATTTTGAATGAGCGTATAATCAGGCCAGATCATTCTTCAGAGTGACCCAGGGAGGGACATGAAAGTAGCTTCAAGACTGTGTTGCTTGCAGATTGAGCCGAGGCTAAAGGACATACTGAAGTTAGAGCTGTGGCTAAAGAAAGAGTCTTGTGCAGTCAAGCAGGAACATACCTGCTTAGCAGTATGAAGCAGAAAGCTTTTCTCTTCGGATAACCCTCCTGGGCTGTAGACAAGATTGCCCTTTCCTTCTGCACTTGTTAGGTGTTGATTAATATGGGAGAAAATCACATGAAAGGGAAAAAAAAATCATTTCCAGTTGTGCTTGCTGGGAGCATTGCACGAGGTAGAGTCTCTCCAGGTAGCAACAAGCTCCCTATTTCCTGCTGCAGAGCCAAGGCTCATCCTTCCGGCTGACTAGGCTGCACCCTTTTACAGAGTGCTGGCACGGACCCAGCTGAGATGAGGAACATCCCTACCCCCGGCTCCCAGGTGCTGTGCAGGACTGAGCTGGCCAGCCAAAGAGCAGCAGGTCCCTCTGGAAGTAGTACTAAAACCCATGCACCCACTGCCCATCTTGCTCCCCATCTGCCCCCCAACGCTGCATCCTGCTGTCCCAGCTGTGCTCTTCAGGGGCTAAACTGTGTCCTTCGCACCAGCCACAAGTAGATAAGTCTCAGCATCTCTTGTGTGGCTCAGAGGTTCTCCTTCTCTCTCTGACCTCTCAAGCCTGTGTTTGTCTTGAGGAGAGAATTTTGACTGTGGGATGCTCTCTGTTACTTCATTTGAATGAAAAGTAAATCTTTCCTGGTCCCTGGATCTCTAATTACACCCAGCTGCTTCTCCAACCTCTTCTCTGGACCATGGCCCACCCTGGGAAGACCTGGCATGTGTTAATGGGAGCTGAAGGGAAAAACATGCAGACCACCAAGAGAACAGGCAAAGGAGAGGGTGGTGGGGCAGGGTAGGGCAGAAACAAATACAAAATCAAATCCAGGATCCAGGGATTTCCTGCTGAGCATCGTGTTGGAGGTGGCTTCAGTTTGACCCTAGTCTTCCCTTGAGAACAATGTCCTCTGGCTGCTCTTCAAGCTGCCCTGGAGCCAGGAGTACAAGCCTGCTTGAAACAGTGCTGCAGCAGAAAGCTGAGCTCAAAACCCTCCATGTGAGACACTCTGGAGACCTTTCAAGCTTCACCCACCAAGCGTGAGAGTCCTGCAGCCAACTGCGCTCTCAGGCTCCCTTGCAGCAGCCTGGATCTCTGAGAATCCACAGCTCTGCAGCCCTGCTCCTGCCCCACAGCCCACCGAGCCTCATCACTGACCAGAGGCCGTGCCTGGCCCTGGGATGAGCAATGCCACAGCATCCTTCACAGAGACCCAAGGACATGGCACATGCGCAAGGAGCCACCGGGTGCTGGGACAAATGGTGTCACATACAGGCATGTTTCCTGGTCACCCAGCACAGTACACCCTTGAAAGGTCCAGACAGAGCAGGGGACCAGTGTAGGTGCATTCCCCAAAACACAAATCGTGCTGGGGCTGGCTGAGAGCCCCAGTGATGTTTTGATATAAGCATGTGGCAGAGCAGGCCAAAGGGGCCCATGTGGACAGTGCATCTTTTATTATCTCCCACCGCATGAAGGAAGGAAAGAATATTGTGAATCTCTGCATTCATGCCCGCAGCAGCCGGTGCTGGGGAAAAGAGAAGAGCTCGCACTGTTTCAGCTCATGGATCTTGGAGCAGAGCCCACAGGAGCTGGCTACACAGCAGCAGAAACCTCTAGTGGGATCATTGTGGTCAGCCCAGCTTCAGCCAACCCGTCCCACCTCATCCTATCTCATCCCATCCCATCCTGCAGGTGCTGGCCACTCTGGTGGAAAGCGATTGTTGCCCAGCCATGGTATTTAGAAAAAGAGCAAGGTTGTCCTTTGCTGCCCAGACACTTGTTGATCGAGCTGCTTGCAGATACAAGTATACAAACCCTACTCTGGCAGAGAGGAAGTGTTTGACCCCAGAACCCTCTTGGTTCCTGTGGAGGAAATGGGTGTTGTGGCAGGGCTAAAGGAGCCTAAGAATAAGGCAAGGCCCGACCATGACTGCTCTGGAGCCATGTCTGGGGACACACAACACCTGCTGCTCTCTCCCACACGTGTGTGACTGCCATGATCATCCTTTGCGGTGCTGAAGAGAGATCTATCTGTCTTATCCCAGCTAAGCCACAAAGCCACCACCAGCTTTGCCCATCATACCACGTTTGGGAGCTTCAAAGAGGATTGAAGGAAAGTGATGCCAATTGTAACATCTCCCTTGAAGAGCGTCTGTCCTGAAAAGATTTAGGAAAACAGCTGTGGAGAAGCCTACAGTGTGTCTGTTTCCAGCTGGCATCAGCAGGCTCCATCGCCCAGAGGTACATTATCACAGAGCTGAAAGAAAACAACTTGGGAACAAATCTTCCAAGGTGACATATAGGAGAGAGGGAAACTTTCAAAGCTGCTACCTGGACCTTCCTCAAATGCACAGGGCAGATTAAGAAATAAATCCAAGTGAGCCTGGCCTGCCATCATCCCTACCTTCTTCTGGTCCTCTGAACACATTAGTGACACCAACTTGGACTCACACTAGTGCCTCCACCTTCTGTGTCCCCACTGAATCGGGTCGAGCAGCACGTGATGCGAGGAATGCCTTAGTTCAGAGCTGCCCGCGGGCTGGTCAGCTGGTCTGTTTGTCCTGGCCCATCCGTGTTTATATAAATACGTGTCACTCAGCTACTACTGGCCTTGATGGTTAATAAAACAAGTGGATCTGATAATGCGTGAAAATCCCAGCGGGTAAACAAACAGAAAGCGGAAACGCTGGAGACTTGTACAATTACCCTGCTCCACATGGAGTGCCAAAAATGCCTGAGCAAATGCAAAGGGCCTCGGGGCTCCTTTGTGCAGTCGGGGTCTGACGCTCCGGATTGAGAGTGGGGCCAACCCCACGGACAGTGCCCAGTGCAGCGTGGCCACAGGCACAGCATCAATGGGCATGGCTCAGGCCACAGAGTGATACTGGTTTGATAGTCAGATTTATTATTCTTTTCCCTGTGTGTGCATAGGATGGGAGAAACTCAATATTCAAGAGTCTTATTGAAGTGTTCACGAGACACTTTGGAAAAGGCTGCCCATGATCCATGGACGCGAGCCACTGAAGCTGTACTTTCAGTCCTTCCTCAGGCATTTTTGGTGAATGCAGAAGTTTGAGCTGGGTCAGAGAGGCTGCATGTCTTTCCCCAGAGGTACATCACTGCCTTGTGCCTGGTGACATGGTGAGAGTGCAGCACGCTGTCTCTGAACTCGTCCACAGTGAGCTAGGCAGTGGGAGCTGGAAGAGAGTGAAGTCTGCAGGAAGATAAATCAGCTGCTGAAGACAAACACAAAGGGGCAGGTCTTTCCCCAGTGCTTGAACAGAAATCCTGTCCTCATTGCATCTGAGCCATTGTGCCCTCCAATGGCACCTTATCTTGCTTCCTCCTCGCTGTCCCTCGCTGTCTGGATCCTGCTATCAGTGACTGTCACCGTCTGGCTGTGTTTAAAAGCATCTGCCCACAGAGCTGCCCTGGCAGAGAAGCTGTGTGTGCCAACACACTGATTCCCAACTTGCATAATAGACAAACCCAGTTTCCCCTGACAGAGCAAACCATGCTGACAAAAGGCCATTTTTACCCCCACAGCTGTCTCTTGCGATGTCATCTTTTTTTCCCATTCCTTTCTCTTGCCCGTTCTTCAGTGACTTCCAGTCACACTGGCAAACTTTCAGCTGGGGACTCAGCCTTCCTCTGAAAGGGGCTCTGGTTTCACAGAAGGAAACGTCCAGCATGGAATAAAAGCTGGTTTTGTTTGTAGTAAACAAGTGCAGTTGTAGCAAGCTGTGGTAGTGTGTGTGTGCATCCGTGTGCCTACAGAAGCCTCCCGCTCAGGGGAGCCTCAGCTAAGTATAAAAACACACGTGCATGCTCTGCCCTGGGGGCTTCTTGCAGCTTCTGGTCTCTTCCATTTGTCTTTGGGCCGTTGCTGAACAGACTCTGTGGCTGTGCCCTCAGAGAGGTGTCTGGAGCAGAGTGTCTCTGCAGAGGTGGGAAAGGACCACAGCCGCAGGCCAGCTCAGAGGAGCATGCCAGGAGGTTAAAGGGTGCTGTGCAGAGCAAGGGAACTCCCTCCCACAGCAGCAGGGAAGGAAGCAGCTGGCAGCTGGACAGAAGGCAGGTAGCTGGGCCTCTCCTTGTTTTCTCCTTGCGATCTTTTATCCCTGACCTCCTCCTGCTTTTCTCTTTCTCATTTTCTTTCCAGTCTGCTCTCCTTCCCTCGTTCTCCATTCATCACACCACAAGCCCCAGCCAGCAGCTGTACCAAGCCAAGGGAACTCATCACATCCATGTGTTTCCTTAATAGCTCTGGACCCTTTTAATAATGAGAGGGAATAGTGAATAAATGAAGCCTTTTCCTCAGGGCTCTATGCAGCTCCCTGTCTTGGCATCAGTACCAGTAGTCATGGGAGGATGGGAGACCTGCTTGAGAGTGGGCTGATACCTTACAGTTTAGCATGGCCAGAGAGGTGGTCTGCAGGAGGGGCTGAGACTCTCCTTGCCCAGTGATTTGTGAAGCTACTTGCCATTTCACCGTGCCTGTTTTTCCCCTTGGAGGGTGGCTGTTCTTCTGTGCCAGAGCCCAAGAGCGATGGCTGGCTTGGCCTCATGCAGACGTGTGCAGAGTCATCAGGGCAGTTAAATCCCCACCACACTCACCCTGCTCTGCCCAAAGCCAACTCTCCTCTTTGCCCATGTCTAGAGGCCAGCACCCCTTGGAGTGGTTGTGGCCCGGGGGCAAGGTGGACCCTGCCGGGAAGGAGAAGGAGCCCGAGTTGGTGGCGTCGGCAGCCCCCAGCAGCGGCCGGGCAATCCGAGAAGGAGACTGCGAGGGGACGGGCTCAAAGCCGTACTGCAAAGTCCTGGTGCTGACCGAGACCCAGGCCAACGACACGGGTTACTACCGCTGCTACTACAAGTACATTGACGCCAAAATCGAGGGCACCACAGCGGTCAGCACCTACGTGTTTGTGAGAGGTAAGAGCTGTCCGGCAACATGCACCTTCGGTCGGGCTGCGGGTGCTCAGGGGCAGCCTGTGCGCCAGCATCACATCAGAACGATTAAAAAGCCCCACGTGCCCCCCAGTCTCCCAGGGCAGAGCGTGGCTGCTGCAGGCTCGGGGAAGGGGTCAGGGGCTGGTTTCCCTGCACTTCAAGGGAACCAATATCCGTCCATTTCTGGGGCATGGTGGCAGCCCTGGGATTCAATTACCTCCTGGCCCGGAGGCATTGCTCCAGCCAGGCTGGAATGCAGGAATTTAAGGACTGAGAGCTGGGCCTCAGAGAAGCTCCACCACTAAAAAAAGCACAAGAGTTAGCTTCTGAGCAGCTGGGGGCTCTCTAAGATGCTAGCAGCTAGGGATGGTAATGTTTTGTAAAACTGTGACTGGGAGTGAGAGCAGCAGTGGTACAAACACACCATGTCAGCCTTCTCTTGTCCCCGGGCTGGGTGGCTGCAGTGCCACTCCAAGGTGGCAGACCCACGTATTCCTCTCTGCAGTGTGCAGGGGCTGCCTGCACAGGCAGGGATGTGAGACATGTTTTGGAGGAGAAAGGCTGTCCATGAGGCTTGGAACTGAAACCTCAACTGAGCAAGTGGCTGTGGGACCAATGCTCAGCTTCTCCATGCCCTAGGGGCTGCTCCACCAACTCCCGCACAGCCAACTGCACTCTCTGGTAAGATAAATGAGTGCTGTCCTCTGAAAACAGCTGGCTGAGCTATTTCTCTTTCTACCTCCATTTTATTAGTTGGTGCAGTTGTCACAAGCCAGGCAGGTCATGACATACAAGATGCATTTTTCAGAAGTCCCAAGGCAAAGTCAAATTTGCCTCTGAAACTATGCGGAGAAAAATGCAGGGACAAATCAGAAAAGCTGGGCAGCTGCTGAAGAGGAACTGAGGTCTGTTTGGGCAATTGCCTCTTCTTCCTGTGGGTGCTGCTGCCCATCCAAAAATGGGACAGAGCTTCCTTGGATGCCAGATGTGTAGTGAGGAGATGTCTGTGAGTTGGACAGAGGTGTTCAGATGCTCCAGGGTGTTGTATCAGGATGGAGGCAGAGAGCTTCTTACACATGCTGAACATGACCCAGCAAGCTTACATGCCAAGATTGCTTTTGCAAGTGCCTGGTTTTCTTTATGATCCAGCAAATGCCACTTTGCCCCCTTCTCCACCTTCTCTCATATGCAGCTCGGTAATGGCTCTCCTGTTTACCAGAGAGCAGCGAGTGTGCATGTGTGGTGTAGGTCAAGGGCAATAAATCCCACACTGTCAGGGCCCGTGGGACTCACAGTGCCTGTGGACAGCGTGTGTGCAACAGATCCAGCCAACACCTTGCAGCGTTGCTGTGCATGTGGCTACACAACACATGTTCATACTCACTGCAGCCAGGCAGTGCCCTGTTATGGCTATCAAGCATCCAGGAAACCTCAGGATCCGCCTTTCCAGACAGGACAGCCTTTCAGACAGGAGAAGGGACATGTCAGGAAAACCCAGGCATACAGTAACTGTAGCCATTGCAGAACATCCAGATAAAGCCCTGCCTGTTCCTGCCGAACTGGGCTGCAATGTGAAACTGTCCCTGGAGAGCTTGAAAGGGCTGATGTAAGTGTCAGGGATGTTTGGAGACAGCATGATTGGACCCTAGGATTATCCATCAACCTCATTTCTCATGTTAAGAGCTTGGTGGAATTGCTAGGAACAAAATATCTGGGCTTGGCTGGAAAAATGAGTTGTTCTGGATTTTACCTGCAGCTCAAAAGAACTCTCCATGCTTACATCTATCTGGTTAGGTCTGCGTTTTGTTACAGCTACAGACAGCACTTTAAACATACAGAATGCCTCATCAGGGTAGAAAAGGTTATGTACAGCCCTTGTCTCATAAAGCTTAGCATAAATTCATGAAGAAGATGCTAAATTATTCCCATTCGGCCCATTAAGCCCTATAGAAAATATGTGATGTGGTCAGAGAGGGAAGTGTATGAATCACAAGCTCATTGGCAGCAGGACCAGGCCAAGTAAATCAGTTAGTTCTTGATTGCCATCTGAGCCTGGAGGGGACCTCGTAGTCTCTCACCTCTGGCAGTTGCACGCCTCCTCCCTCTCACATGCCCAGGGCTCAGGGGAGGATTGAGAAACATATTCACACTTGGAAGCAAACCTGTGATTTCAGAAGACAGCAACCCTGTGGCAGCACAAAACCCCAGGAAATAAAGATAAGAATTCTCTGGGCAATCTGCATTTTCATAAGAGCTGACAAACGTGTTTCCTGTGCATGGCTTTTTTCACCTAAGCTGTAGAAAAAAACAGCACCTCACCCAAAGCAGGGCTTTACAGCAGAACTATCACTGAAGCAACAGCTTTAGGGATTAAGTAATTAAAGGAATTCCCTTAAGCACGTAATAGTGGGAGCAGTGGGTTGGCTCCAATGTGATTGGAATAACAGGATCAATGGGGGTCATTGCCAAATTCATCTTTGACTGATCATTTTAGATGGATAGCTTTAGGGATTGGATAGCAGAAGGGAAGAGTCTTAGGTTGGACAAACAGACATCCTCATGCTACAGTCCCTTGAAATCAATGGTTTAGCTGCAATCTGGGTGAATAAAGGGTAACTTTTATGGCCACTGGCATCATTCGGTCTGATTCCAATATAGCAGAAGCCATAAAATCTCCCCTGGAAAGTCCCTGAGCAGCTCCAAATCTCCCAGATGGGGACTCACCACCTCCTTGTGGAGCCACCTTCACCCAGGGAACAACTTCCATGGACAAAGCCAATCATGACCATGTGCTGGGTGGACATTCCAGAACCTGACTCTTACAGAGGAAAGACACTGACAACAGCAGGACTTGGAGGCACTAGGGACCAGTCTGTATTCAGAGCATCCCATGAGGCATGTGTCTGTGTGGAAATGAGCAGGCAGGACCTGACACTGCAGAAGAAATTATGCATCCATAAGGCGCTGCCAAAGGACACCGAGCAGCCTCACAATTCACTGTCTCTTTCAATTTTATCTTCATTCCCATCTAGTCTGGGTGGCCTGGATGGCTATGGATTATATGTCCTGTTTGTGAGAGTCCAAAGAGCAGAAAAACCCTCAAACCAGAAGCACTGTCAAGGAGACAGGTGATCAGGGGCTTCAGCAGCAGCTGGCATGAGGCACTACAAGACAGACCTCACCCTTCCTACTTTCTGGCCAGCCACAGTGTGGGGTACAAGTGTATTCTGCATTTTGGTCTCACCAGCTCTTTCCAGTGTATCCGAGAAAGATCCAGAAATGAGATCCATGCTGCCCTGTTACCTTGCCATCTCTTTGGGATCAGGTTGGTGTCTGTGCTCTGTGTCTGGACAGTGCCTGGCACAATGGATCAACATGGCAAAAACATGTCTCCTTTATACACTGCCATCAACTCTTTCCACCCTGGAGCCTCGCTTGGGCTTTTCTTGTTTGACACAGGCAAGGCATGGAGCAGAATGGGACAGCCCCTTCTGCAAACACTCTGCTTCTTGGTGCTGGCTCTGCCCTGGCAGTGTGAGGTTAGTGGTTGAACTCGGTGATCTTAAAGGTCTTTTCTAGCCGAAACGACTCTATGATTCTGTGAGCTTAGTGTAACGTCTCTGGCCTTGCCAAGTCGTTGCACTGATTAATTTTGGGTGGTTTTGTTCTTCCTGTCGATGTTTGTGCTTGCAGCAGTTGGGAGGCAGTGAGGTGGTAGCCCTGGAAAGCTCAGCCCATCTGTTTATCTGCCAGCCAGGCTGGCTGCAGGATGACATCTGCATACCATTCCGCTGGGGATCACTTCCTTGCCCTGGAGCTGCGCCGCCCACCGCTGCGGCAGGGCAGCATTGTCCCGCGCCCTCCCCACGCACAAGGACAAGAGCCACCGGGTTCACAAAGGGTCAAACCCAGGCAGAGACTTTGGGGAGGGGGCAGGAAAGGGGAGGTCATTTCCAGCGCTGCCCAAATGTCACCCAAGTGCCTCCCCAGCGGTGCAGTGTTTGGTGCGGAGGAGCCGCCAGCCCAGGCGCTGGCAGCTGCTGCTCCCTCCGCATTCCCCAGCTCCAGGTGTCTCCTCTGACTGTCACACATTGCAGATGAGGCCATCCAGTTCAACACCACTCCCTCTGGCAAGCTTCTGCTGGGTTAAAGAAAGCTGGAAAGCCTGCTTTTCTTCTGGTTGGTCTTTCTTGCCAGTTCTTTTCTTGCTTCTGTTTAGTTGTTGCTTTCCTTGTATCTCTTCTTCAGATTTTGAACAGCCGTTTATCAACAAGCCAGAGACCCTCCTCATCAGCAAGAAGGAGACCACTTGGGTACCATGCCTTGTGTCCATCCCAGAGCTTAACGTCACACTGATCTCGGTGAGAGCTCAGCCAGTGGGAGACTCTCGATGATGTCTTGTGTTTGTTTTGCATTTGTAATTGCCTGAGTGGAAGCAGGACAGGCACTGCCAGGAATGGAAAATGCATGGGATACATTTTCCATGGAAAGTACAAGCCACCAGCTTCCTCGTTTTATTTGCAGGTTGAAGCTGTGCTGTCCAGTTCCCTTGGGCAGACCCCACGGGTTTCCTGCCAACTTTGCTTCTCTTTCATGGAGCTCTATGAAACAAAACAAGACTTTGTGTTAGTCCTATTTCCCCACAGCAACTCCTGTTTGCTCTGGTCTCTGTGATGTACAGACCTTCTAATGGTCAGCATCCCCAGCAAGGAGGAGGCTGCAGCCCTGGGGCTGATGACTATAAACAGCTCTGTTATCAGTTTGGTTGTGCCTTTTTTTTCCCTTTTCTTTTCTTTTTTTTTACAATGCAAATACATCCTTCCAGGATGAGTGTTATTATTGTACAAAGGCCCCCGGGGACACTCTGGGGGCCAGGGGCCTTCCCCTTGCCTGGGAAGGACACTACCCAAGGTCAGCACTCATCCCAGTGGGGCTGATGTTTGAGACATCACTAGCTATCACTAGAAGTTTCCATTCCTGGAAGTCTCTGGCCCACTCTGCAGCCAGAGAGGTTTGTGGTGCAGGATACGGCTGCTCGGGGTGTAGGGGAGGCCACGATTCCTAGATGACAAAACCTCGAGGGGAGAGGGCAGGAGGCCAGCACAGCCTGATGCTGCATCGTCTCTTCCCACAAGCAACATCTATTAGACAGTGTAAAGCCTGCAAGGGGTAAGGTAGGAATGTTGTTACTCTCTTATTTCAGTTGGCAAAATGTTGATTTTTGCAGCAAAACTCCATTATCCACCCTGATGGGAAAAGCACTTTCTGGGACAACAAGAAGGGGGTGCAGGTACCCACACACTTGATCAGGGACTCCTTGTTTGTCCAATGTGAGACTGTCATCGAGAAGAAAGTCTTCAAATCAAATTTCTTCATCATCCACATAGCAGGTGTGTATTTGGGAAGGTGCAGGGAGGCAGTCTGGAAGACTCAAGTCCATCAGTGTGGCTCATGGGGTTGTTCTGGTCCTCTCGAGCTGCATAGACTCTGCATGGAGCTAATGTCTCTCATACTCTGTGCCAGACAGAGATACTCCAAGCAGCAGGAGGTCATACTCAAGCCTGCTGTAACTGCATAGAGTTTATGGATCAGAAATGTCTTTTTATTGCCTCTTCTGCATCAGGGAGTGAGCTGTACGACATCCAGCTGTATCCCAAGAAAGCCATGGAGCTGCTAGTGGGAGAGAAGCTGGTCTTGAACTGCACAGTGTGGGCCGAGTTCAACTCTGGTGTTCGCTTCCAGTGGACTTACCCTGGCAAACAGGTACCAGCAAACAGAGCAGCTCTCCATGCACTCAGCCACTTCCCTCTGAGTTGTCTTCTCCTCCTTCATTGTTCATCTTCACATCATTAGCAGGGCTCTGCTTCCTGATCCTGACTATGCTGTGCCCTGGACTTCTTGGTCAGAGTGCTTTCCAATTTTTCTCTCCTGCAGCAGAAGGCAGAGAGAAAACCCATTTTACTCACAGAAAGCACCTTCCTTGCTGAGGTGTTACTACTCTTGGGCTCTCCTGGGCAAGCACTAGTTTCACTTCCACCAGTGAAAACCCAGAGCAAACATCATTGGCTTAAAAGGAGCTATTCTAGTCACACACCGCTGGTTACCAAGAGTCTGCAAGGGGGTCCCTTCCCCACTGCGTTTCCCCCTGCTTTATCCTCTAGTTCTTGGGAACAGTGGGACAGCTGTGTCCCCTGAGGGCATCACTCTGTTCACGTACCTGTAGGGCTCCCAGCCTGGTTACTGAGCTGCAGGCCAGAGCCAAATGTACTAAACTCTGGTCCCAGCCTCAGGCAGTCAGTCACACACACACAGAGCTTGTTGCCTTTCCATTCCTGAGGATGGCAGTTAGTGGTGGAGAGGCCTCTCAAGGGAGGGGCAAGCGCTGGGCAGCACAAAGCACAGACTCGAGGAGCCCATCTGCACAGCCCCAGCCCGTTGTCATCTTTCATCTCCCTTGTGCGTGTCTCCACAGACGCAGCGGGCAGTGATGGAGCCCGAGCGCAGGTCCCTGCAGACACACACAGAGCTCTCCAGTATCCTGACCCTCCACAATGTCAGCCAGCAGGACCTGGGCAAGTACACCTGCACTGCCACCAATGGTGCCCAGATGCTGGAGGAGAGCACAGACGTCATCGTGCACGGTACAGCACCTTCCTCTGCTCACAGAGTCACAGCCAGAGCTGAGCTGCAAGCAGAGCCATCCTCAGATTGCTTAGGCAGTGCCTGGCACAAGGGTCAGTAGAGGGGCTCCTGCAACTCCATCCCACTCTGCTTTAGTGAGACACAGCCTTCCCCCAGTCCTTCAGCCCTTCCTGCACCCCAGCACTGCACTGGGAGCATGATCACATTCTACAAGGTGCCAAGATGACGAGAGAAAGAGATACAAACACCAGATTGGCCCAAATGCCAATAGGATGGTAGAACATAGAGGTCTCACGGTCCTGCAGCAGATGCAGTACCCCTGTGGCATGGCTGGCAGGGAGACACCCAGCTGCAGGTACACGAGGCGCCATCAGCTCTAAGGGGCTGTCTGCTGGCAGCAGAACACGGGGCAGCACAGCCTCCCTGCTGGCTCCCTGCCAGGCAGAGGCAGCTCTTCAGCAGTGTGCCAGCCACCCGGCTCTGCCTGGCACCCACTCCCTTCTGCTCCAGGGAGAGGGTGCCCTGCTGGGAGCAGGGGTGTGGAAGAGGAGCTGTGGATCACATGGGCAGACAGGGCAATAGTGGATTTGGGTTAGTTTGGGTTCATCATTGCAGAGCAGTAGTCATTTTCAACTGCACTGTCACAACACCCTGCCTGTCCTTCGTCCTTGCTGGTGGGCCCTGTGGAGAGCAGAAGAGCTTGGAGACGACCTGTCTCTTTGTGCTCTCCTCTCCTCCATGGTCACCTTTTTTCTTGCAGAAAAGCCCTTCATCAATGTGGAGTGGAGGAAGGGTCCAGTGATAGAAGCTACTGCAGGCGATGAAGCCGTGAAGCTGCCAGTGAAAGTTGTGGCTTACCCCCCGCCAGACTTCCAGTGGTAACGCACCTTTCTTTGCCTGAGTCACCTTTTCCTCTCCTCCTTCCCAAGCCTAGCCTGGCCTCCTTGTTAGGTCCATCTGTAGCCAAGATTGTCCCAAATGCCACTGTTTCCCACTTGTGAGGGTCCTTTCTCCCACCTACTCTGGCTCTCAGCCACACAGCTTGGGATGGAAGCGGGTTAGGTCTGGGGGAGATGGTCCTGGTCTGGCTTGGCAGGGGGCTGGAGGGGCCAAGTGGAGCCCTGACAGGAGCTGCCCCTCTCACCTCCCCGCAGCAGGGATCACAGATGCCCAGAGGAACGTGAGAGTGGGCCACCACATCAAGGGTTGTGCAGCACATCATGCTGTGCTTCCACCAGAGCTGGCTGGAGCTGGGAGCTTTGCACTGCACACCGCACAGGGCAGAGCTACAGCATCCCTGACTCCAGACACATCCATCCAAGACAATGTGCAGAACCATAACGCAGGTCCAGGGAAGGCCCAAGGGTGTCTCTGGAGAGGTCCTCAGTTCCAGCAAGGGGTGCCCTGATCACGTTCTAATGGGGACCAGCAGACCCCTGCCCAGCTGCCAGTGGGACACTTCCTCCCCATGGCTGCATTTTCTCTCTGCCTCCCCGCAGGTACAAGGACGGGAAGCTAATTCCCAAGCAATCTCAATCTTCAATGCAGATCAAGGATGTGTCGGAGCAGCACGCGGGGACGTACACGCTGGTTCTGCGGAACAGGCTGGCGGGGCTGGAGAAGCGCATCAGCCTCCAGCTAATCGTCAACGGTAAGGGAGGGGGCCAGGGCTGGGGCTGGGGAGCAGAGCACGGAGCCCGTGGCCTCACACTTCGGGCTGCTCCAAGACCAGGTCCCCATTGCTGCCTCCTTCTCCTCCATGGCTGAGGGAAGCTCTGGTTGCAGTGTGGCTGGTTCCCTGTGAGCTGGGCGATATGGCACAGTGTTGTTCCTGGCTCCATCACTATGGGCAGGTTACGTCCTTGCTCAGGGGTCATTTTGAAGCTGCAGCTGGAGATGTTCCACCTGGAGCTGGGTGGGTGGGAAGCTTCTAGGGAGCACAAATCTAGAACATAGCCCTGTACCAGCTACTAGGAGTAACGTTAACTCTGTCCCAGCTGAAACAGGTCCCTGTCATGCAGGAACCAGATGTGATGCACAAAAAGTACTGGGAGGGCACTGCTGCTTGGAGATTTGTCTTTAGCAGGCTCTGTAGGCCTGTGCTGGGCGCTGCCAGTGCTTTGAGCCCTGCAGCATCCAGACTGTCACGCTGCAGAGGAAGGCTGCCCTGAGAGCCACAGGGCTTTAGAGTCCTCTCTGTAGACAGGCGTGGGGAGGGCTGTGCCTGGCTTGGGGAGGCAACGGCTGAGCCTGGGCTGCTCAGTGTCACTCTGATCCTTGCAGTTCCTCCACGCATCCACGAGAAGGAAGCCTCTTCCCCCAGCATCTACTCCCGGAGGAGCCCCCAGGCCCTCACCTGCACAGTCTATGGCATCCCAGCACCAGAGATGATCCAGTGGCAGTGGAGGCCATGGATGCCCTGCCGGATGTTCTCCCGACGCAGCCTGTAAGTGCTATTTCTTCCAACACCTGTGTCTTACCAGGCCACAGGCATGGCATTAGGGGCTCCTTGGGGCTGTGGCTGCAACCCAGATTCCACGTGGCTTTTGCGGTCCCAGCCACAACATGGTAAGAGGGGATAGCACCAACTGATAGCTTGGAGCGGCGTACACACACTCATCCTGTGGGGAGCAGAGTGGAGCCCACTGGAGATGCTTGTGCTCCATGTGGGAGTTTTGCCCAGGCTGGCTGGTCTCAGACACCAGAGGTTTCTGCAGCTTCCCTTGCACCCTCAGCCATGTGCATCCCACAGGGGATATCCGTGGCACAGCCACACCTCACAGCTTCTGCAACACAACCACTGACCACTGTGCTAATGGGGAAACTGAGGCAGACTGCAGAAGAAATTGTCGCAGCCCCTTGGTGAGACCCTGAGACAACAGCTTGGGCTCACCTCATTCCTGCCCCAAGGTCCCTGTGTTTTTTTTTAGTCCTTCAACCTTCTGCTGGGTAATGGTGGAAGCAAAAGTGCTCATAGGCAGGGAAGCAGAGCTACTGCACGTGGGACAAAGTTGCTGAATCTGGGTGAAGCACTGCCGATCTGCCAGTTGCCAGGATGGTTTGCTAGGAGGGTGTTTGTGCAGGCAGCACCAATGGGTAGGCAGGAAGGGTGCATGCCCACTGGATGTGCCCTGGGAAGCTGGGGCAGCATCAGGCAGGGCTGCAATGGCATTTTTTAGTGGCAGCCTCACAGGAGGAAGGAAAAGGGATGCTGGGGAGCTGTAGCCAGAATGGTCAGGGCAGAGGACATCAGGGTGCCTGGAGGAAGCCAGGTCCCGCAGCCCTGTGCAGGCTGTTGCCGAGCCAGGGACACCAGAGAGCATTCCATCGCATGTCAGTGCACTGTGGCCCTGTCAGGAAGCAGAGGGGCCCGTGAATTATGAGCACTGTCTCCCAAGGCCACCGTATATCTGCCTAGCCTAGCTCCAGAGGATGCAGGAGGCTTCTTTCTGGCTTCCTGTTTTTCACACAGCTCGCCAGCGTGCTCGCCCCACCATGCACTCAGCCCTGCACTGCCAGCATGCACCCTTGCCAATGCTCTTGGGTGCTCAGCTCCACTCTGCTCCCTCTCACCGTAAGCCTTCTCCCTCCACACCTCCCACCCTGGATTTTGGGCAGACCCTTCCATCTCCCTGCCCTACTTCCCTTTCAGAAGCACTCTGCAGGTTGCAGCATCCTGGGTCCCTGACAGATTTGGGCACTTTTCCCACCTCACCTGTCTCAGACCACGTACCAGCAGCATCTCTACTTGGGATGTTTCCCTCCTGATTTTTGGTGAATCGGGCAGCAGGAGCACCCTTAGGTGCTGGACTCTCTACTCTCAGGCCAGTATCCAGCCAGACTCTGACATCCTGGACTCACACTCCCAGCAGGGCTTTAAGGCCTTGTTGCTGAGAAAAGAGGCATCAAGAGCTGCCCCAAGCACACATAAAGGGTTTTCACCCCTGCATTCCTCCACCTCTGGCAGGGAAGGATGAAACCACAGGCTTGGGGTGAAGGCACTGCCTGGTAAACCAATATCCATTCTGTGCCTTGATTTTCATATCCATAGGTATTGTTTGCCTCACTAGTGATTTCAGAGCACTCTGATAAAACACATTAGAACTGTGTAATCAACAGACTCGGGAAATTTTGCAGAGTCAGAGGGCAGGGATGTCAATTCTCAGACACAATGCTGGTTTTGCTGCCTTTTTCCCAGCTGACCTTGTCTCCATCTCTTTCTGTTGCTTGGTTAGCAATAGCAGGCACCGGGCAGCAAGGCGGCACCAGCGGGACCGGATGCCTGAGTGCAAGGACTGGAAGGACGTGTCGCAGCAGGATGCCGTGAACCCCATCGAGAGCATTGACACCTGGGTGGAGTTTGTGGAAGGGCGGAACAAGGTGAGGCTGTAGCCCCAAGCCCTTCCCAGGGGACCTTTATCAGCACAAGTGGCCTGGAAACCAGCCTGGCAGAGACAAATCTGGGGAGGGCTTCACACCTCTGCTGCTAAAGTAAACCATGACAGGCTGTTCCCAGCTCTGGGGCTCAGCAGTACCAGGCAGCCCCAGTGCAAGGGAGAACTGTCATCTGTAAGAAACTGGCCCACATCCAGAGAGGCTCCCTCTGGGGCTGACTGCTCAAGAGGGTTTGCACTGGTTGCTGTTGGAGATGGGGCACTCAGCTGGGGAGGGCACGGGGGACGTGCCGTGGGGGCTCCATGGCCACTTTGGAGCATTTCTGCTTGAGCTGTCTTGGGAGATCTGAAACCCCACAGCGCAGTCTGGGCAGCTGGGAAAGGAGAGCAGGAGTCACGGACTGACCAGAAGATCTCTGGCCTTGGGAAGGTACATGTGTGTGTGTGACAGGGCTTTTCATCCAGCTGTCCCCGATCCAGTGGGACCAGGGTGGTATGGGGATGCTGGCATCCATCCGCTGCAGGGTTGGGAGTGAGTGCACGTCTGACCCAGAGAGCCCACTTCTCCATCACAGCCTTTCCTCTCTGGAAGGAACATCTCTCCCTCCTTGCAGCATGTGACCTGCGAGCAGCCAGACACTGCGTGCTGCCTGTTTCTGTCTGGTAGCTGCGCGTGTCAGGTCTGCGCCATGACGGGGTTCCTGTCCCTGCTGGTGTCGGGCACCAGCCGCTCGCAGAGGGATGCAGAACAAACAAACGGGCCCCCGTTTCCGAAAGTCACTTCCTGTTTTCCTACACACCTCCAAAGGCACTTCCCGTCCCCTGGCCTGGCCAGGAGTTTGTCACTGACAAACGGGTGGCAGGGGCAGATGCCGCTCCTCCCAGCGAGGCAAGCTGGGGTGGCAGGAGCTCCTGGGTGAGAGCCCTTGTGTTCCTCTCCGGATGTGGCTCTTGTCTTGGTCCCTTTTGATCTTTCCCCTTTTTTCCTCATTCTCTTCCTAATATTCGTCAGCTGCATCCTTCTCATTCCATCTATTTGGTTGTAGCCATCCTGGCGGTCCAACTTAGGTTGTGCAGTCCAGGGACGTGCAAGAGTGGTGGGAAGAGAGAGCTCTTCTATTGGCAGTGGGATGCTAAATCCTCAAATCTGCTTTCTATCCCTCTCCTCCTCCTTTCAGCCTGACTTCTCTTTCCTCTGGTTTTCACTCTGTCTGGAAAGGCCATAATGAGCCACAGTACGTCCAGTGCACAGCCATGCACTGCTAACAGCAGGATCGTGTCAAATCCAGAAACCCCAACTCAATCTAACTGTGAGATTAGAAGGAAAATCCCCAAGAGATGGGAAAGGCAGCACACAAGTGCCAGCAATAGGGTCACTTCAGCTGTATTGAATAACTCCAAGAAATGGAAAGACAGCACACAATGGTACTAGTAATAAGGTCACTTCAGCTGCATTGAATGTGCACTGAATGAATGACTGTTCCTTCTGATTAACACAAGCTAATACATTGTCACTTAGAAAGGAAATGTTTCCCAAAGTCCATGGGATGACTCGTAAAGGCAGAGTAGTTTCCCTGTAGGAACACTTTTTTTGCTTTTTGCATTTTAAGCATTATCTCATTAGAGGGATTTTTGTGTGTGATTGCCTTGGCATTTAAACTGGGAGGGAGGAGAAACCTGTGCTTCAAACTGCAGATGTCCTCTAAGGGGAGTGCTTGTAACACATTTGGCAGCTCACACATGTGCACTGTAAGCTGGGAGGAGCAGAGCAGCCTTACTCCCCAGCTGCCTTTCCTGGCTCATTTGGAGGCAGCATCGCCTGGGTCCGTGGCTGTTTGCCCAACCTTAGTCATGTCTTCCTCCAAGGAGGGAGGAAGAAGCCTTTAGGCCATGTCTATGTACACTTGGAATTTAAAGGGAGAAGATGACAGCTCTTTCCCGAGCTGGCGAGAGCTGGAATGTTTTCACAGGTTTGATTTTCTCTCATGGACAAAAGGAGTGCTTGCAGGTCTGTAAGTACCTGCGAACTCCACTGAACTCTGTGGGGCACTAAGCAGCCACTTCACTGCAGAGGGCTCAGGGAGTCAAAGCCTTGGTGTCCTTTCCCTTTCTCTCCACTGTTACAAAGTTCGGCATCCCCTCAGTCCTGCGTTGTGTCCATGTCCCCCTTGCGGGGCATAGGTCTGTCCCCGTAGTGACCCGAGGGTCTTAGTGAGAAGTTTGCTCCCATGGAGAGGCAACTGTGCTGGCTGATATCCATAAAAACGAGCAGAGTTCGGGAATAAAGCCATGTTGCTGCTGCTAAGACCAGCAGATGAGGCTTGAAATGCACAAACTCACAAAGTGCTACTGAATAAAGGGCTATTTTTGCATAATCTTTTTTCCAGGTATAGCTATTGCCTGGGACTGGTCTTGCTGCTGCTTTGCTGTCTGCCAGAGAGCAGTGCCAACCTGACTTACCTCTTGCTCTTCCTAACTTCTTCTTATGCTCTCTTCCCTCATCAGACAGTCAGCAAACTGGCCATCCAGGAGGCCAACGTCTCAGTCATGTACAAGTGTATCGCTTCTAATAAAGTGGGCCGAGACGAGCGGCTGATCTACTTCTACGTGACCAGTGAGTACTGTGGGCATCCCCTCCACTGCCAGCCGAGCTCTCTGCTTGAAGTGGGCAGGTCTCTAGACCTGCCAGCTCCTGTCATTCACCGTTAGCACCTTAAACACTGACCGGGAAGGCAGCAGGAGAGCAGGGCTACTGCAGAGCGCTGATGAGTGACGGAAGCCCGTAACCCTGGCAGCAGATGGCGCAGACAGTTTGGCTGGCAGACCTGGGAATGAGACAATGCTGCCCCTGCTTTGGTCCTGGAGCAGCCCTGGCTAGGGACGTGCTTGGTCCAAGAGCATCCTCTAGTGGCACACTTCGATCCACTCCCGGGCAGTACCCACGGGATTTTGGTGGTGGAAAAATGCTGAGCACCCAGTAGTGTAGGCTGGAGACAAGTAGGGGCCTGCAGAAGCCTCCTGGCAGCAGCCCCCCGTGCTGGCAGCAGTCTGTCCTTGTGCACTGGGGTCAGGGAGCTCAGCAAGGGCACAGCAGAGGCCTGTCTTTATGCCTCTCTGGACAGACCCCAGAAGCCTGGGCTTGTGGCTCTCATAGGTGGTGCCTGCGCTGTCAGATCAACTAGCTTTTGCAGAAGCAGATGAACATCTGCAATCACTGCTCCAGTAATGCTCGACGTGTGCAGTGGTCCAGCCTGGCTGTGTGACATGTAAAAGGAGACGTGTGCAATACAGAATGCTACAGCTGAGTGAGAGCAGTAGCAGCCTAATTCAGGCCTCCCAGACTCGTTTCATTCATGACCTCATCTTAATTTGACCCTCAGACTTCAGCATATCCCTTAGCACTCACTGAGTGCAAGTTAAGCTGTTGGTCACTAGAAATTTGCATGTCACAGTTCTGTTCTAGATTGGATTCCTTTACCCTGGCTGAAGACAGAGGGGTCTCAGAGAGCTGAGCCCAAGGAGATCATTTCATTGTGTCTGGCAGCTCAGCCATGGAAACTCATTCACATGTTCATTTCCTTCCTGAAAGCCATTCCAGACGGGTTTGAGATTGAGTCCCAGCCCTCGGAAGAGCCCATAGAGGGGCAAGACCTACAGCTGAGCTGCAACGCGGACAACTATACCTACGAGAACCTGCAGTGGTATCGGCTGAACCTCTCCAAGCTCCACGATGAGGAGGGCAACCCCCTCGTTCTGGACTGCAAGAACGTCCACCACTATGCCACCAAAATGGAGGGAGAGCTACGCTTCCAGCCCGACTCCAACGATGCGACCTTGCTGCTCACCATCCCCAACATCTCCCTGGGCGAGGAGGGAGACTATGTGTGTGAGGTGCAGAACAGGAAGACTCGGGAGAAGCACTGCCACAAGAAATACATCTCTGTGCAGGGTGAGGGTCCACAGGGCAGGCGGGAGTGACAGAGGAGAGCTGATGCTCTTGCTGCCATCAGCTTCCCAGTCCATCCCCAGGGGAAGCCATGCAATGAAGCCAAACTCAAGGTGGCAAAGGCAGGGAACCTGGGTTCTCAAGACACCTTTCAGCAGGGGTCAGAGACCCAAAGCCCCCCAGGAACACAGATATTCTTTTGATCAATCAGTTTCCCGTTTTCCCCTCCTCCTCTTTGTGCTGCTCCTCCAGCCCTGGAGATCCCCCGCCTCAAGCAGAACCTGACAGACATTTGGGTGAACGTCAGCGACTCCATAGAGATGCGCTGTAAGGTGGACGGCAACCACGTTCCTGAAATCAGCTGGTACAAAGATGAGAAACTGGTGGAAGAAGTGTCAGGTACAGTAGGCTGGGGGTGAATCAAAGGCAGGGCATCATGTCTGGTGGCTGGAGAGCTGAA
Organism: Colius striatus; assembly: GCF_028858725.1. NCBI lineage: Eukaryota > Metazoa > Chordata > Aves > Coliiformes > Coliidae > Colius > Colius striatus. The sequence continues at coordinate 14,320,982 of NC_084767.1, forward strand.
CACTGGTGGGTTCTGCGAGTTGCTGTGCTCAGGCAAAGCCACCCACTCTCTGAATTGGCTCAGCTCTGATTTAAATCATGTTCTGTTCCAGTTTGCTGCAGTCTCACTGGCCAAAACTATGCCCTAGGGCCTGGCTCAGCACTGTCTGTGCATGTGCACATTCATCTGGAGAGCAGAGATACAAATCATTCATCTTCTTACTCTTGGTCCAGTGCCTGACATCTCTGCTCAGGCAGGGACCAACCCAGATCCCATGGAAGGAACATGGGAAGGACCCAGGCACATTGCAGAGGGAAAGCAGAAGCTTGATACAGCAACTGCGCTGGCTGGGCACAGGCCCCATCCAGCATTGTCTGCAGGGGTTTTGTCCTCTTCATACACTGCCTGGGGAACAGCCCTCCAGGCTAATTCTGGGGCCATCAGGCCACAGAAGAGAGCCTCTGCCATCTGGTGCAATTTAATTCTGCCATCTAAAATGAAATAGACAAAAAATATCTTTCTTTTGAGCCTGAATCCCCCTCCCTGTGAGCAACCACCACAACCCTCCGTGCCTTGCAGGGATTGACCTGGCGGATTTCAACCAGAGGCTGAGCATTCAGAGGGTAAGGGAGGAGGATGCTGGGCTCTACCTGTGCAGCGTCTGCAATGCGAAGGGCTGCGTGAACTCCTCGGCCAGCGTCTCTGTGGAAGGTACCGGCAGCCGTGACACCCCTGGGAGTGAAGGGGTGCAGTGGGAGTGTGGCCAAGGTCCTGCGTGCCCTGTTCCTGTGACACCAGGCAACGGGAGGCAGTGCAGGACCTGAGGCCTTGCTGGTGGCATGGTGCTCTCACAGAGCATGTTTAGCTCAGGCAAACACACCTCCTCAGCCTCCCCACATCCTGAAGCAGGACACAAGGGATGGCTGAACTGGGGAATGGAATGGGAATCTCTGAAGCTACAACTTCTTTCCCACAGGTTCTGATGACAGGACCAATGTGGAGATTGTCATCCTGATTGGGACTGGGGTTATTGCTGTTTTCTTCTGGATCCTCCTTATCCTCATCTTCTGTAACATCAAAAGGGTACGTGACTGTCTCTGTCCTAGGTCAGGGGAGGTGGTAAAGTGGGGCTTGAGGCAAAACCATTGCTGTGACTGTGGGGCTGCATGACAGCACCCGTGAAAAGGAGATCACTGAGTGCTGCTTCAGTCTCTCTCACTGTCAAGGACCAGGTACATAAGGGCTGAGGTAAAGGAGGTGACAGGGAAAGGCTTTTGTCAGGAGGAAGCAGGTCAAGGCAGGCAAAGGAACCAGATTCCTTCTGGGAGCTCCCAGTACATGGAGGGCATCACCTCACCCTTTCTGTTGGCTGATTCCTGCAGCCTGCCCACGCAGACATCAAGACAGGCTATCTCTCCATCATCATGGACCCCGGCGAGGTGCCCTTGGAGGAACAGTGCGAGTACCTGCCCTATGATTCCAGCAAGTGGGAGTTCCCCCGGGACCGCCTGCGCCTAGGTGAGCCAGACACACTGCAGCCAGGGCTTCCCACCAGCTTGCCAAACTCACCCTGCAGGTTTCTTACACACCTTTAATGCATTCCCCCTGCCTCAAGCTTCCCATCTTCTTCTGCAGACTGTTCCTAAAGCCCAGCTGTGTCTGGGAAATCTCTTTGGGTCTAGCTATATACAGGTTTGAGCCAACTGTAAGCCCAGACTCTCCCAGTGTACCCATGCAGGCATCACTCCAGGCATGCTTTAAAACACATACTCATCTTCTCCAAGTGGCAATCTGGACACGACAGCCCAGTCCGTGGCAGGTACCACACTTTCAGGACCAGGACTGCATCCATTATTCTCATGCTAAGACACTCACCTGCAGTCTTTTCCCTCTGTTGAAAAGCTAAAAATGGCTGCAAGCTACCTGTGAGGCACAGAGCAGTGACGTTAGCCCTGGCTGCTTTGCTGCGAGATGTCTTGTTTACCTTTCCCACATGCTTTGCTTGAGGGCAAAAAACAGCCTCTCACTTCCAAAGGGCTATTTACTTCTCTGCTTTGTCCATTCCAGCTCCATCTCAGTTCCTCTCATCACCCTTTCTCTTATTCTTACTGACAGCAAGCAGCCACTTGGGAAGGGCACACGTTCCACTGCTTCCTTTTCCTTTATTATGTTTTTTCTTTCCTTTTCCTATAGTTTCCTGTTGGGATTTTAGGGGCAAGGGGGGAGGTTATTCCATGCTGCCTGTGCTGCACCTGCCTTTCTTCACACTGCCTCTCTCTTTGCCCATAGGTAAAGTCCTGGGTCATGGTGCCTTTGGGAAGGTGGTGGAAGCATCAGCATTTGGGATCAACAAAAGTAACAGTTGTGAGACTGTAGCAGTCAAAATGCTGAAAGGTATGTGGACAGTGGGGCAGAATGTGCAGTCTGCTTGGACTGCAAAGAATGTGGCATCTGCCAGGGAATGTCCATCCTGTAATGACTGTCTTTTGCAAACGGCATTTGTTAAGGCCCTGAAAGTTTTTTTTAACTTCCACAAGCAATCCTGGGTGCTTCTGTGTGAGCCAGCTCTGAATTTGGGGAGAGAAGCTGAGCTTCTTGGCTGCAGCACAGTTGATTCTCTTGTCCTCCCTTCATGGACACTTTAGCCTCATTCAGCTTCACTGGGAGGCAAGTGGCAGAACAGACAGCAGGAACTTGGGGAACTTGACTTTCCAGAAAATTTAGCTGTTTGCAAAGGCAAAGAATGAAATCTGCCTCAAAGGATCAACAAAAATCCAGAGCCCCTCTTTGGCTGGTCACTAAAGAGATGTTGATCCCAGTTGCCTTCTTCCAAACATTCCCGTAGTCCGTGTTTATGGGCTAGGTTCAGAGCTGGTTAAGGATGCAGAGTGCAGCTCTTACCCATTTCTGAGAGCTGAATTGGCTTTGCACCCAAAGACTGGTCAATCCAGAGTGAGTTTTTTAAGCTTCTATAGCCACGTTTTCAAACAGGCATCCAAAATATTATTCTGTGATTTGGAACGCAACCAAAGACCAAGGCAGTCTCTGGCCAGCAGTGGGCTGTAGGTGGAAACTGAGTCATGGCTCACCTCAGCAGCACTTACCACTGCAGGTGTACAGATGATCTGCACAGCAATTGCAGAGGAAAGTCTGGCTATGCAAGGTTGTTTTGCCGTTCTTTGAGGCATGGCTCTCACCTGGCCCATCAGCTGCAGTTCAAGAGCTTGTTTTTCTGCATAAATTTATGAACTCCCAAGTGAGGCAAAATGCATATGGGGAAGCAGAGAAGTATGAAGAAACAGAGGAAAAATAACCCTTGAGGATAAAAGAGAGGATCAAGAGTTGGTGCAAAATAGGCACTTGGAGAGAAAATGCATTAGAGAGAGCTGTCTTGGGCACAACAGGGTTTGCTATTGGAGAGAGATCATTAAAAGATATTCTGGGTTTGAGCTGAGACAGCTCCTATCTTCAGTCATGATCAAAAGATTCAGATGCCTTTTGTTTCTAATTTTTCTTCAAATTGTTTTAGGCCTCATTATCTCTGTTTGGAGGCTGAAAGGGCAGAGATTCAAAGGTGTATGTAAGCCTCAAGTGATCACAGGGAAAAATGCACTGGGCATAAGTTGTGTTGTCCTTTTTCTCTAGGTCCCTGCTCTGGCAGGGAGCACCCTACGTGCTACAGCAGGGATGCTGGGAGCTCCAGACAGGGTTCTGACATTTCATAATAAGAAAAGGGTGGTGAGGGGGAAGGAAAAGCAGAGGAGGCATCATGACATGGTCTGTATTTCCAGAGGGAGCCACCGCAAGTGAGCACAAGGCACTGATGTCAGAGCTGAAGATCCTCATTCACATCGGGAATCACCTCAACGTGGTGAATTTGCTGGGTGCCTGTACCAAACCCAATGGTAAATATCCCAGGGCAACAGTCTCTGCCTGCTTTCAGTGCTTGTCCGTTGTGTCTTTTCTGCTGGCCACATATGTGACCACAGGGATACGTCGGGATGTTACTGGTGTGTCTGTGTGCACTCCAGGCAGGTGCCACAACTCAGCGGGGCTGCACATAACACGGGTCTGGACAAATTCTGACCATCTCAGGCCCTTACCTCTGACCCTGTCCTTTGATGTCTTCTCACCAGGTCCACTCATGGTTATTGTTGAGTTCTGCAAGTATGGAAACCTCTCCAACTACCTGCGGACCAAACGGGAAGGATTCAGTCCTTACAGGGTAAGTGGCTTCCTTTGCCCCTAGGGAACTGTGCCATGTCTAGTGAAGGAAGATGTGTAGCCTGAAACATGATCTGACAATGGGACAGACACACTCTGTCCAGCAGCAGATCAAGTTTACAGAGTGATCTTGGTTCATGTGCACACCAGGGAAGTAATTTCTTTCTGCAATGGAAGATGGGTACTTCCAGTCCAGAACTACAGTCTAAGACTGTGCAGCTCGTGGGTGCTAGGGTTACCATGTGTGTTGCCTGCTGAGGGTTGTGGTTTGGTGTCCTTGCCAGGAGAAGTCTCCCAGGCTGCGTATCCAGGTGCAGTCCATGGTGGAGGCGGTGCGAGCAGACAGGAGGAGCCGCTCTGGGACCAGCGACAGCACCATCTTCAACCGCTTCCTCATGCACAAGAGCCCTACGGCACAGCCCATTCAGGAAGGTAATGCTACAGCCTGGCAGCAGCTCCTTGTCTTCAGCTGGCTCACCAGAAAAGTATCAGACCTGGCTAGCCTGGGGAATGGGTAGGGCATGGCAGTGGGGAGCTGAGACCCAGCCTTGTTGCTGGTCACTCCAGTGTTGCATGGCAGTTCCCTGAACAGGGCTGTTACAGTCATCTGTTGTCTCTCAAAACCCAGAAAGAAGCATTAAATCTCTTTGATTTTTTTTTTTGCCTAATTAAAGGAGAATTGAGAGTTGAGGGGTATCTCAGTGGACCCCCCCTAGGACGGCAATGATGAGCTGACCGTCAAAGTCCCTTCCAGTTCTGTAACACACAACTCTGTCTGACGTGTGCTGGAGGCTGGACTCATTCTGCTTATGCTTGAGCAGGTTCCTGCTGTGTTCTTTCTGCCACCTAAGCAGAAAATCCTAGAGGGAAGCAGGTTACTCCAGTTAGCACTGACAATCAGCTGTATTTTGTCAAGGGGCTGGTTGTATCTTGCAGTTCTGAAGAGAGGCAAACAGGACAAGAGACTTCTCACTAATCATTTTGTTGTACTCGTGGACAGTGGATGACTTGTGGCAAAGTCCCTTAACGATGGAAGACCTCATCTGCTACAGCTTCCAGGTGGCACGTGGCATGGAGTTCCTGGCATCCCGAAAGGTGAGTTCACCCTTTCCTTCACTCCCTTCTTCTGAGCCTGTCTGACCAGAGAAGGCTTCCCTACAGCCACTTTACAGGTGACACAGAAGATTCCATGATATGCCTCACACTAGTCAGGAAGTCCGAAGTAGCCCTGTGCACAAAGTTGGGAGATTAGTCCTCTTGCTTTTCATCCTCTCTCTCCTTTGGAAAATCTTATCTTTAGTTCCTTCTCACGTCCACCATTCCATTACAGCTCGGGGTCGCAAGGGGAAGGGGGTGCTCTGCACTTTCTGATGATGGTTCCTGTCCCTCTGATTTTGCCCCTTCCTCTTTGTGTGCCTTCAGTGCATCCACAGAGACCTGGCAGCTCGCAACATTCTGCTGTCAGAGAACAACGTGGTAAAGATCTGTGACTTCGGCCTGGCCCGGGACATCTACAAGGACCCTGACTACGTCAGGAAGGGCAGTGTGAGTGCCATCTTCCCAAACCCTATGCAGATTAGGGCCCCCTGAGGCATTCATCAGCTACTCTGGGCTGAAATAAAACTGAGGAAAAGACGGAAAAGGTGTGGAACCACTGTGTGGCTGGGATCAGGAACCATTGGCCCAATGATGTGTGTGCTCTCCTCCTCATCCACCAGCAGACCTGTCTCCCTCCTTCTGCCCCTCAGCCTGTCATTAACTTACTCTTCTTTCCTTATACTCTTTCCTCTCCCTTTCAGTGTCTCCATCCCTCTTATTGGCCTAACAAAACCTCCATTCCTCCATGGAGAGAGGAGCAGAGCTATTAGCTCTGTTTCCCTTCAGCCTGTTACTACAAGAAGGGCTCTCCTGAGACATGTCCCCGACTGAATGCTTGTGCCTTGCCTCTCCCTCATACAGGCCCGTCTTCCACTGAAATGGATGGCTCCAGAGAGCATCTTTGACAAGGTCTACACTACTCAGAGTGACGTTTGGTCCTTTGGGGTCCTCCTCTGGGAAATCTTCTCACTAGGTGAGTGCTAATGAAGACCTCTCTTCCCACATACCAGCTTGATGGGTGAGCCTGGGCCCGAGGCCCTAACACTCTGAAGCATGTCTATGGAGTGATGGGAAGAGGTGTTGGTGTAGGCAAAAAAAAATCTGGAGGCCATTTTGACCTGAAAACAGAGTGATAGGCATGCAGAGGTGGCCTCCAGCTCACTGGGGCAGAGCAGCCTGTCTCAGGCAGCATCAAGGACTTGAGCTGTGTATGAGAAGTGACCATATCTTTCAGTGTTTTAGGGGAAAGGGTAGTCTCAGAAGGAATAGCACATTTCACATTCTCTTTGAACCTCCTGTAGGGGCATCTCCATACCCTGGAGTTCAGATCAACGAGGAGTTCTGCCAGAGGCTCAAAGACGGTACCAGGATGAGAGCCCCAGAGTATGCCACAGCAGAAATGTGAGTCAGAAGCCTTGCAATCCCAGCAGTGGTCTGAGCAGAGCACCTGTGGATTGGCACAACCTCCCAGATCCCAGCATAGGACAGGACAGGCCCCTCTGTGGGACGCAAAGACCTTTCACCCTGGGTGAGGGATCAGCCAACACATTTGTTGCTTCGGGCAGCTGCCTGGAGGGCAAGCCAGATGGGTTTGAATCAGAGCTATCATCTGGGTAGCCATGCATACCCACACAGGGATGGCTCTGTAAGCAGGCACTGTGCTTTCCCACTCTGAAGGGTATCAGAGGTGTCCAAATTAGTTCCTTGTGCACTGTTATATTCAGTGCATAATGAACCAATGCCCTTCCACTAAATCCACATGGCCAATGTGCTGGGAGATGCCAAGCTTTCCTTCACCGTACAGGCACATGCCAATGGGCTCCATCTGGGTGGGAGTTGCAGAGGGGAGTAGGAGGGAGATTGTGTGGCATAAAACCAGTGAGGGTGACATAGCCCTGGCACAGGCTGCTCAAGGAGGGTATGGAGTCTCCCGCTCTGAAGGTTTCCAAACCCACCTGGACACATTCCTGTGTGACCTGATCTAGATGGACCTGCTTTAGCAGGGGGTTGGACTGGATGATCTCTAAAAGTCCCTTCCAACCCCTGCCATTCTGTGATTCTATGATTCTATAATCTTTTCTTGGCAGTTACCGTATAATGCTGAGCTGCTGGCACGGCGATCCCAAGGAGAGACCAACTTTCTCCGACCTCGTGGAGATACTGGGGAACCTTCTTCAGGAAAATGTCCAGCAGGTGAAAACCTCTCTGTGCCCCTGCTTAGCTCCAGTCATCTCTTTCTACTTCCACCACTAGCTCTCTTGCTGTGCCCTTCTCTGAATCCCTGGCCCATGCAATGCTTTTGCACTGGCCAAGGGATAACAGAGGGTTTCCTGGATTAGAGAGCTGTGTTTCCCACAGCTACTGAAGGGCTCATTTCTGTGGTAGCCCTCTCGCTGCATCCTAATATGGCTCCAGTCCTTGCAGGGCGGGTGCCCTCTCAGTCGTCATTCCAGTATTTTCATCCTAATCCCCAGACGATTGTTTGAAATTTTTCAGCTGAGTCAAGGCCCTGGCACTCCTGCCTCCCACACACCCACGTCATGAAAACCAGGATTTCACCACGGTTTCTGAAACTCTGTCCTCAGCTCTAAATGTCAGGGCCATGTGAACCAAATGACTGTTCCATGGCAGCAGTCAGATACACAAATTCCTGTAAAACCATTACTGATCACCAGGACCTTTAACTGCAATGAGCATGCTGATGCTCCGTTTCATAAGGCAATAGCTAAGATGCTTAAATACAAGCACTATCTCATCCTGATGTCCCCAAGTTTAACCTTTTAGCACCGGATCCCAGCACAGGCATGACTAAGCCACAGAGATGTGCCCCTGGAGCACAGTGTTTTGTCCATATAGGCTACAGAACTGTACGTGCCATAGCACTGGCTTGTTGTCCTGGTCACACACACCTCCACTGCATTTACAACACTCACAGCTACTTAATGCAGGGGGCAAAGAAATCTCCAGATATATTTTGTGACAGAGAAACAAAAGACAAAGCAGAAACTTTCCTCCCCAGCTCTGTCAGCTTCTGATTGTAGAGCCCTTTCTTATGGGAAAGCCCTTCCCTTCTTTTAAGACCACTCACTGTTCTTCCTACCAGGAGGGGAAGGATTACATCCCACTGAATGACTCTCACAGCTCAGAAGATGATGGTTTCTCCCAGGTGCCTTCCTCTGCCCAGCAAAACTCAGATGAAGAGGACTTCGACATGAGGATACGCTGCCACAGCTTAGCAGCAAGGTAATCTCTGAAAAGAGCAGAGAGCTCAGCAGGCAGTGAGGAGCCCGAGGGATATGGGGTGAACCCAGTAGCATGAGGTTGGAAGAATCCCAGGTGATCAGGTGTGATCCAAACATTTAGGCCATCACATATTGCTTATAAAAGTAAAATCACCTTCTTTTGATGATGAGAAAGAGCCCTTGATGTGTAAGCCTATGACATTCCTTGTCCTGTCCCCAGCTGGACTGCTAGAGCATCGTGTGCCCCTAAAGGCATTGTAGCCCATCAGGTAGATAAGGAAAGAAGGTGTCATCTGAGTCTCTGTGTTTTCCTAACTAACCCAAACAATTAGGGATTAGGCTTCTTGTCTCCAGGGAGCTGTGATAGTGTCATGCCTGGGATCTATATGACATTACTCTGCTTATCCATAGTGGATCAGGGCCTGATGTCATCAGGAAGTCTGGGTGCTCCCCACTGCAGAAGTAATGAGGCTAAGGGCCCTAAGGTGACCCCATTCACCTCCCCAAATCCACCCTTTTGGTCATGTGCCCCCACACACACACTTGGTTGCTTGGACAGGGAGGTTGGGTTCAGGTCCTGTTTATTTGAGACTTTGATTGTGTTGGGTTTACTGGACACAGTGTGCCTCTGTCTGCAGATACTACAACTGCGTCTCATTCCCTGGTTGTTTGACGGGAGGAAATCAGATCAGGTGTCCATCCAGGATAAAGACATTTGAAGAGTTTCCCATGACACATACAATGTACAAGGCACACCCGGTGAGTAGCATCTGAGTGAGGTTGAGCAGGGGGAGAGAGAAATGTTTAGCTATGTCCTGATACCTTTGCTGTTAAGATCGTGGGAGAAAGACCACTCCTATGGAATGTCAGTCTGTCTGTGTCATTCCTGTTCAGTCCATCCAGTCCTATGCACATTCATTTTTCCACCTGGCATGTAAGAGTTCCACTTCAGCACAGCTCACATTGCCTGAGTGTGAAATAGGGAGGCTAGATCAACAAGCAAGGACTAAAAAAGACATCAGAGAAACACCCACCCTTCACCCTTTTCAAATCTGTAAACCTGACCTGGTTAAGCATACTGAAATCCAGCCAGGACCGGTAAATCCAGAGTGCTGTCTGCACCTCCCTTATCATGACCCACACAACAGTGTTCAGTAGGAGCCCTCCTGGCCTCTCTGAACTGGGCTGGTACTTATGTCTTCTATAGTGGTAAAACTTAAGTCATCTCCTTAGTCTCAAGGGAAAAATCTCACCTCTCACAGGTTGGATGGTAATACATCTTCCAGGCAGGGAACACTTTTTTTGTTGGGTTTGTTTGGGTTTTTTAGCCCAAAAGTGGCACTGAATTGTACACACAAATCCTTACATTTGTACATACTGCTTTTATGAAGGCATCTAAGAAAATCAGTTCTGGCAAGACCATGGAGTATGCTGGTAAAGTGCCCCTACTTCTTTTTGCCCATCACAGATACATATGATCCCGTCTCCTGAATGATTTCTTCTCCCTTCCCACTTTGATCACTCGACAGGGATGTTACTGATAACTCCTGTTGCTTCCTTCCAGGACAATCAGACAGACAGTGGGATGGTTCTGGCATCTGAGGAATTTGAGAGGATAGAAAACCGACACAGAAAAGAAGGTGGATTCAGGTACTCCTTAAGTCAAGCTGCTCAGACCTCCCTGCTGCCAAATGCAGTGAGACCAAGAGGCAGCTCTTCTGTCTCTCCACAGGGTATGCCTCTTGGGGCTCATAGCAGCAGCAGGGCTGTGGGCCCTGAGCCAGATAAGTCCGTACGCACGAGTGGCAATAAAGAACAGACCTGACTGCTCCTTCCAAGGGTTTTAAAATACAAGCTGTGCCCATTCAAAGATAATGTGTCCACTGAGATAATGAAACACAGTGAAGCAATGGTATTAATAAGACTCTTAATGCTTATTGACATTTTTCTGGTGAAATGTGTCAGGGCTTGTTCAAGTGGTGGCAGGTGGGATGGATGGAAACTATGTGGCTGCCACCTTGCTGCCCCAGCCTTGACCCATGGGTACAGGGCCCCAGTGTGGCATTGTAGGGATGGTTACAGACCTTAGGACTTCCCACAAGCCCATACTGAGCCTGGCAGGTTGAACTGGCACTCTCAAGGTTGAGGATGATATGGATGGTTATGTCCTTGCCCCAGGCTTGGAAACTGGGCAAGAACCTGTCCAGATCATCTGTGTTTGGTGCCAGAGCAGGCTGGGCCCTTGTCTCCGTGGCAGTGTTGAGCACGGCATGTCAGCTCATGAGTAGACAAGGACAGTCCCAAAAGCCTCTTCCTCACCTCCTCTGCCTCCCAACAGCAAATCAGACTGGTCATTGTCTTTTCCTTAGCCATAGCCCTGTGGCCTCTCTGATGTTTTATCAGCCTGTCTCCTGCTTCTTGTCCTTGTCCTTTTTTCCTTAAGGCACATTCCCATTGTCTCCTACACCATGGGCTACCTGGTGTCTCATCTCCTGGAAAACACTGCCCTTAAACCTCTCCTTGAATGTCTCCCTGCCCTCGCTCTTGTGACTTCTTTCCAGTCACATAGTATTGGCACGTGCTAAGATGGGGGTTGCTGATTTGCTCCCACATCTCCTTCATCATCTTCCTTCATTTCCTTTCCTCCATCCTGGCTGTTGGTTTGGATCAGTTTCTGTTACTCCTGCCATGTTTAGGAGCAATTGAGGCAACGTCTCTTGCCTCTCCCTGCTCACTGGGGTTTCAACCCTTCCCTGGGCTGATACCTAAAAGGTATCTAGAAAAGCTGAAATATCTCTGTTGCCAGGTTACATGCAGATTTTTCACAAAACATATAGGCTGTGCCTAGGTTTAGAATAAGGCCTGGTGTTGAACTTTGAAATGGAGGTATAGGTCCATTGCTGATCCTGCCTCTTGCCCCTTGCTTTAGCAAATGATGCTTCCTGAAGCTGGGATCTCTCTTAGGACAGAAGGACTGCTCAGATTGATCTTCCGTGTCTCTCTCCTTCACAGCAGTAAAGGGCCCAGCCGAACCGCAGAGTTATCAGGGGAACAGTCAGAGCTGAGGGGCAGATGTCGGCCGTCGTATGGGTCCCACGTTGGAGGCCAGACTTTTTACAACAGTGAATATGGGGAGCTGTCAGAACACTCTGAGGATGGCAGCTGCACCCCGCCTGGAGAGGGGACCACTCCCCCCACTCTCCACACTTCCTTCTTCTCTGAGCAGTACTAATGGCATCGAGCCCTGGAGGCACCTATTGAGGCATCCCCTCACCCTCCAGGCGCATCATCAGGGTCGCTCAGAGCTTCTCCTTCAACCTATGCCCAAGACCAGCAGGGAACCTACCCCGAACGGAGGGTGAACACCAATGTCCTTGGACCCACAGCACCGTGACATCTCCACACAACATCTCCAGCTGCAGCTTCCCCGTGCGGGACTGGAGACAGCGCCTCACTGATCCCTCGTGTTTCTCTCCTTCCTGCGGCTCAGACAGATGCATTCTGCCAGCGAGTGGGTGCCTGTGTTCAGCACTACAGCACCTTCTGCCTAGCATCCAGCCTCTACTTAGATCATCTTCCCATTCAGAAAGCCTGTTTCAGGTCAGATATAAATAGATCTGTCTTAGTCTCAAGCTTCTTCCTGGTGTGCAGCCTGAATGTTTTTCCTTGGATTGCTTCCCCCTCCGCTCCTTATGATGTCAGCTGCTGCTCTGTGGAGCAGAATCAAAGGGAAGAAATCCCTAGTGGTATTAGCGGCAAGAGCAGGACATTTTAAAGAGGTGTGTGGAGAGATCTCAAGGGATTTTTGTAAATGTTCATGCACGCTGTTCACTCTGGATATGTGCCAGGCTCTCCATCTCCTCTGCAAGCAACACCCACACCCCTCTCATCTCTGCTGGGAGGAAACCTGTCAATCTGCCTTACCACCAGGATTATTTTAGCCATTTTAACACAGCTAGTGCTGAGTAGGTCATCAGCTGATGGCTGGAGTCCTCCCAGGGAGATAAATAGCAACTCTTTTTGCAGGACCTGTGAAAAACAGGGGTTTGTATTATCTGTGCTGGGAGCAGGTTACTCACAGGTCTGCTGCTCTTGCCTTCCCCTTCTCCCAGAGCAATGCTGAGATCATTTGTTGCTTGAGTGAGAAATTAAAGCAGAGCTGTGTTAATTTCAGCTGGCTTCTGAACATAGAGCAAATTGGTTGTTTGCCAGGAGGAAAAGGATCAAAGTGGTAGGGAGTGAAATGTTTATTTTCAAGTTGCTGCAAGGGTTTTGGAAACAATGGAAGGAATGGAGCTCCAGCAATGAGGTACCCAGAGTTGCATCTCCTTGTGTACACACTGAGCACATGTAGAGCAACATCTTGGCAGGGCTCAAGCCCCACTTCTCCTGGATGGACAGTTCTGCACCATGACCTTCCCTGTCATCCTACTTCCCTGTCTCTCTTTGCCCAAAAGGCTCCTCTCCAGTTTGTGTTGCAGAGCTACCAGCACAGTGTACTTGTCTCTGGAGGACTGAGGAACATTTATTTGCTGAGGAAACATCTTGTCACTTGGGCCTTTTGTTTTGTAAAGACATGATGAGAATTCAGAGCTCTGGGGAACCTCCACAGCCTTTGCCTAGATTTCTGTGCTGCTGCCTGACCATTTCCCACCTACTTCTTTCCATCCTGCTCACAATCTGAGAGCTCAGACACAGAGCATGACTGTGACACCTCCAGAGGAATCTAGGTGAAGAGATTCATCTGAACAGCCTGTCATCATCTCTTCTCCCACTTGCCCATGGCTGGCAGAGCTCCTTGCACCAGGGCATCTTGGCACAGGGGAGTGTCTGCCTGTGCATAGAGCCAAGGGTTTGGGTTGGACTTTTAAAATTGCCTTTCCTGTCAGACCACTTTCCCTAACTGTATTTTTTTTCCAGCAGAGGGTTTTATGCATCTCCTGACATGAGCCTGTGAGTCCTTACGTGTGACTTTCCCAAGTCTTAATTATAGTTCTCCACATAAGTGTAATGGGGAGATTTATTTAGCACATGGGAAAAGCATGCCTCTCATTCAGATTCTCTAAGATCCTGCAGAGTGCTCAATGTTCCCCTCCCTTTTCGTGTCAGCAGGATGACACAGCTACGATGTCCATGGCAAAAAGAAGTACAAAACCAGACCATCCTGAGCCAGTTTGGAAATTCCACATGTGGCAATGGATTCCCTGACTTCTGCTGGTGTCCCCTGAAGTTGCCAGGAATTTAAGCATCTTTAAGTAATTGTTATGACTTGGTAAGAATCCACTGGCAGGAGATGCTGGAGAGCCAGGCCAAGAAAGTAGGACAGCCAACGGGGTGTAGGCCAGACCAAACTCTCCTGCCCTTGTCTTGCCCTGGTTTCTGAACTGGTGGTTCCCTTGACAGAAGGAAGGCTGCATGTGCACCATGGTGCTGTATGTCTCCACCAGCACTCACATGGATGGAAAGTGACAGACAGCTGAGCTAAATGCAGGCTGGTCACCGAGTGATGTGCATCCATAGGACCCAGGCTCTCCGTTTCCAGCACTTCACAAACAGTTCTCTGCCTGGACACACAGCCCCATCTGAGACAGGGCCCAAAAAGATGCCTAAAAATAAAATAATAGTTGAAAAATAGAATTCCAAGGTGGCTGCAAGTCCTTGTCCATATGTGAGGGATGGAAATGTACTAGCAAAGCCTGACACTTGCAGGGCAGTGGCAGGATTCCTCAGCAGAAAGGGAACAGAGGCATCTCAGCTCCCTGGCTGGCTGTCAGCACTCCCAGCCAGGCAGGACAGGTGCACTGTGTCTCTGGGTTCAGCTGTAGATTGCTCACAAGCATCCTTGTGGAGAAGGGTTACTTCATCAGAGCCATTGTTAACGATCCCCTTTTTCACTCTGGGGAGAGCACTGGTGTGACATCTGATTTTTTAACATTCAAATCATTTGACTCCACAGAAGTTTATTTTCTCTCTTTTGCACCATCTTGATGGGGGAGTGGAATCAAATCCTATTGTGTCTGTGTCAACAGCATTGCATGAACAATGCAGCCATGATACTAGCAAATGCTAGCTCCTCTTCAGACACTCCTGCTGATGAAGAACAACTGTGGTGTGGGATATTGAAGAGCTGTTGAGACAATTGTACTTTCACTCTCTTAAAAGTATACTAAAATTAGATTGTAGCAACTTGATACCCTGCCTCACACCCTATATTATTTCTGGCTTTTTTTTTTTACAGTCTCCAGACAAGCATGACCATGAAATGAAGCTGGTCTGGTTTTAATATGTGAGGCAACAGCATTTTCTGTCTTTCCACAGCGACAAGGGAGTATTTCAACTTTTAAAACCCATGGTTCGATAATTGTACCTGCTCCATTCACAATGCACTCCCTGCTGTGTTTTGTTTGGGCTTTTTACTGGAACTCAATGTTGAAGCTAAGCTATTTATCACCATCCTCCTTTAAAATGACTGTTCCTGCTCTATGCCCAGTCTCCTTTTTCCTTACAAAGTGTCCGTGTTAAGAGGACATTCCTCCCTCATGCAAACAAAGCGTTGGGTCCCCTACTTGCAAATACACGTGTTTCTGATGAAAATACCTGTGTATCAAGTAACACTTCACCTATATTGCAATATTTTAAGCTGGTACCCGTTGTTGCTACAGCAGCATTTGATGTTTCAGTGGGCTGCCTTTGAAGCAAGTAGGTTACAACATGGGTTATGTGTGAGTACAAGTGTGGTCTGTGTGTGTTATGTGAGTGAGTGTGTGGGTGTTTGCACGTTGAGTTTTCCTACCAGTGAGCCTATGTGAGTGTTTATAACTCACGTTGAGTCTTGTCTCTGGAAGTTCACAGTTATATATCAAAACAGTTAGAACACTGCTTTCTTTCCTCTCTTCCTATAATACTTGTTATCCTTCGTCATTAAGAGTTTTGTTGTAATATCTAAATGTGAACATGAATAAAGTCGTAACTGGCAGCTGCTCCCTGGTTCCTGGCAGCCACGGCTGCCCGGGGGGGCTGCAGCACTCCACTCCCCACGCAGCACGGGCCATGCAGACTCTGGCCCAAGCAGTTACCACATTCGGGGTTTATTGTTTTTACTTTTGTGACCCTTTGCGTTTCCATGCACCCTCGAGGAAACAGCTCGCCTTTGTGGCATTTCCATCCAGGATGGACCTTCGGCCTTTTCTCAGGATGAAGCCGGATATGCTTTGCTTAAGCTCGCTGACAGTAGCCGATGTCCCAGAGCCCAGCCCTTCGCCCCGCCATCTCCAACCAGATCAGCGACCCTTCCAGGGCTCCTCTGTCCCGGGTGTTTGGGACCACCCGGCCCCGCCCGCCCTCCTTCGCCACACGGGCGGGACGATGTGCAGAGGCTGCGCAACCGCCCCCTCCCCTCAGCGACTCTCGCCCCCTCCCCTCAGCGCGCTGCCTCCCCCTCACCGGACGCCCCTGCGGGCGGGCGCAGGCGAGGCGGCGTCCCGCAGGGGGCGCTCTCCTCCCGGCAGCGGGCGGGCAGAGCCTGGGCGGGAAGATGGCGGCGGGGCGGGCACGGGCCTTGGCAATGTACAACCTGACAGGAAAGCGAAGGGCGGGTGTGAGACATGGCCGGGATAGAGGCCCAAGGAAATGTTCCGCGGCCAGGGAGCGGTGGGAATGGAACATAAATGGATTTATGGCCATTTCCCCCAAAATATCTCCAGGAGCCAGGGTGAAAGCTGAGGCATGGCTCCCTCCTCACCCCTGCGGGGATCTGCAGACCTCAGTGCCGTTTGTCTGCCTTAAAAAAGGGGCTGCAGAGGAGTGGCCAGCGGCAGAGAGATGGCTGCCCTGTGCAGGCTGAAGAGACCTGGGGACATTTCACTTAGTTTCAGCCTATCACTGTCCCTTCATCCAGCTCCAACATCAGCTGAAAGCAGCCAAAAGGACCTTTTAACTCTCCCCATCTAGGGACCTGCCCATCTGGGGAATGAAGAGATTGAAGCTGCCTATGAAATACCCCATTTCTGTGCACCCTGGAGCAGCACTTGGCTGCTTCTCTCTGGGAGCCAGGAGCGCTCATAGCCCTGCACATGGGACAAAGCAACCTCCCGGCTTGTGCACTGAGGAGGGATGAGACCAAGTGGCAGTCCTCAGGAAGTCGGCAACGACAGACCACCTCTCTGGCAGAACAGCCCACAGGAAACCAGACAGGGTGAATTGAAAAGCAGCCTTTTCTTGTGGTTAGAAAGGAGAACTGGGAAGTTGCTGGCTGGGCTCTTCAGCTCGTTTTGCTTCTAATGTGGCCAATGAATGTTTTCACTGATGTTCAAAAAATGATTTGAGACCCTTCTCCGAAGGTCAACACAGTAATCGCAAGGAATCCTTCAGGCTCCTGGGACTCCATGGCCACTTCTGAGGACATTTCAGCAATAAAGCCCATGACTTTGCATTGAAACAATGCAGAGCTCTTAGTGATGAAAAATCAAACTACTATCTGCACTGCAAGAACAACAGCTCTGAAGCATATCCTGCACTGTGCAGTATCAATGTGTTTGCCACAACTCTTGGCCTCCAGCTGAAAAGTTGGGTAAGATGCTCTGGGGCCACTAATGGCATGTGGTTCCCTACCCAGCATTTACCAAGAGGGGCAAAATTAAACTAAGAAAGAAAGAAAAAAAAAAGTAGAAGCAGAGCATTCAGCTGATGCTTCAGAAACATTTCCTGGATTGTATTGATATCTCTATAGAGCTTTTCATAAACAGCTTCTTAGACAATTTTAGAGCCACATGCTCCATGCCTTTAGCAGGGCCCACAGGTGTGTTCTGCTCCAAGATGCAGGTTTGCAAGCTTGCTGCTTTCCTTGGGAACAGCACAGGTTTTTCTAAGGGCAGGATTAGATCCACCACTTGCATCTCAGTGAAATAAATACTGTGCTTTGATGCTGTTATCTTACACGTATATGTGACCAGGTGCTTCGCAAGTGGATAAACTACAAGACCTTCCAAAAGAGAGCAGTTTAATGAGATGCTTAGGTTAAACACCAGGCTTATCAGGAAGCCTTCCTGAGCAGCTGGGGGAGTCACCAAGGAGACTCTATCTCAAAAGAACAGCAGCATAGCTATTTGTTCAGAAATTTAGAAACTATCCCAGCTCATAACCCCGCAATACTTGTTTCCATCACCATAAATAATTTTGAGATAGTTTGCCTTTCAAAATCCAAGGCAGCCATTGCATCATTTTGTTACATCTCCAAAGAGGCCAAAACCTTAAAACCATTATGTTACTTAAAGAGCAATTAATCAAGTCCTGGTTTACAGCGTTTCATGGGATTAATATTTATTAACCACATTGGAGTGTTTATAAGACTTCCCATTTTGGTAGGCCAGGAGTAACCCCAAATTCGGTAGGAGTGACCAAACCCTGTCAAGGAGGCTGTGCAGTCCCTGTCACAAGAGTCCTTTCTGTCATAGTTAACTGGACAGACTGGACACATCCCGCCTCTTTTTCACACCTGCAGCCCTTTTCCCCTCCGGCCTCAGACACGCTTTTAAACCGTCTCTCCTGTCTTTTTGATGGTCATCGCTCCTGACCTGGAAAGGAAAGGCGCCGCAGAGCTCTGCGAGCTGCTGCGTGTCCGTGCTCTGATTCCCTCCCTCACGGATGCCGCTGAAGCGCCCACCGGCCAGCCCGGTGACGTCATCCCCAACAGACCCCGCCCCCTTCCCGGGCCGCCCCCATGGGCGTGGCTCTCGCCGCTAGCCCCGCCCCTCGCCCTCGTGGCGCTAGGCGGGGCGTGCCGCGCCTGCGCAGTGCGGGAGCGCTGGGCTGCAGTCGAGGCGCCGGGTGCGGAGACGGCGGCTGGGGGATAGCGTTGGGCCCCCGCCGTTCCCGGGACCAGCCGAGCATGGAGCAGCGGCCACCGGCTGCGGCCGCCGGCCTGGGCAGCGGGATGCGCTACCCGCCGCACTAAGGTGGCGACGAAGCCCGAGACGAAGCGAGGCGGTGCGGTGCGGCGAGCCGAGCCGAGCGCGAGGCGAGACCCGTGGCCGTGTGTGAGCGCGACTGAGGCGGCGGCGGCTCCGGCTCCTCCCGGAGGCCTCCTCGGGGCCGGCGCGGGGCTGTGCGGGGAGGGGGCCGCGGCGCCGCCCTTGCCTCCTCGCCTCGCTCGGCACGGGCAGAGGCGGGCGACCGGCATGAGCGCGGCGCCCTGAGGGGCCAGCGGAGTGGGATTCGCCCCGAGCAGCCTCCCCCGGGAGCCGCGGGCGACAGATCGGACTCCACTGGGACCTGCCATGACTCTCCTGGCTCCTCCCATGGCATGAGCCCGTGCTCTCCTCCCCCCTTCGCCTGTTTTTGGTCTGTCTCCGCTCCTGGGCTGTCAGATGGGATAAAATACACTCGGGCTTGTGGGGCTCGGCTCTGCCGCGAAGGAGAGGGATAAACGGCGGAGGCAACCAGTGACTGCCGTCGGCTCGCCCGGAGTCGAAGATGAGCTGGCGGTGGGCTCGTCAGCACGGGAACGGCGGCTCCTCCGTCCTGCTGCTGCTGCTGCTCTGGCACTGCTGGGTCCGGCCAGCCGGCGCCGACAACGCCAGCCAGGCGTACTACACCGCCCTCATCAACGTGACGGTGCTGAACCCCGAGCGGGGCGGCCCCACGCTGCTGAGGATCGACCGCGGCCGCTACGGGCAGGATTCCCCCAAGGTGGAGGTCAAGGGCCTGCTGGTGACTCCCGTGCCCATCAACGGAGGTAAGGTGGCCTTCACAGTCCTTGGTCGGTTTGCTGTCAGATATCTCTCCCTGACGGCGTGGTTGACCTTTGAGCTTTGCACACTTTCCTAGAGAGCTCAGACAAACGAGGGGAAAGAACTTGGCCAAAGGAAAAAAAAAATTCCATGATCTGAGAGTTCTGGCTTTAATAATGGCTCTGCAAAGTATAATGTGTTTTCCAGCGTGGATCCCAGTAGGCTAGTCGTATTGAGAGATGAAGATGGTATTTCTAAACTAATTACAGAGAGTCAGTAGCGATAGTTAACAGTATTTGGTTACAGCATTGCCGTGAATCTCATAGCAGCTGTATAGCTATCTCACTGTGACAGATGTGCATGTGGATGGCTTATGCAGCTGCATGAAGTCCCGATTGTTCACTGCACATTTTTTTTTAAATGCTGTTTAAGCTGTCCATCAAGACTTGGAAAGGCTGAAGCCATCAAGTTGTTATTGTCATGGCCAGTCCAAAATGCACTTGTTTGTACTGAAGAATGTGTAGAGCTTCTAAGTTTTCTTTTGATTAAGTGGGGCTGTTGTACTTTGGTTTGGGATTTTTTTGGAAAAACGTCAGGGTTTATAGAAGATGCTAATTTAAACAAGGGAGAGTATTGTCTTGATTTTTGCTTGAAATGAAACCAATTGCTTCAGTCATAATGATGTGGTTTTAGTAGTACCTTATTTGTAAACCCTTCTTGACGTTATCTATACTGCCATCTTTAAGAAATAGACCACTTGATGGATCACAGTAGTCCCAACCTGTCTCCTGGACAGTAATCCTCTGAATAATACATCAGGTGAAACAATGTAGTCAGTTAAAACTAGACTCTTAAGTAGTGAATATTAAAGAGTTTTTTAAAAGAATTGGTAGCACAGAACTACTGTATTATTAAAAGCTTTTGAGAATTTGCCAAATCTTAAGATCAGGAAAATACTTCAGTGCGTCTTCAGAACAAAATGCATCCTGCTAGGCAGCCTGTTATAAGTTTCTAGTATGTATGAAGCAGACTGTGCCTCAGCAGATGCTTGCCATCCCACTGAAGCTTGGTTTCATTAGCTTTATAAAGTGTTAACTCAAATATATTAATACGGTATATTTTTAGGGTGGAAGGGTGAGTGAGCAGAAATTGTTGAGCAAGTCTACTCTAAAATGGTTTTCATTTGTACTTCAAATCCTACCTTTACCATGCTCTAGGAATCAGCTGTTGTCAGATATGCTCAGACTGTCTGTCTACTGCTTCTTGGTTTTCTTCACTTAAACACCCCCCTTCCATCCCCCCTGATGCCACCATATGAAATCAGGAAGCTGTCCTGAAAGCACTGCAGCAGCCTTCCCTTACAGTTCTTCAGAGTGTTCTGTGTAGGTTGTTACACAGCATACATTTCATTTGAGTTTCACTGAGATGTGTTTCACATGGCTTAAAAATATTCCATATAGTAGAAAACACTGGAATATTTTATGCTTTTAGTTAAGATGTTCTTCAACACTTAAGGGTCTTATGTTTATATTCTTTTGCCTTTTTATATCTAGATTTGATAAGAGATGATGCTGCCTTGCTGAAAGTAATTACTCTTCTTACCAGCCCATTAATGTTGCTGTAGAATTAAGCAATCTCTACAGTTAATAAACATATTTTTTCCTAGTTGCTTTTTAAAGAAGCTAGCACCAGCCTCTGCTGTTAGAGCAGTAAATGCTCTAGTTCTCAAGTATCCTAAGAAAAGGACTCTGTAACTGTTAACAGCTGTTTGAGCTTTGGCTTTGAAATTGCTTTGATGTCAAATATTCACCTGTTTGTGGGCTATCCCTTGAGATTTCCACAAATGTGAGTGATCTGTTACCACCTTGATGGTGTAGACTGAGGCATCCATGTTTTAGAGCTGCAATGTCCTTAATGTCACACTTTTGCATGCAAAGATCCCTTATTCATCACTTCTAGGGATATAAATGAATTTACTAATTCAAGATTTAGGACTGATGACCTGCAGATGAAGATACACCATTTGAAAATCAGTCTTGTGCTCTGCGCTGCTTTTTGGTGCGTTCTTGAATGTGCCTGATATTCTTATAGACGTTGCCGGTCCTGATGGACTTTGCCATGATGTGTGATGCATCCTTTAAATCTCAGTGCAGAATGGTAATATTCAATCACTTTTCCCATTTCTTTAGCAGAATTTTTTTAATCAAGTTCAACCTTGACATGTTAATACATGCATTAAAACTCTTTCCCTACCCTTTTTATAGACCCTTATATGAAATTGATAGTGGCTTTGAAAAGCACTGTTCCTCTGGAAGTGATACAGCAGTAATTTGCCTGACCGCTTGTGAATGTGACTGAAGTGCAGCTCCAGTGAGGTGTTGATCACAATTGGCTGCTGGCTGCAAATACAGCACCTGTGTACCTTTCTCTTTCTGGATGCATTAAATACACCATAGCAACAAAGTTTCTCTTATCAATCTCTTTTCCATTCTTCCACTTCTAGTTCCTTTTCTTACTTCATCTATCTTGTTACTCTTGTTATGGCTTAAATAATTTCCTAATATAAGAGGTTTTTAAACAGTTTCTGGGAATGAATGCTTGTACATCATCAAACAAAGCTCCTCCTGTTCTGCATAGAAGGATATTAGCAAAATGCATCTTCACAGCCTGATACAGTTTTTCTGATAGTTTAGTGCAGGCTTATATCATCTTTTTGGTGAGGTTACTGAGCATTTCTCATTCAGTCCCATCCTCAGTTACTTGTGACTTTATGGAACCACACATTTACAGAATCACAGAATTTTTTAGGTTGGCAAAGACCTTTATGATCATCATCTCCAACCGTTAAACTAGCACTGCCCTGTCCACCACTAAACCATGTACCTCAGCACCACATCTACATGGCTTTTGAATTTCAGCCTAGACTTCTCCCAGTGGCTGCCTAGTTGCTTTGCGGCAGTGTCTGTATATGCACCGTGTAAAGCATTCAGCTCTACCTCTGCTTTTAAGCATCTTTGGCATCAGGTGCCTGACTGCCTGACCCCAGTTATGATGCAGTGACCTTTAGGTGTCAGGCAAATTTCTCTTGCTATGACAAACTGAGCTAGAAACCACTGAAAACTCACTTTAATGATTCTTGGTAGAAACTGCAGCACTTTGTGGCTTAGTACCCTCAAAAACATTCTCCATGGTGAAGAGAACATTTTTTCTAACTGTTGAGTCTGGGTTATTGCATGTCATTCTGGGCTTGGCTACGCATTTGATGACTAGGAAGGTCAATCCTGTGTGCTCTCAAAGTCTCCTTGCAGATAGACCTTGTCAGGAGGCAAGGTTTTGCGTCCCTTGGCTGGTTTGGGCAGTGAGGAAGCAGGCAGCATGATTGAAACTGGAGATGGGACTGAGAGGAAGTGAACTAGCAGCAGAATCAAAGCCAAACTTGAAAGCGTTAAGACTCATTGAGCCAGTGGTTCAGGAGTGAGGGAGGGATGGAAAGGGACTGGAGTCTAAATGATGGGGGTGGGGGGGATGGTTGTATAAAGGCTATATTGGAGAAAGACCTCACAGAAAGGGGAGAGCTCTGCTGACAAGATAGTAGGGTTGTGGCTGGGCAAGAATGTTGAGAATTTGATTAAAAATGTATATTAGAAAGAAGTGGAAGTGGGAAAGAAACAATATTGTCCCAATGTTAGGAATGGAGGTCTCTCATGGCATGCTGCTGTAACTGTACCATTTGTAGCATCTGACACTTGATAACAATGCTTCATGAACAAGTTTTAACTGCAGAAGGTTTAAAATGCCAGTTTCCTGGTAATATCAGAGCTTTTTCCTGGGCAGTATGCTTTATGCAAGTTCAACAAGTGAATATGTCAGTAGAGGAAGAAAAATCCTGTACCGTGCATCCACTCTTTATCACTAGTCTCAATATCCAGCTTAATTAGTAGTTATTAATTGATAACAGAAGTCGAGGTTATATATTGGAGTTTATAGCCATAATGACAGCAAACTTAACTGAGCTAACAAAATTAAATCTGAAATATTACAGCACTCTTTTAAGCTTCAGCGATTTTTCCTTTGTTTAACTTCCTCCCTGAAACGAGATTGCCTTTTGTTCAAAGAGTTTCTTTTAGCATTAAAGCCAGCTTTAGTGAAAGCAGTTACCTGAAGTAGCTTTTGAAAGTAAAGGATGCTGTATATAATTCATTGACACAAGTTTTAAATTAAAAGTGGAAATTATAACTGGCTTGAATGAGAGCTATACTGATAACAATACAAGTAGTTAATGCATTGAAATAAAAGATATCTATTACATGTATTAAATCATAATGGGATTGCAAGTAACTAGTGCCCTTCCTTGAAATGAGTCAATCAGTGCTGCTGTGTTGCTCCTGTAATTTCCCATCTGAGTTCCTTTTCTGGAAACTTTATCACAGGATTGTAATTAATGTGTTGCACAAGGCTGGCTGCTGTGCCAGTCAGATGTGCTTCGTAGCACTGCCTAGGCAGTGCCTGCTGCAGGGAGGGAATGCTTTGGGGCACTGGCTACATGGGATTGCATCTTCCTCTGTGCTGTTTTCTTTCCCAGTGAGTCTGTTAATCTGCTGCCCCTCAAAACACTGGTGGTGTGTCTCTACCTATTGTATTACAGTGATTGAAGGTCAGACTTCAAAATGATTTCTCTGTGTGTAGATGAGACAGCCCAACTCTGGCAACTGGCACTGACCTCAGAGTAGAGTATTAGTTAAGATGCAATCAATATCAAGATACCTGACCTTTTAAAAGCAGGGGGGGGAAGAAAAGAGATAGAAAACATGAACAAAAAATAGTTAATGCCCAGAATGTGGAATCATGGCACTGGCCTTTTTCTGTGGAAAGAGGACAAAGTCTGATAACAGCCAATGCAGCAACCTTGGGTGAAGTGAGGCATCACAGCTACGTTCTAAGCAGTGCAAGAGCAACATAAATACCCATTATATGAGGAAAAACAAACTCAGTCATGGTCCATGTGCAGGAGATGACAGTCTACATTCTGCAGGTGTGTACTTAGTTCTGACAAAGTCTCTGTAAGGTGATTCGTCTGTAAAGAGGCTCTTGGGTGGTGTTGGGGCTTACTGTAGGAAGTGCAACAGCATTGTATGTATCTCTTTAACCCAGCAGACTGACACTTGTATCTGAAAATTTTGTATTTTTTGCCAACACATTCATGCTATGTAGATAGACAGGAGAAAGGAAAGGCAGATTAAGTAACATATATTTCACATGAGACAGAAGAGTAGCACACCTACAGGGGGACGTACTTAAGATGGCTTTCTGTATGCTTATGTCTTCTGAAATGATGAAATTACATGAGTGACTTCTGATTATATCTTTTATGTGCAAATGATTTGTTTTACAATAACTTTGATGTGAAGTTGCTTTTCATTCTGGCATGGACACCATCCAGTTAATACTTGAAAGCCCTGGTCCTTTCAGATCCTAACTGGACTTTGGACAACTGAGCATAGATGGTGTGATAATGGACAGTTATTGACAATGATTCTTGCTGACAATGTTTATCTGTGTTCCTTACAGTCCCAGCTGATGTGCCTGGCACCTTAGGTATATAGTGGATGTTTTATTTTAGCCAGCTTGCTATGGTAGGAGGGTGACCATAATTATAATACTTTCACACTTTACAAAGTATATTAAGTCTGCTGAAAAGATAATCAGAAAAGTTCATACTTTCCACTATTGTTCCTGAATTTTATTTAGTTAAAAAGGAAAAGATTACTTAACATTTTTGTGGTGTAATAGGATGTTAGTGTGAAGAAAAGTGGGTTGTGACTTTTTATTAAATCTCAAGTGACTTGCAGTTACTCAGTTCAGGTTTATCTAAACTAACCAGATTTTCCTTAATGTTTTTATATTACTTAAATAGGGCTAAAATAATATTGTTAACTGTTAATTTTTCATCAGGATGTACTGAATCCACATCGTTGGGAATAACATGCTGTATGCATTTCAGTAGTGTTTGTTGGTCTATATCGGGAAAGCTTTTATCTCTTAATATCTTGTTTCCTAATCCTGTTGCTCTATCCAGTAACATATCATAGCTCTGTCCACAGCTGAGACAGACTTTGATCTCTACTGTGGTTGCAAATTTTGTAGTGCTTTTCCCACAGATGTGATTTCTGTTATCTCTTACTATTTTCTCTGTCAGTTTTTAAGCTGAAAATTTCACGCCATGGGAATTTCAAGGTGCCTGCATAAGTTGTTGTGAAACTGAACCATAAAGCAGTTCTCTGCAAATGCTGCCTCCCTTTTCAAGGTGCTCTTTGCCTTTTATTGCTTTTATGATTTTTCATTTTAATGAAAAAATTACCCTATTTTTGCTTTCAGTTGGTATTTTAGTTTTGAGCACTATTGTACTTGAAGCAAACTGTACCTATTCCATAGGATTATTGCTCTTCATCCATCCCATGTATTTTAAGTAAATTTATGTGGGGCATTTCAGAGTTAATTTTGGCCATTCAAGGAGATTGTGGAATTGTGGCCATTTACTGAATGGTATTTTGCAAAGGATGTTATCACAAGTGAGATTCTTGAATCTGATTTCACTGGTGAAGATTTTTAGCTTTCAAGGCTTCAGAAACTTCTCTCACAGTCTTCTGGTGCTTTCTCCTCCCACATTTTTAGGTGCAAATGTTCTGATCAAGGTGGAAGCGGGCATTAAACAGTAAACTGCTTTTATCTTAACAGAGAACATCAAGATTGATTCTGCATGTGCCACATTATGACGCTATCACATTTTCAAAAAGGACTTGAATTCCTTGGGAAAAAAAAAAAAGTGCTGTTCTCCTAAATTCAAGACTACAAAAACACAGCACAAAAGTGCTATTGGCATTTTAGCACACTGTTATGATGATGGCTGTTACCAGTGCTCCAAAACATCATGTGCAGATGGATCTGTGCTAGCTATCAATTTCCGAAGAAATTTGAGTAGTAATGTTAGGACAATGGAAGAAAATAATCTATAAAATCTGGCATCAGCCATCTGTATTTCAAGTTTTGCCTGATACTTGTGTAAAACAAAAGCACAAATACAAAAATGCAGCAAATAGTCCTCTGTTTCTGAAATGTCAAATACAGCCTTGAAAAACAATTGTGAAAAGGATGTGCTTGTGTCTGGCTCCCCACCCTCCTTCCAGGGGAACAGGGAGAGGCACTTCTTGTCCAAATTAAGAGATGCAACGACTTCCTGTACAACTGCCACAATATACGTTTGTCTGAACTAGTTTTCTTCAGGCAAACAAACCCATTCTTTCTTGTTTCAGAAAAAATCCTTTAGCTGTTTCAGTCTTCTTTGCTACAGCTTTTAACCTGAGCTATGTTAGGATGAGAATGCTTAAAAAGATCTTCTGTTTTGTTTCCAGCTGATATGTTGAACTAGATTTTTTTTGTGGTAGATCTTTTGCTGAAGTCCCGTAGTCTATGCTGAAGAACTTGCTTTTTCAAAAGGAACATTTTCTGCAACGCTTCATTTGAATTGCTCGTAGGATCTGTAATGTTTTCAGAGCTATATGCAAGTAATTGTTTTGCTTGTGTCCTGAAAAAAAAAAATCACCATATATTACAACCGTTTTTAGTAACCAAAGATTCTTATAGTCTTGGCTTTTGAATGAGTAAATATATTTGTATTGTAAGTTACTGTTGTCCCTCAATTTCTAAAATCCTTTAAGGATTCGACCAGCCTGTCAGACTAAACTTCATGTTTCCAGTTGTGTAAACAGAAATGGCTTTCCTCCGTTTCAACTGCTGTACTGTGAAGTTATCTTCTGCGTTGCAGTTTGTGCTTTTTATACGTAGCTCTGTGAGGGTTTGGGTTGTTCCAAGATACATTAGGGCATCAGAAGGAACAAAAGAGCTTTGTATGCTGTTGAATTCAGACATCTGGTATTTGCCATTTCTGCTACTTTTCCTTTATACCATCAATACCCAGTTAGCTGGCAACTTGAGTGCATCGTGTTTGCAAAACCATTCGTTTCTCTATGAATTTGAATGCATTTCTGTGTAGACAAAATGTGCATAAGTAAACAGCTGATGTTGGCTGCTGGGATTTTACAAGATCACCTTTCAATAGTGTCCTTTTTTTACAGTAGCCTGCACATGGCAGATAACTCTGAAATCTTGTTTTCACAACCTTCTTTGTTTAGTTATGCTTCCCATAGCAATGATATTTATGACTGCATTAGAAAGAAAAAAAGTTATACTTTCTAGAATGACTGACTGATAAACAGCTGTTTCATAAATGCCTGTAGCATGCAAACCATATTCTGATGTTTTTCAGCCTCTGGGCAGGTATTGATTCAAAAGTCAGTTCATTGTTCTAGCTGCACTAGAGTTAAAAATAGCTTGTGTTAGCCTAATTCTCGAGCATATAGTCACAGCTTTCAATGTATGAGGCTGCAGTTTTCTAAAGACTTTTATATGGATGCAAGTATCTTTAGGCTTTATTTTACCAGAGGATAGTGGCTTCCTAGTGCATGATATTTAAGTAAATCAGCAAAATTTGGGAGTGTTTTCCTTTTTTGCATGTTTGAACAAATTATCATCAGTGTAAAATGTGTTTCCCTTTTCAGTTGCAGATCGCCTGGGCTGTGACCCTCGAACACGTTTCCAAGTTCCACCAAACACCAAGCAGTGGATTGCTTTACTACAGCGAGGAAACTGTACCTTTAGAGAGAAAATACTGCGAGCAGCTTCACATAATGCCACAGCTGTGGTCATTTACAACAATATATCTAGTGAAGAACCTGTCACAATGACTCATCAAGGTAAAGAGACTGTAATTTCTCTCACTATAATTCTTTCTTTGCCCAAATACTCTTTGGCTATTTAAACTACTGCTAAAGAGTTTTTGGCAGTGCATAGGTCCTGTTTGAAACAACCTGTTCTCTAATGATGTTTACATATGTGCAATATGGTGAAATAAGCTAGTAATTCCAAAAGTTGTTTTCCTTTAGTGTACTTTTTATCCAATGAGGAACATTTTCCTCAGCAGTGGAAGGGGGGAAAAAAAAAGTGGTTTAGAGTTAGGAAAGATCTGTGAGATCTTGGGAGCAATGTTTCAAACCTTCCAGGTGAAGACAATCTAACATATAATGAAAAATGTAGAATTTTACAAAGCACCTGTAACAGAAGAATTTTTATAGTAGCTTGTCTTCAACTGATTGTTATGGTGGGGATTTTCAAATGTCAACTGCTATATCAGGATGAGTTTGCATGCTTTTTTTCAATGATAGTTTAGAGAGAGTTCTCTTTCTACCATGTGTTTTTGAGCACCACACAGAAATCAACAAAAGAGAGTGATTTGGAGAGCAATTGTCTAGAACTAGACTATTGCTGGTTTAGAATAATGCTGGAAGTCTGGATTTCTTCAAATTTCTCCTTTTTTAGGGCTACCTCCGTGCAGAATTTTGTTGTTGTTAAATTACTTTAGCCAATGGGAGCCTCATACATAAACATTTCCCTTGGTTAAAAACGATTTTCACAATTCCGACTAACTACATTTTTCACTTTCCCAGAAGGTTTTCTCAATTTGGAATTTTTAAACTTAATCAGAAAAGGCATATTTCTATATTTGATATCTCTACTGCCAGCTGATTTTTTTTTTCTAGAATATTTTCTGTCCTTTTCCTTTTAAGCATAGGAGGTTGCTTGGAAACTGGAATTTTCTAATTATTGCTCTGCATATTGTCACACAATTGGAATTGAAGTCTTTTACCAAAGAAGTGCTATGGTTGCTTCTTTCTCTCTTTTTTACAGAGGAAATGTCTTGTGACTTTTTCTGTTTTAGTGGCGTTTGACCTTTCCAATTCTGTATACCAGAGGAATTTTCCAGGGAGATTTTGACCTCTGTGTAGCAAGTCAAAGCCTGTTGATAATCCATTTTTATCTTAGGTACCTTCCTTAGACATTTTTGCAAGTAATCTGCAGGCAATAAATGCCATATTCTAGTGAAACGCTTTCTATCACCTTAATTTTGTGGGTTTTTGCCATTTCTCTGCTGACGTATTACCCTCTTAAACTTTTTGCTCTGGTCTCTTGGAAATACCTGTAAGATTGTAAGGTCTGTGGTGTCTGTATAGCAATGATGTGTGACTTCTCTTGTGGCCTGGAATACCTTACTGTGTCAGAAAAAAAGACTGCCAGTAACAATAGAGCTCTGGCATTGTTTGCGCTGTTTTGTGTTACATTACATAATGAGTTTGATTTTAACTTTAAGGCCTTCTTTCTCATAATGCTGTTAGATTTGGCAGATGCTTCTGTGATGGTGTCTGTCTTTTATTACAATATTTTAGTTCGCTCAGTCAGCTCTACATACTAGTGTGTAGCCATCAAAACTGTATCCATAGGTCTGTTGGTTTTGGTAGGTTGAAATGATGTCTCAAGTTACAAAACTTGACCTGCTATGGGTAAATAGTGTGTCATAAACGAGCCAGGCAACTTGGATATGTGATATTTGGAAAAACACTAATACTGTCTTCAGCATGTTGACTTCCAAATATTTACTCTTTCTCACGACAAGCTTCAAAAAATATAATTACTGAAGATGATGCATATTTTATCTCTGAGTATGAGAGAGACTGGTTTTTAGCTACATGTACTCAGTCTTTAGTATACTCAAATCTCTGTCACTGATTTGGGCTGTAGACACTATCTCAAAATTAATATTAGACTTGAGTGTTTAAACTATGTGATAGACAGAAAGTAATTATCTAGAACTCAAGTACAGCCCTAGCACCACAGTGTAATGAAAAGGAATGTTGCTCCACATGTTTTGTTTTGATTGCATTATGATCATGTAAGGGGTCTCCTTAGCAATCTGCACTTCGTAGAGCTTCCTATAAATGACTTCCTGTCTGCTTGCTATAGGAACTTCCAGTGTATGGAACTGAGATATAGACTATTCTTTTGGTGTTAGCCTCAGCAAAGGGAAGCTTTGGAATCCAGCGTTCCCCTCAGTGAGAATTATTCCAAGTGAGATACAGGTTCATGAACTTATGTTTACCTCATAAGCCTGTGCAAACAAATGTGCTTAAAACAATCCTATACCAAGGTACTCTCTGGTCTTCCTTTTTTCCTCCTCTTCATATTACTACTTGTATGCTTGTTAAGCGTATGCATTTTTATGATTTTTAATTACATAGTCCAATGCGCTACATCTCTTGTCTTTAGTATTTTCCATCCTTAAAGGTAAGGAGGAGTTAATCCTGTGCTGATAATTTAGTTAAATGTGTTCAGTAGGGTTGATACAATGTGAAAATGAAGGTGAGCCAAGTTGTGGTATTCTTTATGTTGTTTAGTGATGTGCAGTATTCCTCTCTTCCTTTAAAAATGTATTCTTCACAAGACAACTTTGCAACTGTATTATGATGGCCAGATTCATGAGTCTTAAGTTTTCTTTCCATAGCCAGGTGAAAACAGACCTTATGTCATTTTAGATCACTGTAACCAAGCTTTAGGAATAGAGAGGAACGTGGCAACTGCTGACAGTGCACACTCTCTGAACTGCGCTTTCCTACCTTGGTATTTACAGGAATTCTGATCACCTGCTTATGCAATGCCTGAGATAAAAATAAGTAAAACATGTATGTTACCTACCTACAGAGAGGTGATTCCCTATGAAGAGTGTTCAGTAAGCAGATCTCACCTATGGAATTAATATTTTATCCGAGTTATTTAATACTTAAACACACATTTGAAAATAAATCTTTTCATACTCATCATATTATTTAGCAGAATATAAATTATTTCTAGTGGCTAGATAACAACTGCCACTGTTGAATCAGTCTATCACCAGCATGTCAAATTAATAGTTTCTATTGCTGATATAAAAATTTGCTTTTTCTTGTGTGATGGTCCACTAAGCTTCTGCCCCTTTAACTTCTAGTTTATTTTTAAAGTAGATCTTGATCTTAAGGAGCTGGTATATTTTTTTTTTTAAAAGAAGTTAACAGAACTATATATATATATATATATATATATATATATATACTAATTGCAATGTTATTTTCTTTTCTCTGTATACATCTTTGTATCTATTACTGTGTACACGTAAAATACATTTGTTTTACACCTTATAGATGTCCTCTATGAACCGAAGCAAAGGACGTCTTTCCCAGCATAGGCTATGTTAGACTATACTGTCACTGGCAGGAAGACAGTTTTATGAGTGGTTTTGCTTGCTGCTTCTGTTAAAGCAGAATAAATATTGTCTGATGTAAAAAAGATCCTATGTGGTAGAGAAAATATGTAGTAGCTGTCTCCTTTATAATAATTGTGGGAATAGGAAGGACATACAGCTAAAATAGCACTTGAATTCTTTTTTGTTTGTGTATGGTAGAGACAGTCCTGACAAAATAGTGAAGTTTGATCCTGAACTTCACTGTTAACATCTAGGCTTTTATCTAGATTTATAGAAAAGAAACCAAAGAAGCCTCTGAAGTTAAAATTTCATACTTGGATTTTATGGAACAATTATAAATGAAAAAGAGAAAAATATGAAAGGGAGTGTCAAAATGCAGTTGCTGGATTGTAATAACTAGTGTATATCAGCGCTAAAGAAATTTCTTGAAGTTTCCAAATGACTTCTAATATAATACCTTTTTCAGAGGATTCACCTCCCATAGAGAAATCTTTTAAAGTCTTTAGAACTAGCTGTAGTCATCTCATCAGGATCAGTCTTTATTGCACTGCTAGAGAAATGATACCAGAAGGTTATTTATGTGGATGATGATTTTCTCCTGCTGTAGTACTGTGGGAGAGCCGGTCAGTGATTGCTCCCAGACACCGTTTCCTTTCAAGGTGAGGATTTCTGTTGGCGATATATTTGCTTTAAAAGTACAGGAAGCAAGTTCTGCTCTTGCTTTGGACTGTGATAAAACTGCATGTATTTTATGTGGATTATTTTAGGTCACTGGGTCAGGGGCAGGAGGGACAGGAAGTAATTTGGAGTTGTTGCCATCTAATGGCTATTCCATGTTCTTGGCCTTATTCAGTAGGCAGAGTAGGCTGCAGAGATCCAGAGGTGGAAATACCACTCTCCTTTGTTATGGCACTCACTGAGTGCAGCACATCTCTTCCTCTGCTGCTTGCCTTTTTCTCACAAGTGTCTCTAGAACTGTAGGCTGAACTGATGTGTAAAACCTATGGAGATAGGTTGCAGATTATTTTTAACAAATGTGTGCTGACAAATATTTCAGTTCTATGCCAAACCCACTGCAAATTTTTTCCTGTATATTACTGAGATCTGCTTTTAGCCCACAGCTCAAAACTAATTTTATTCTGTATTCAAATATTGTTGTTACATTTTTTTATTATTAATTTACCCTGAAAAAATAGTGAACAGGTTGAGATGAGTCAATAGAGTTGAAGCTTTAAAAAAGGCAAGTCAATTAATAGTTTAACCATAGTTTACATATCTTTGATCATTTTGTATTGTTTATATTTGCTAATTGAAAATGTGGGGAACAAGTATTGACAGTATTATAGTTAATCTTATTTCCCCCCAAATTTCTTGGAGGGGTATCCATCAGGAAAATCTGTCACACAGTAGATGGAGATGTCTGACACTTAGACACACAGAGGAGTGTGTTTGAAGCACAGATTCTGCACCATAAGGAAGCAATTGTCTGTTCAAGACAAGCCAGGGAATCCCCTTTACAAAGCTAACATAGCCTCAATGTCTTGCAGAACTTCTTACCAGTGTTTCTGTGTGGTATATGCCTCATCCACAACTGAAATAATAGCAGTAAGGTTCACTTTTCCTTAGCCAGCTGAAAGGGTAATTAGTTCTGTGACTGTGAAAAGGCCCATGGGACTGTTAATGACTGTAAGTAATTACATTCTTTTTCTTATCCAAAGTCTGAGCTCCAGTAGCAAAGTAATTCCCAAAATCTCTGCATTTGGTGGAATCAAATTTATGTCATTAATCTATTAATGTGCTATTTAGGAAGCCCTAAAAATTTTTTGTAGTGTCCTTGGGTAAGACCGTCTTGCCATTTCTCTATTTTGCTTTGCTGAATTTTTTGGAGTGACTGTCCAAATTGATGGATCTGTATGCAGGTTGTCTGTAGATAGAAGAAAATACATGAGCATAACAGCTTACCTTAGAAATCCCTGGATATTTGAGCTCCAACTCCTATTAGTAGGAATACAAACTGTTGTCCAGAAATAGCAAAATGGAAGCTACTTGCTAGCAACTGATCACACTACAGAATGCAAGATTACAGAAACTTTTAGTTATCAAAATCCAAGTGTGTCTTAAATTGATGTATAGAACCATTTCATAGAATGGTAGGGTTGGAAGGAACCTCCAGAGATCTAGTCCAACCCCCCTGCAGAAGCAGGGTCACCTAGATGAGGTCACATAGGAACATGTCCAGGTGGGTCTTGAAGACCTCCGAGGAAGGAGACTCCACAACCCCTCTGGGCAGCCTGTGCCAGGGCTCCGTCACCTGAACAGTGAAATAGTTTTTTCTTATATTTAAGTGGAACTTTTTGTGTTCCAGCTTGGACCAGTAAGGTCTACATTATGTTAATATTATTGATTAATCAAGAATATGACACTGTTATCAGTGATTGGATGTTAAATACATATCTAAGGTAACAGATTTCAAACATTATTCAGAAGTGTATGTGAAGAAAGGTTGTTTTCAAATAAGCAGAAATATCTTTTGAATAATAGAACGACTTAAGTGTTGAGAAATACGTGAAACTGTGACATGAGGAACCTTTGCTTCAATATGTCGTGTGTTAGGATTACACCATTTCTCTAGTCAAAACTTTATGTAGCCCTTCTGCTTTTTATTAATTTCCATTTATTCAAGGTTGGAATGTAAGACTTGGTCTACTTTGTTAACATCCTAATACCTTAAACAGTAGAAGTATTTATTAAATGAGACTGAAAATACAGTTTACTCAGTGTAGTACACAGTTAAATGCTTTGTGAAACTGTGGGAATGAATGAAAAAAATCTGCACAGATTTTGGGAAGGGGATGCTAAAATGATAAATTCCTTTGTTCCGAGATTTTTTGTGGGTTTTTTTTTTTCTTCTGGCAATAATTAAGTGCAAAGTCTGTTTCCTTTTCAGACAAAATGTAGTGCAAGTAGATGGAAAGAAGCATTGCTAAAAGAGAAAGAAGTTGTGTGAAATGTCTGCAAAACATTACGACATCTGTCTGCTTTTCCCATATCTAGGGTTGTTTTTCCCTAGCGTAAAGAACCCAAAAGGTCACATGCATTAAAAAAATACATAATTTCCAGAACATAAAAATCCTACAGAAAGGGAATATGTGATAAAGTAGAATGATTGAGGCACTCAATAGTGAGGAGAAAATATCTCAAATAAATGCAAACCGAGTGTCCTTACCATTTTAAGTGAACTCTGCTGCCATTCTGATTTCAGAGACTTAAAAATTCTCACTTTGGATGCTCCCCTCTTCTCATCCGAGCATCAATCTCTCCTGCTAGTGCTCATCAGAAGCATTGAAATGACATTTTTGTTTTCAATAATCAAGATGAGGCCAAGATTCAGGAACTTGTGGGAGGCTTAGAAAATAAGTGGGTGCATCTTGTAGCTGAATAGAAGAATCTTAATTCTTCTAACAGTGCTTAGTGCCATATGACTTACGATAGACGATAAAAAGTAACTCTCTGGGTGAGGAGGTCGGAGAGGAAATGATCTGCAGTGAAACTGAACTCTAACGTATTTCTTGTATATATTAATACTGCATTATGTCTTTGAGACACCGTAGGTGTTGGTTTTCTTGTGTAGGATACACTGAGTGTAGCAGTGGGACAGATCGGCCTTGTCAAGCTTGAGGAAATGCAGGGCGTGATTTGGACGTGTGAATGAAGCAAGAGGATTTTGCTGTAACTATGTATTTTGATGTTAACTCAGATTTCTCCTTCGGAAACATGTCCTTGAATGCCAGAATAGAGCAGTTGGGTTATGAAATAATGTGTCAGCAGTTGACGTCTTAAGTACAGCCCAACAGTTTCCTCAACTGATTTTGCTGTTTAGCTCTCCTTTTAGAAACTCTTGGTCCGAGAAGCTTATAAAGCTTATAAAAAATATAGCACGAACACTACACTGAGCCATATTTTCTTGTTTAATGAAGGAGGACAAGCATTGGAAAGATCATTTCTGCGTGTAAGATTAGTATTTATTGCCTGTGGACTTAATGTGCTACAAGCTGGCACAACAAGAATCTCATTAGACTATAATGTTTGTTCTGAAGTTAATTGTGTCACACCCATATTTGTAAAGCTACTCTTGCTGTTTCTGGTTTTCTAATCATATGCCTGTTTCTCCTTAAGGATCGGAAGTTTGTGAGCGTCCATCACATGTCTATTAGCAGTACAGCAATGTGTACTACATTGCAAAATACTACAGTGTCTGTAGCCATGTTTAGAAGGCATAGTCAGTGTTCTGGCAGAGTAAAATCTGTTAAGCTCTTTTTGATGCGATGGGAGAAGTGTTTTGAATGTTCTTCAGACATAAATTGACTGTATTCCACTTGCAATTCATAGAAGCCTTTTCCTTACTGAACTTGAGTATCAGCTTCTTTGTCCTCCTAAGCCAGAATTCAAGCTTTAACCTCAGAAGATCTTTTTTAATTCAGGTTGTTTTGCATAGATTTGTGTAGCAAAGACTTAGTGATTTCTGCAAATACTTGCCCAATATTTTGAGATGGCTTATTGTTCCACTGGTTGTATTTAACTGATGCATCCTGTGAAAGCCTGACTTCTAGGTAAATTTTATATACTACCGTCCTTTATGATTTTCTCGTGTTGCAGTGTTGCAACATCTGTTCTCATGTCTGACACTACATAAAATAGTCATCCTAAGTACACGTTTACATATAGACAAGAGCTCAACATTTTCAATATTACAATGGGAAGAGGAAGATAAACATTTTTTAAATACTATCCAGTTTCATTTTTAAATCAATGTATGTTCTTGACATGAAATTCTTGTCTTGCTTAAAACTAAACTGGCAAATCTCACATTTTTTTCTGCTTTCAGAAGGATTTGGTTTGCGACATCTCAAACAACATATTTTACTCTTGAGATTGCACTCATGTTTTGACAGCTTGGATGTGTTCTTGTTTATTTTCTGATTAGATCAAAATAAAAATGCGTACAGCTAGACCTGTTTTGATCACTCTGGAGATATGTCAAGTCTCTTCCTCTTGGTGTCTGCTTTTCCAAAAGCCTGTAAGACTTGCTCTTCATGACAAATTTCTGGTTTGTATCAGACTAAAATTTGAAAGTATCTCAATTTATGTATTTTCCCCAATATTGTTATTTGGAATTTATATTTAAAAGCTGTACTCCTAAGCCCACGTTTTTTAGCAGTACGACTTTGCATCCAGCTCAATATGCCTTTACTTTTCACTTTATGTGAATTTTTACTTTACTCACCTTGTGGATTATATCCCTGTGTCTGTGACTAAAAACCTTACTTTGGAGGGAGAATTCTTACTTCTACCTCTGCTCCTTTGCAGCTCAGATGTCTTCTGGTATTTTCACAGAATTCCCAACTGATCTCTCAATGTCATATATAACCATAACGCTTCATTTGTGCTTTCCTGTTTTCTTTGTTGGCATTTTGTGGGGTCCCAAATTCTGTTGGAGTGGTTTCACTATTAGTTAACTTTGTTATAAGAAATCTGTCACTCACAGTAACAGGATTGCCCCCATTCTGGGGTACTACATAGTGTGTGTTGCAGTGTGTTTTTATTTCTGATACAACATATTGAGAAATGCTAGTTACAGGATTTCAACAGAAAAATAGGGAAGTCTGGTTTGTAAAGATGGGCAGTTTTATTTCAAATTACATTATCATTATGATGTTCCCATTGCTACAGTTGAATAGGCAGTGGCATTTCAGTGTCTGAATCATGCCCTGAATCCAGCCTACAAGTGACTGTCTGCACCATTCTTTATTAGAAAGGTGGGGATTTTGCTTGCCGCCTTTAAGGAAGTACTCAGAAACTTCCACCAGCAGAATTATTGAGAGAAATGTTTAAGTTTCTCAGAATGAAGTCATGAAATAATTCAGTTACAATTAAATATTGTCTCCTATTTAAAGAGAGAATAATATTCCTTCCTGAGCATGAGATGAGTGCAGTCCATCTGCTTCGTGCTGTGTCTGCAGCATGAGCAGGCACTATCAAAGAGATAGGAAATTACAAGGACTGTAGCTGAAAATATCAGCCATTAGAAAAGTGATAACCTTCGTCATGAGTATCTGACTTAGTTCTCTGCAAACCTCGTTACATCAAATCAGAATAGCTCAATGCCTCATGCAGATCATTCAACTTTTTGCAGAGTTTGAAATGGGATCTCAGGTTTTGCCCTCACTATCTGCAAGAAGGTGGTTGATGCATTGCAGCAGTAGGAGCAGTTTGGTGCCAGGTTGCTCAGATGCCCAGAAGGAATTGTCTCACCTATCCTTCATAGAATCGCAGAATGGTAGGGATTGGAAGGGACCTTTAGAGATCATCTAGTCCAACTCACTGCCAAAGCAGGTCCACCTAGATCAGGTCACACAGGAACGCATCCAGGTGGTTTTTGAAAACCTCCAGAGAGACTCCACACCCTCCCTGGGCAGCCTGTGCCAGGGCTCCCTCACCTGACAGTGAAATAGTTTTTTCTTATGTTTAAATGTAAATTTTTGTGTTCCAGCTTCATCCCGTTACTCCTTGTCCTGTCACTAGATACAATAGAAAAAAGTGATGTCCCAACCTCCTGACACCCACCATTTAGATATTTGTAAATTTTAATGAGCTGCCCCCACAGTCTTCTCTTATCCAGACTAAACAGCCCCAGTTCCTGCAGCCTTTCCTCATAAGGAAGATGCTCCAGTCCCCTGATCATCTTGGTGGCCCTGCACTGAACCCTTTCCAGAAATTCTCTGCCCTCCCTCTTAAGCTGGGGAGCCCAGAACTGGATGCAAGTCTTCAGATGAGGCCTCACCAGGGTAGAGTAGAGGGGGAGAAGAACCTCCTTTGACCTGCTGGCCACACTCTTCTTGATGCATCCCAGGATGCCACTGGCCTTCTTGGCCGTGAGGGCGCATTGCTGGCTCATGGTTAGTTCATTATCAACCAGGACTCCCAGGTCTCTCTCTGCAGAGCTGCTCTCCAGCAGGTCAATCCCCAGCCTGTACCTGGTGCATGGGGTTGTTCCTTCCGAGATTTAGGACTCTGCACTTGTCCATGTTGAACCTCATGAGGTTTCTCTCTGCCCAGCTCTCAAGCCGGTCAAGATCTTGCTGAATGGCATCACAACCTTCTGGTGAATAAGCCAATCCTCCCTTCTTCCCAGATATTGCCCAGACATCTGCTTAGACTGTTCACAAGCCCAGGAAAAGAAAAATTGGCTCTTTAACAGTCACATTTTGCCAGACTACCATGCCCTACATCCTCCATGGGTCGACAATGGAAGGTGTCTGAAGTCTGCCTGTAGTTTGCTTGATATTCTGGCTGTAGTCATCCATATTTTGAGCTTCAGGCAACCTTTTGGTAATCAAGAATGAACAAAACAAACACAAAGGGAAACAATTACTTGCTTGTGATTACACTAGTAGTTTTTCTTTGAGACAACTTTCTATTGACTTTCTAAATGTGTTCTTTCAGAATTGCTTGGAGATATGAATAGATAAGTGAGAGAGCAAAGCAGTTTCCTTAGGAGCTCTACAGGAAATTTCTTTTTTCCCATTATCTTGTTTTTATTGTCTTCTCAGCTTTGCAGCTTCTCTCTTCTCCCAATTGAGTATTACACAGATTTAATGATTAATTGCAGCTTCTTCCTGTTTCATACACAGAGTTGTATAACTATGCTAATTAAACATGCACGTGGTAAAATTGCAAGCTAGGAAGAGCTGTCTGGGCTTGGATGATAGCAATTAAATGATTTATATTTACAGGAATCAATATTTATCTTATGCCTACTGTCTGTTCCAGCTTGTCATCTATGGTTAAATATGTAGTTCATTGGCTTCAGTTATCATTCCAGCTTCTTTTCTCTGGACACTGTTCTTGGCTGAGGACTGTAGTCCTTTTCAAAAGACTACATAGTAAGTCCCATTTTTACAAACCCTGTTAGTCTTTCTGTGTTCACCTGAAGATTTTTGTTCTGCTTAAGTTTCAGAAATGCAAGATTTCAAGGTGCTTAAAATAAATGAATGTCTCCTCCTGCCCCCAATTGTTCTCAAGCAGGCAGCTCTTGCTAAAATTATTTAGGGTGATGCCCCTGACAAATATATGGATGAACCAAGTCCCAGTTTCCACTGAGCCTCAGTATGTTAAACAGGAACAATTTATTTTTCTTTTCTGCAGTTCTCCTTGGCTCTTGCAGGGTCAGAAGCAGCAGTAGCACTTTGGCTGTTCCCAGTTGAGTCATTTGGAATGCAAATCACTTTGCAGTGATGCCAGAGGTTCCCTTTGTGCTGGGCTTTATATAAAGGCATGACAGATTGTTAGCTTTGCCACATTGCCTGGGCAGCAGGGAATAGGTAGAGGTTTCAGCTTTTAATTTGGGCAGAACTGGACTAGTATTGGAAGGTTTTTCTCAGCTTTGTTTTGCAGATAACTGTAAATCATGTCAGAATGCTACATTGAGTGCTTCTGGCTGATATTTTGATACTAACATAAGTCCTCCCTGCAAATAAATAGCTAGTGGGGAAGCTTAGCAGAACATGTCCTCTGGGGAATACAGCCTCCCCACACCCTTCCCAGCCTTTCTTCATTGTCCAAACTAGATATGAAGAACAGAAGTGAAGTCTAGGGAAAATATCAAGCAGTATAAATTGTCTGCTCCCAATTATCTTGCACTATTTGAGCTGCAGGGTTTTGTGGTTGCAGGAACATGTGCTGCATCTACATACAAAATGTTGCAGGAAATGTGGCTCTTGTACTGTAATTAAGTGATGCAAGTCTGGGCAAGGACTCTCTTCCCAACTGGACAAATAGGAATCTGAGTAGATCTTCCTTGCAAATAAAGCAAGTGGTGGATTTTTACTCTGAGCTTTGCAGCCTACTAAGTATCTGGGTTTGTTGCATGAACCAGAACTCAGTACGTCTCACTAGAGAGCTGGACTGAAGTTGATGTTGTGTGAATCTGTGGTATACTAGTGATTTAAATACGTGGTATCCATAAATTCTGATGGATTTGGTTGCTATTCAGTGTTTTTTAGTTACTGTGACACTTGCTTCAAAAATACTCATTCAAAACACTGAATGTTTTTTTTCCTGCTTAAACCCATGTTACTAGGACAAGGTCTGAGTGTCTTTACTCTTTCAATTTTAAGTAAGGAAATGTTGACAGTTCTTGGGGGACAACAAATTTGAGGCTGTGGAATATATTTAAATTGTTGTGCAAATCTTAATTTCTGAGATGATCAGCTTTGAATCTTCTGAATAGTTCTGTTGGCACAGTCCACACCACCAGTGTTAGGGAACTTCCTTCGAAAACTGAGGGTAGTGTCTGTAAAAGTGTTTTGGCATGGTGAGTGGAAAGAGTAATGAGAACATTTAAGACTGTTACACAACTCTAATGTCTACATCTTGGAAAATTATGTAGTTGTCTGGGTCTGTCACCCTGACTTATTGTGCCCTGGATTTCAAAGATGCTTCTCTTTTGGGTCTTCCACATAATTTTGTGGATTAACTTCTTAAATATCAGATTTTGATTAAACACTTAAAAAATCCTTGTGTCAAAATAGGACCTCATGCTTACTCTTCAGTATCACACTGGGTTTTCTGTAACTTAAATCCAGTCTAAATCCAGAATCTTCATGCTGAAGTCGTTTGCATTATACTGTTCCTCTCTGAGGGATCGTGAATTGGAGCAAGCAGATGGAGCACATAGATGAGCAGACTTTGCAGGCATTTTGAAAATAAGTCTTGAAAGGGTTGCAGTATAGGAAGCAAATCTGTTTGGATGACTAAGAATGGCATGTATAAGACTTTTTTTCTTTCTGGAATTCATTTTCCTATAAACTTTCTTTGAATTTAGATCAAAATTGCTCAGAGTTGAAGATCCCCCCCCCCCCTATTTTTTTTTAAAGGGGTCTATGCTTGTAAAACATAGGTGCTCTCTCTGCTCTGCAGGTGACTTTATTCTTATTCAACAAATCTAGCCATTTCCTCTTTGGGACATGAGTAGTCTATATGCGAGACACTTCAGAAACCAGGTGGGCTGCACATTCAAAATGGAGCTGATAAAGCCAATAGCTTTGTAATCTTACCAAGCATGTCTTTGTATGAGTGCGAAAATCAGCACTCAAACTTTTGTCCACTTTTTTAATTTCTCTTCTACTTTGCTGCCAGAATTACTTGCTTTACTTTCATTTCTGTCTGAAGTGATGTAGGTTGTAGCCTGGCTTTGCTTCTGTGCTGGCATTGTGATTTACAGGTCCTTGACAACTTTGGTGGCACATGAAAGCCACATAACCACACGGGAACTTTTTTTTTTCTTTTGGAATGGTAGGGGTTGGAAGGGACCTTTAGAGATCATCTAGTCCAACCCCCCTTGCACATCTCTCCAGAGCAACTTGTATACAACACTGTATATACTAAGACCACTCTAACAAAATCCTTGAACTCGTTTTCTATGTGTTTTTCTGTGAGTCGCCTATTTAGATGTTCACAGGTTCAAATATAGAATAAAGGTGCTTTTTAAAGCTAGTTCAGACTGCAGACGTAATTATAACGTGGGAAGTACTGTGTAACCACTGATAGAGATCTGTTACTATGTGTGGAGCTGCAGACAGTTTGCATATTAATGCACTAATTTGAAAATGTGAAGGGCAGGCCATGAGTTGAGTAGCATGCTCCATGTGCCATAGATGGCTTAGATTAAAGTCTCCAAGCTATTAAATGGCTTTGCATTTAGAAAAATCTTGACTGGCGTGTCAAGTTAATTTTAAACATAAATGACATATTTTCTCTTTTTATAGGAACTGGAGATATTGTTGCTGTCATGATTACAGAATCAAAGGTTAAGGAGATCCTGAATTACTTGGAAAAGAATATCTCTGTGCTGATGGCAATAGCAGTGGGGTCCCGTGTTCCTCCGAAAAACTTCAGTCGGGGCTCTCTAGTATTTGTGTCAATATCATTCATCGTTTTGATGATAATTTCTTCAGCATGGTTAATATTTTACTTCATCCAGAAGATCAGGTACACAAGTGCACGTGACAGGAATCAGGTAAGGGGCCTCATTTTTTTTGTTCTTCTAAGCTCTGGCAGTGGTATTTCTGTATACAGAGTCGGTAGAGAACAAATGATTTCTAAGGAATGTCCATCAAACTGGTGTCCAGAACCTTTCTGTTCTGAGGCAGAGCATGTTGCCAGAGAAGGATTTTTATATAGCAAAGTGATTTTAATCCTGAGTGGCACCAGTACAGTGGTTTTGTAAGTAAAATTTGGTCTATTGTGCCTTTCTTACCTTCTTTTTCAAGTCTTAATTTGTTTAAGAACTGAATTAAGTTCTTAAACTCCATACTTGGAGGTCCTAACTAAATCAAGTCATCAAATGGATTAAACTTTAGGAGTAAATGTTTTACTACTGTGGACTTAACGACTCATTGCCTCTATAGTGTGCCTTGGCTTTTATTGAGAAGGGTCAGTCAACCTCGGGAAATCTGCTGTGCTCTCTTTTCTTTTGTCCAGGCTGCTACAAAGCTGCTGACTGCTACTCGCTGTTCCCGATTTACCCCTGAACTACTGCTAATACACAGGAACTTACTCTGAGGCAGTACTTTGTTTTGTCAAACCTAAAACAAATGCAAATTTACAAAGCCTCAGTTGTGACAAAGGATTTCCCTTTTAGTTCCTATAAATAGTGTCTGATGCTGCAGGCATCCTGTAGATTTTCCTAAGGATGTCATTCTTAAATGACCACACTGAAACGGGTGCTTAGCGTGGTCCCTTGGGATGGTGAAAGTTTAAATATAACTGTTACTCAATGAATGTCTCTGGAATACTAAATTGTGCCTCTGCATCCCCTACATGGTTCTAGGCTGCTTCCAAATGTCTGTGTTTCAAAACAGTTGCTCCATGGGGAAAGGACTGTTATGACCTTTTTTCTTTCTTTAGATTTTCACAAAGGTCAGGAGAAACTTGATGAAAATTTTATGCGATTTAAAAAGCTGAGCTTATTAAACTTTAATAGGAAGGTGGCAACAGCTACAGCTTATTTTTTTAAGATCTTTGAGAGCTTTCACAGAGAGAAATCTGTGCTGTTAGTGATGAAATAACTTTTGGTTTAGGCTATAATCTTGTTTTTAAGTTATGTTGAGGCACACTTTAAAAAAAAAAAAAAACACAT
This sequence comes from Colius striatus, assembly GCF_028858725.1. Classification (NCBI taxonomy): domain Eukaryota; kingdom Metazoa; phylum Chordata; class Aves; order Coliiformes; family Coliidae; genus Colius; species Colius striatus. Next base: position 14,364,635 of record NC_084767.1, read on the forward strand.
CAAAGACATGCTGTGTTTTGTAGATAGTGCAAGTAGATACTGGCATTTCATATAGTTATTCTTGTGCACTTCCTCCAGAGGTATGAAACTCTTCTGCATATGATGGTGGCCTTTTCAGTCATGACAGTTCTGGGTATTAAAAGCAAGCACATGCTGTATGCCTATGCTCTAGCTTATCAAAATAGTAAATGCTGAGTATTTCCAAGGGTAGCATAAAAAAGTATTTGTTAAAATTAGAAAACAGAAGACAGATCTCTTAAATGGAAGAAATGAAACTTAGTGTTTAGCACATTTATTTACATACAGAAACACTTTGCTGAAATATTTTCCTATTGGAAGCATAATCTGTCTTTAACTTTCTTTATAGTGCATATACAATCATATGCAGTACAACTAAGTATAAATACTGCACAGTCACTTAGTTGGTAGTGTCTGAACATTTAATTTAAATGCCATTTCAGCCTTGCTCCTCTCTCTTAGCAATCATAACCAAAAGCATGCAATGATTATCTACTCCAGCAGTGTGTCATTAAATGCTCAGGACAATATGCTTGTTCCAAGACAAGTAATTTAGATTTGCGTAGATTAACCAATTTCTCACATGTTGAAGTTAGGATGAGATTACCGACTTCAGGAAGTATATAATTTCATATTTGAGTTGTTTCTGGTGCTTCATTTCCTACATGTGTATATGTCAGTAATTGGGACTAAGTATCTGATTTCTTTTCAAATCCAAAAATATAAAATAAGAGCTGTTCTTCTGTGGAAACCACCAAAAAAAAGTGCTTACGTAATTCTGGCATGACAGTGGTACAGTAGGTTGTGGTGAACTTCTCAAAAGTAGCCTGCTTACTTTCAGTTTGTTTGCAGAGAAAGTGTATGATATAGGGGGTACACCTCATGACAGATTTGATTTTCAACTGTAGAGAAGGGAGGCCTAAAACCCACATATGTATTTCAAGCTATATGGCAGGTTTTGATGGGTGCAGTTTACATTCTCAGAAACAACACAACTCTGTCAAAGGCAGAGTACTTTGAAAAAGATGAAGGTGAAGAATTAAATACATAAACTTCCCTTTTCCACCCAGTGTAAACCAAATCTGTCTTGGGTTCCTGAAACAAGACACGAGCTTTGTTCCACTTGATATACTGTCTCTGGGATCCCATGGACCAGCTGGCAAAGAGCCATTCTTCATGGGCTGGGAATTGGGTATTACAGTAGGAATTAGCACTTAAACTGCAAAAATGGCTCCTTCTGTCCAACAGTGGTAACAGCACAATCAAAAACAAAAAATAACTTGGCCTCTGCATTCAGATTGAGGTTCATCTTCAAACCATCATTCATTTCAGCTTTATTTAAGTCTATTGGCTTATTTAGATTTTGTAACCCATAACTTTTCTCTGAGATCCTAGTTATTTCAGGTAACAGCAGGAGAGAAACTAGGTTACACTCACTGAGAGGTTCCCTTGCATCTCAATAAGATCAGCTTGCTCAGGGCTGGGGGGGCAATTTAAGCTTTAAAAAGAGAACAAGAGATATATTACAGTACACTGAATAAAAAGCACTTATGAACAGAACGTGACAGGAATCATGGGGAAGGTGTGTTGTTTCACTTTCATCCTACGGACTTGGATTGATTAGTTTTGTCATGCAAATGTTATATCACTTATGTGGACCTTTGTATGATCCATGAGATTTTGCCCATGCTTACCCACTGCATTTGTGGGCTCAACTGTTGGGGCTCTTTTTCCTCCTCACAAATCAGTCTGTTTGCTGTGCATGCTTTTTGTTTTACGTTGGCCTACTGCCATACCGTGTATCACAATGTTAGTATTGAGCCCAAATAAGTCATTATGAAAGGATAGTAATGAAGCTTAATTATCAGGTTTAATTTGTGTTCTTTTATCACTTTATTAGCGTCGTCTTGGAGATGCTGCCAAGAAAGCCATTGGTAAACTGACAACCAGGACAGTAAAGAAGGGTGATAAGGTATAGTAACACTGCTTCAACATAATAAACTTGAGTATCATGTTTAATTTTTGCCAGGGAAACAATCTCAATTTTTCCTTTCTGCTTCTGCTTTCTAACCTTGCTTTCCTTGCTGGAGGTGTCATCTTGCTTACCTTGTCCTGTGGCACAATATTTTGTGTAACTTCTGGTATCCATGTATGCTGGAAGTCTGTACATTTCAGATAAGTTTTCCTTGCTCAAATACTACTTGCACTCCATCTGGCAACTATGACTGAGAGTGGGTTTGTGTGTTAGCTGACTGGGGGCTTTTGCTTGTAGGAGTACATCCAGCTAGCATTGTTTATGTGGAATTCTATAAACCTAGAATCATTCCATATGTAAGATGTGTAAAGTAAAAAACAAAAGATGGGTAATATAGGAGAATCTCTTATGTAAAATAGAAATATCCAGTAATCAGGAGGGTAATAGAAACAAGTACTTCATTAAAGATAGTAAATGTTACTCCAAGACTATTTCTTGCCAATATACAAACTAAAATATAGGGTGCTTAAAGTCCTAAACTTGGTCCACTTCTATAAGCACTGCTGCTCTGTCTTTAATTCCAAAAGGAAAAAATAATCACTTTATCCTGCTTAATTTTTGCCCTTTACTTTGCAAAAGGCAAGGGAATTCTGGCTATGATTTGATTTTTTTAAAGAGAAGATTGTTTCCTTGGGCTTTTTAATGTGATTCCTTTTTATCTTTCTTATCCACACTATCAGCAATGGAAGATTAGGAAGGGATGGAAAAATTTGCCTCCAGAGAGAAGGCAAAAAATATATCTTTCAGCTCTTTCTCCTTCCTTATTTAGTTCTATTTCAAGACAGCTCACAGCACTAAATCTTTTCTGTGGGAATACAGATAGATAATGGGAACTTTTTTCCTATTGAAAGAAAACATGGTGTCGCCTTGACAGCATAAATTCAAAACTGGCAAGTGACGTGTAGGTTGTGATACATGCAGCATGAGATGCACACGCACATGACCAGAGTAGGAGAAAACCTGTCTTTGATCAGAGCAGCCCACGGGAATCTCTTCCCGCAGTCCTGACTGGTGCTGATCAGGGAGTGGCTATTGCCTTGTTGTGGTTCCTGTCACAGTGTCTTGTTAGTAGCTTGCTAACCTCGGAAACAAAAATTAACTAAGAGAAGGCACAGTCTGTTTTGTGCCACAGGCCCAAACTTTTTAAATAATATTGCTGATGCTGTATATACACTGACAGGCAATCAGCCCTTTTGCATTAGAAATGTTTAATTTTCATGTTAAAAAAAAAAAATTAACCCCCCTGTCTTCTGCAAAACAGAGAAAAGACAGGAGCCAGTGATTTGATCTTCGTATATGGATAAGAATGATGATAATTCTGCAAGTAAGCAGCAGAGAAAAATGTGAGACTACTCTGAAATAAGTAAAATCCACTAGTTGTGGCTGTAAAAGGGAATCTAGGATTCTTATCCTGCCAAAAAAAACCATAAATCCCTGAATAAAATAGAAGTTTTAGCTCCAAACAGAAGTAAAGCCTCTAGGAAAATCACCACTATGTTTTATAGTGCTTCAGCTGAAAATTAAACTTACACCTTAGTTCATGTTTCAAGTGATTATTTACCAGCTCCAAGTGAGGGGAGAGGTTTATACGTATGAGATTACTTTTCTTTCTCAAGCCATGTTGGAATATAATAACCCAGTCACTGGTTTTGTATCTTCTTGGTAACAGCCACTTGGCACAATGCAGTTCATGTACTAGTCACAACTACTTTTACATCTATCATAGCCTCAACTCTTGACTTTTCATTCTATTTCTTTCAGGAAACAGACCCAGACTTTGATCATTGTGCTGTCTGCATTGAGAGTTACAAGCAGAACGATGTTGTTCGCATTTTGCCATGCAAGTAAGCTAGTAAAGTTGCTTTATTTGGAAATTATTCTTTCTTTGTGCTCCTTTACTTCATTTCATGTAATATGTCAATTGTAATTTACAGACACATTTGTCAGATGTTTCCAGTCCTAATAACAGCAGTTTTATTTTAGACTATGATACCAGAAGGTATGAAGGTGGATGCTGGCACTGTTATGACAGTAGACATTAAACAGAAGATTATGATCTTGAAGATGGGCAGTTTGGGCATATCAGCAGTGGAGCTATTAAGATTGTAAGTTGGGAGGGGACGGGGGGGCAGTGCAGACTTAATGGAGTGGTGGGCAGACACAGAAATCTTAACTATAAAGAACCAGGTAGAGATGCTGCATTCTACACAGCAGACTTGCAACACTGGCTGCTGGTTTCTAACACAGTGTAGGAAACAAATGCAGTCTTTCCAACCTTCATACCTCCTCTGACATCATTCAGCCACTGTGCTATCATCTGTCTTTGGTCTCTCCAGGGCATTGTGTTCTTGGCTTGTGCTTGAAGATTTATACTTGCTGGATATTCTGCATGGGTACTTTAAATGTAACAACTTCCTTCTCTTTTTATGCCATTCTCTTGACATCTTCAGGTTTTCAGTTTGTTTCCATTCCACTTCCATTCTTGAGTTGTTTCAGGATGTTTGCCCTTTGAGATATGCTTTTAAGTGCTTTTCCACCTGGTGATCAGTTTTGATGAATTGTTACATTTTGGTACCCTTAAGCGTTAACAGGGACATCTTTGCCTTGTACACTGAAATGCAAAGCTTTCTCCTTATCTTCAGACATAAAACACCACATGTAAGCTAAATTATGTATCTATACAGATAAGATCCAGTAATTTGGTCTGTGCTTGATGTACAAACAGTGTTCTGCATGATACTCTAGAAGCAAAAAAATCATGGTGTTGGAGTTCAGTCACACAGCAGCAGAGATAAGAGATCATTATTGGTCTTGCAAGTCCTTCTGAGGCTGTTCTGAATAGCTGTAATATTTTTCTTCTATTATGTAATGAATTTCTATAATTCTAATAGGAAAACAGTATTATTTTCTGTCTTATTGGTCTAAATATATGTGCATTCTATTTCTGAAGCCAGCAGTTTAATTCAGTTCACTTTTCTCTGTTTTCTTTACCTTGATTCTATGATTCTTGGACTGTGGGACACAATGTCTTGATTTAGACTCTTGGTGTTGTTGTTTAGTTAATATAACCCACAAATGTCTTTTAGAAACTCCTATTAAAATATTTAGGAATAGAAGAGCTTGGTCTTAGTTCTGTAAAAATGTGTGAGCTTTTGGTCATACAGATGTATGTGCACTTCTTTTTTTTACAATTTGGTCACTTTTACTCAAAGATTGTGCCTTTGCCCTTAAAAAATGTACTCCCAAGTGTTAAGTAAAGGTTCCAGAGACTTGTGTCCTATATTGTAATCTCAAAGTAAAGCTCACCTATGTCACTTAAGCCCTAGTCTTTGATTCATTAAGTAGAAGATTATTTGGAAATTAGAGGAGGAAGTTCTGGAAACTTCACACCAGTTTTGGTCCACTAAGATGGTGATTTGATGAACTGCCTCTTAAGACAGCTTCTCTTGTGTATTCAGAGTGGTGCTGTGAGGCTCAAGGATTTGAACCTCCATTCCACAAGTCCCAGTCCTCAAGCCTTTCTCTTGATACTGAAAAGAGGTCTGAGGCAGGCCCTTGCCAACAAAAAGAAAATGAGTCTTCTTGTGGTAGGAAAACATCTTTTCCCACTAAGCATAAGGCAGAGCTGAGACTAAAATTCAACTTCTTTGGTTAAACAACTGTCACTGTCCAACAAATAGAGATATTGCTGTCAGCAGATACCATACAGACCATTTAACCAAAATCACCATTGATTTTTTTTTTTTTATTAAAAAAAAAAGACCATTCCCTTCAGACATCTTTGTGCTGCAGTCCTGCAGACAGGAAGCTCCCTGCACTCAGAGAGAGATACAGCTGCTTCGGGGATATGGATGAAGGTGCACATTGCTGCCATCTCAGCACAACATCATTAGTGCAATCTCCCATGCAAAGGAGATACCAAGGGTCTTGTGCAGATTCTTCTGTGTTCTGTTTTTCACAATAATAGAAGGTGAAGACTGTATGACAACTTTTATATTTACTTTCTACTTCTCCTTTTTAAATCTCACTTTTCATCAGCTTTGAGTGCAAAACCATCTTGACTAGACAGAAACGTGGAGCTGTATACTTTCCACAGAACACTTTTATATATGTAGATGAAGAGCCAACCAGTACCTACAGAAATGAGCCAAAAAAAATTGCCTTTAAGACTTTTTAGTCTTCAGCACCTGAGATGCTTCTATTCAAATCTTGTATTGGAAGTTTAATCATTTTCTATTTCCTGATACTTCAAGTTCCTATTTTACTGCAACATGCAAAGTTAGGTTTAAAAAAACCTAACACACAGGAGAAGAACTACAAAAGAGTCTCTAAGCCACATGAGAAAATAAATTGCAAGAAAACCATAGAGAAGATTGCTCAACCAAGAGGAAGCAAATGAAAGACTAGAAGTTTTTCTTACTGTGCCTCTTGAGGAAGCTTATAATCATTAGACAGTTGGAAATGGTTGACATATGACATCCATACTGCTTTCATCAATTTAAAAGTAGCATTTCCCTTTACTACCACAATTGTTCTCTGCACTTAAGTATGGTCTGTCCCTCAGTGTCTCAGCAGAGGTAAGTCTGGTCTGGGCAGACACACGGTAGGCAAAACCTACCAGCAGCTGAGCACATTGCACCTAAAATTCTGTAGTGAAACACCATAGTTGTGACGTAAAGTTCTGTAGCAATTGGGAAATTGTGGCCAATTTAAAAATAAACTGAAGTTAAAATGATTGCAAGCAATGCAGCCAAATTTTTATCATTTGTTTTGTGCTTCAGAGAGAAACATTCTGTACCAGCAGCCTGTGGACATCCCTATAGCTGTTAGTGCACAGAGGGCTAAGGCAACCCTCTCTGAGACTTACGAGCCTGTGGAATGTCTCTGTCTTTTGTGAATATGATTATGTAAGTTAAAAATAAGTAAAGTAAGCAGATGTCAGAAAGATTCCAGCAAAAGGCATTTCTTTGTTTGGATAGTTTTCCTGTATCATCACACTGCTGCATCTAGAAGATGAACGGGTACTAGGTGAAAAATGATCAGAAGGGGGTAGTGTGAAGGACTAGTGAGAGATAAGGGAAGGAGAGAGCAAAGGGGCAAATTAGAGTAAAGCAGAAGAGTGTGCCATTGGAAAAGGCAGAAAGATGGCCTGGGAAGAAAGGAATATTCACAAGGTAGGAAGATAATTAAAGTAGTAGTGAGTATGTAAAAATAAATAGCTTTTGAGCCAAATTCTCAATTCCTGTACTAGGCAGGAAGGGTGAAAGTGACAAAAGTGACTAAGCCACGTTTTCACCTGTCTGATTATCTGCACAATACCTCAGTGCCAACCTTTCTGCTTACTGGAGTGCTTCTTCACAACCCCCATTTTCTCTCCTATCTGCTTGCAAGGGCAGTCTCTCTATTTCCCCAGCAATACTGTGAATTTGTGGAAAGCGCTGAGGCTGCTCTCCCCAGCATTGCCCACTGGGTGGGAGACATGGTGCCTTCTTCCCTGAGGCAGCAAGCCCCACAGCTCTCAGCTCTGCTAGCTGGGATGGGCTGCTCAAGCAGGGCTGGCAGGAGCCATGTGCCAGCCTGTCTGGGAGGTTTGTACCCTGGAGCAAGGGAAGCAGCTGCCTCTAGCAATAGCCAAAGATGCTACTTTACAGCAGCACATTGGTCAGGTGCCTTTGGTGGGTTGCTGTAACTGAGACCAGGGAAGTGTTGTGAGCTCTTGGGAAATAGCACTTGTGAACTCGTTCAAACCTTTCTCCTTGTGTGACCCACGAATTCAGAGGCATTACACCACCAAAAGAGATTTCCAACTTAGCTTTTCACTGTGAGATGCTGTGAAGAAGCTGTGTTGTGTAATAGAGTCAGTGTTACAGTGCTCATTACAAGCTGGAGGGCAACTGGTTTTGGTATGCTGACAGAGTGGAAAAATCCCTGCAGGTCACCTGTTTGGAGTTAGACCTGCATTGGACGTTCCTGAATTCAGTGCTACCAGCCTGGCTGCCAGCCCTGCTGCTTTCAGCCCCAAGGCTGGAGAAGCAGCAGAACCTGTGTCACACTCATCTCCCTGGTGTGTGGTTCCTGGGGAAACATCATCAGCTGCCATGGCCTAGAGCAGCTCACTGGGAACTCTTCATATTTATGGTCTTGGAAAACAAGTGAGAGAAATATGAAGATGGTGGTTTATGGTAGCAGAAAATGTGAGGACTTACTTTGTCAGATGGAGTTTTTAAAGTGATTCATGTGTTTACTGTCTTCAGTGCTGTGTAACTGCATTTGAACTGTGGCAAGCAGAGAAATCCAGACAGAACCTGAGCCACGCTGATTGGATCAGCAAACTTTTTAAGAAGTAGATAAACTGCATAAGTAATAGGCAGAGCCATGCTGATCTAAATCAATAAATAACCTTTGGAGAGTGGCACATTGTTGGGTTTGTTTTTTTTTTTTTGAAACACATTAATAAATGCCCTTGAAGGTCTATGAAATAAAAGCAAAGAATTAAGAGGTCACAAAAATAGTTGAGCTGTCTTGGTGCATTTGAACTATATCAAACTGCTAATGACTCTTTAAAATAACTCATAATATTTAGCAGATGCATGTTGGCATCCTTATCAGTCGCCTGCTTCATTTGATCTGAGTGCTTCTACAGCACTGATTAACTGATAACAATATATTAAAGCTGTTTTCTTACTTCTGTGGAGTCTAGATGTCTGCTGTTTGCCAAAACATTAGATTTTCAGGTTGGTCCTGCTCTAACAAGACTTCAGAGACTTAAAAAGAAATCTAGGCAACTAAAAGCCATGATTTGCCTAACATAGAAAGTAGCATCTCTGTGTTTCAGAAGATATCAAACTATTTTCTCTCTCTCAGGATTTCTAAACATGATTTCTTGCAGTTTTATGAGTGATAAAGGGGATGCATTAAGACCCAGTCACAACAGGAGCGAGTCTGTGTTCTGTGCAGTGATTTGAACAGTAAGCACTGTACATACCCTGTCTCTCATGATTGCTGAATTGCTGCAGGACACAGGCCAGCAAAGTGACTAGCTGAGATCCTGTACATTTCTATGCCTGCAATATCTGGGATATAGATAAGAAAAGTTCTTCTACACCTTGTCCATCTTCTTTTATACTGACTATGCATATTTAGTACAGGTAAGATACATGGTTGTAGCTGACTGGAACCTAATTATGTTGATGTACTTTAGTCCTTTTATCAGCCTTAGTAGCCATAGACAAAGCACAATTATGTACTGTCTTTTGCTGTGTTCATTATAATATCAGGAGACATTTCTCTTGGGTTACCTTCCAGAGATTTAAATGAGAATTACTGTCTGCCATGCCTCATTTGGTCTCTGTGCCAAGGGACAGGGAGCAAAGAAATCTTAGACTCCATCATGAGCTTACTAAGGCACAGAGCAGCAAGTATAACCTGAGAAAGGAGGGGATGGAGAGTTTCTCAACTTTATGCTCCCCTGGGGGTGTGGATGACCTCTTGCAGACGGTGCTCACGCCTCAAATAGATGGCAGGAACTCCCTGTTCTGCCACTGCCCCTTTGCCGGCTGGTTTCAGAGCACAGCTCTTCCCTGGCTAAGCAGCCCTTCTAATTTCTGATCCCTTTTACAATCACCAGTCTGTTGTGTCAGATGTGCCTACTCTTACTGGCTTTTTGCTCTGGGTTCTTGTCACAGGTAGTTATTCAGGTTATGATGAGTATTTGCTAAAGCTATATTTATGTAGAAAGTCTGGTGAAACCCATTTCTGCAACAAATATTCTCTGAAAAATTCTTTGCTTTTTGAAGAGTCGAGGGGGTATTTGATTCCTTCAATTTAGATATGTTGTTTTAGACTCTGGATCATCTTTCGTTGTTACACTGGTGCCAACCCTGTTTGTCTTTTCATCTCTGAAAGATTCTTCTGTGATGACGGACATGTTTTCATAGAATGATTTCAACTGGAGGAGACCTTTAAGATGATCAAGTCCAGCCTCTGTCTTAGTCCTGTCAACTACTAGATCATTTCCCTAAGTGCAACATCCAACTGTCTCTGAAACATCTCCAGGGACGGTGACTCCAGCACCTCCCTGGGCAGCCCATTCCAATGCTTTTCAGTAAAGGAACTCCTCCACATATTCAGCCTGAACCTCCCCTGGTGCAACTTGAGGCCGTTTCTTGTTCTATTGCTTGTTACTAGGGAGAACAGACTGACCCAAGACATACTGGTTGTAGGGAAAGCTGCCTTTTTGCTTAGATATGATCATTATACAAGCCCTTTTAAAAGTCAAACTAAGTGTGGTTGGCTTGATTGCACTGACTTTTGCATAAAATTGACTCTTGGTGGATCTGTGCTCTTCCTACCCAATTTATGGCCAGATTCTACACAGAAATTGAGACAAGACTTTACACAAGGTTGTGGTGGGGACTTCATTACCCTAGTTGTTCTGCCCATGTGCATACTCATATCCACAATAAAAGAGAGGGGAAATGTTCCTCTTGTTTGTTTCTTCCTAGTTGAACTGTTAGTAAAGAGTTGCAACAACAAGCAAGAGGTTTTTTTTATTATTGTCTTATTGCAGTCAGCACAGAAAACTGGCAATTCTAGAATTTGTTCAGGTGACTTAATTAAGAAACTAGCTAAAAGGTTTTTTTTAAGTAGTTCTCATTGCATAAAATGGAACTGTTTGCAAATTAAATGTGTGCTTTGTCTGATTTTATTTTTTAGGCATGTTTTCCACAAAGCCTGTGTGGATCCATGGCTTAGTGAACACTGTACGTGTCCAATGTGTAAACTGAACATTTTGAAGGCACTGGGAATTGTGGTAAGTTGCACTGTTGTGAGCTCTTCTTCCTCCTGTGTATGACCCAAAACAGCAGGAGTAATTGTAGAGCAGAAGAGTGAAAGGGTGTTACAATTCCCTTACTCAGAAAGTGGGGTTTTAAGCAATTTCTTTGCTGCTGATTAAACTGATTTGGTGTTCCTTTCCTTCATTGGTCATTGAGAATATGTTGTTTCATTTGCATTTAAAACAATTTCTAATCTACTGGCAGTCTGTGAGGTTGTCTATATTCCCTTTTCTTCTTTCAACCCTTCTTTGTTAAATTAATTCTGTAAATCAAGTTGAGGTCTTCCATAGACACTCTGAAATTTATTGACATGTTAAAAGCCATGCCCTAGCCAAGGTCAGGGAGTTTTCCTTGAGCTGCTCATCACTTCTAGGATGCCTGAGAACTGCTTTTGTTGGCCAGTTCACAAAGGGATAGAAGTGAAGAACCTCAAAGAGGATTTTCTTAATCTTCTTCATATGAAGGGGGAAAAAAAACTAATGTGGAGCTACACTCTGTACAGGAGAAAGAAATGAGGGAAGAGAATAGCATATGAAGAGACTGTCTAAAGCAGCTTTTGAATCAAGCTGGTGAGAATTATCAGCCTTTAATATTTAGCTGTCCGTTGCAGACTTGCACATTTTCTAAGAAGTAGTTGCCAGATGTGTTGTGGATGGCCTGGTTTTGCAATTAATAACATACCTGGATTTTTTTGAGAAGGGTACAGCACAATTTGGTGCATGTCATCACTGCTCATGGTAGTAAACCATACAGACAAGGCTGTGATACAAGCATATTTGAGTCTCCCTTTCTTGATCCTTAATTCATTCTTCTACTTCTACTTCCACCTCTTTAAGGTGGACTGAAGGAGTGACTTTGGATACAACTTGCTAATTGATGTTTTTCTCTCCTGTGTGACCTGAGGACAGCTGTAGCAACTGAATTAAGAGTGTATGTGTGGTTTGACTTGATTTATATCTTTGCCACATGGAGAATATTCACCAGTGCTACATGGAATCACTTTTTTTTATCCCCAGCCAAACGTGCCATGTACAGATAACGTAGCCTTTGACATGGAAAGGCTCACCAGAGGCCAGCCAGCCAGCAGGCGAGCAGCACTTGGCGATTTTGCCAACGACAGCTCTCTGAGCCTGGAGCCCCTGCGCACCTCCGGGATGTCACAGCTTCCACAGGACGGAGAGCTAACGCCAAGGTCAGGAGAGATCAACATTGCTGTGACAAGTAAGTTTTCTTTGGCTTCCAGCACTGTTCTATGGTTTCCCTGGCATGTGGCACTTGCCCTGCTGTAGGTCTGTACAGCTCTGTGCTCCAGGGCCGTGGTGAAAGATTTCCCTGTGGGGACAAAGGTGACCTCGGTGCCTCTGAGGCATATGCTCCATATTGAAACCAATAACACTAGGTATAGCGGTGCCAACACTTCCATTATTAATGGTATATCCTTTTAGATCTGCATGCAAAAGAACACTGGATGAGCTAAAATGGCAACAAAATCACCCTCCTGAATTTGGTAACCAGTATGAGAAGGTCAACTGCCAAAACCATTCTTTACCCTTTCAGGATACTTTACGTGCGACAATTTATACAAGTATAAATATTTCAGCTGCTTACTATTTCTGCAGACATCTTTTCCCCTGAGAACATTACTCCTGGAATTCTGACATCTCTTAGCAGATGGGTTTTGTTACAAAATTTGTGAATTAAAAAAACATATTTGGTGTACCAGCGTTTAAGTATTGTCCAAGTGGTTTAAGACATCAGAAAACTGTTCCTGCACTGCTTGCAAGCTCTTATTCATAAGAAGAGCATGGGAAATTTCCACTGACTGGAGTTGTACCTAGGCTTTTTAATGGATAATAGCACCATGATGAATACAGTATGTGTGGAATTGCATCATTTTTCCATATGCTGTACAAGTCTCAATATGATGCATGAATGGTTGTTTTTCTGGCTGAATTTCAGAGATAGAATCCAGGCAGTACAACACCCAGGCAGTCTAATTTTCTCCTTGTATTTTGGTTATGTACATCTGTGATATAGATTTTGAGCTTAGTGACACTGTTAGCCACTGATACATATGTAAGAGGCAGTGTAACTGATAAAATCCATTGGTGTGAACTTTTAGATGCTGAAGCAAAGTCAATGTCTTGCTAAAAAAAAACCCCTCATCTTATGAAACACAGTCTGTATCCAGAAATGCCCTGATCTGAAGTAAAAATCCACATACAAGACCTAAATTCTTTACCAAGCCAGTATGTCACTTCATCACACAATGTCTGATTTCTCATTCATCTCGTATTCAGCTCTGTTGAGCAGAGAACAAATCTATTGATGTGCTGCTTTCCTTGTCATGGGTAGAGGATCTCTGCAGTTGAACTGAAACTTCTCACTACTTGGTTTTACAGAAAGTCTTTTTACTGTCTGTTCCCCACTCTAGTCCTGCTCTGGCACTGATGGAGTGCCAGGGTAAAACAAGAAATAATCAACAGCAGTTCATTCTGACAATGTTTATAAAATAAAGCTTTAGAAAAGGCTGTTCAAATGTTTGGGTTTTATGGATGACACATGCATTCTTTGATGCATGAGAGTTAAACCAAAAGCCACATTTGACAAACGTGTTTGTATTCCAAAGGATTACCATGTACCAAATTGATCTTGAGGAAGGAGAACTTTGAATAGTGAACATTCTTTAATAGTGTTCTTTTTAATGTGTCTGTGTATTCATTGATGTTGTATTCCTGTCTATTAAATGGAAAATTCTAGGTATAGTTTCCTCAAGCTATCCTTTTTTTTTGTTGCTGCTGTCTTTTTAACACTATAGCATTTATTAAAGAGGGAGGGGAGCAGACACAAGTGTGAAAGTATATGGGGTATGTTTGTGTGAAGAGTCGCATCTCAGCAAGTCTAAACCAACCCTGACAGTCTTCTTTTTGACTTGGGGGGTGGAAGAGATTTCATTACATTTTCCCTTGTTCCTGCATTTCACTTTACATTGTTAACTAATCTTTCTTTATCACTAACCCTTGGGCTCAGCTGGGAAATATTGTTGTGCCATGCTTTTCTTCCACACCTCTCTCCGCTTCTTCTTTGCTAGCCTTCTCCAGTCAGTAACTCTGTGGCTAACCTCCTTCTGCTTCACCTCCTGGTGCCAGTCATGGCTTAGAAGCCTCTTGCCTTCTGCCAGTGGTGTTTGAGGGAAATATTGACATCGCTTTGACATAAGCCTTCTCCCACGAGTGATTTCCTCCCTTTCCTTTGTCAACAGAAGAATGGTTTATAATTGCCAGTTTTGGCCTCCTCAGTGCCCTTACACTCTGCTACATGATCATCAAAGCCACGGCTAGCTTGAATGCTAATGAGTAAGTAAATACTCAGATGTTTCTATGTATTTCTGGTGGGTGTGTGCTGTGGATAGCATTGGGAACAAATGCTGAAATAATAGTGAAGGGGAAAAATGTGGTTTTCAAAGAATCAAATGCCTTTCTTGCTCTTTTTCAAATGTAAGTCGCTGTTAATAGTAGGTTCCAGGGTAACATCTAAGATCCCTCTTGTATTTACCTGGGTTGTCTGAGGAAATCTCCTTGCCAAGTGGAGACACAGAATAGGGAAAATGAGATACTATTTATTATTAAGGTTTTGATCAACAGTCTGAGTAAGCATGAGATTTCTGCCATTAAATCCTCGTGTTCAATATTCTCCTGTCAGGGCCAAATATTACTGCCATTGTTTACCTTTGACCATTTTCCTTTAATTTCATTGTCAGTTGTTGTTTTTTTTTTTTAAAGTATTGGCCCACTTTCAGCTAGGAAAAAGCTATTTTAATTAGAAGCCTACCTTAGGAGAGGGAGAGATGAAAGCAAAGAACACACTACTGTTTCTTCTCAAGCAAAGAGAGCAGAGCAGCGTTGTGGCTGCTCGTTTTGGTATGCTTTCAGAATTGCAGTCCAAGGAGTGCTTGCAAACATCCACTCTTTCTGAATTCTTACAGATGCCTCCTTTCAGACAGACTGGACAAGAAATGACAAGCATGTGACTTTCAAAGTCTTTTTATAGTTCTGTTTGTGAGCAAACACAAATCTGGTCTGCAGATAAATTAAGTAGGCACATCTGGCTGTTTTCATCTAGGTGTGTGGAACATCTGGGCTTGTGATATGTATTTAAGCATAATTTATTTATTTGGGGTGGGAAAGTGTCAACATCTGTCACTGTCTCTGAAAGTCTTGACACAACTGAATTTCCATTAACATGTTGACCTCTTAGCAAATGTGAAGTGAGATTCAAAGGCAGTCTCCTGTGCAGCCTGGAAATGTGGCTTTATAATTGGGGTTTTTTGAGATGAGCAAGAAGTGCTTTTTTTACTTTTTTATTACTGTCTGGAAAGTATAAGGTGTCCTTATCAGTGAGGTGGGAGCACATCTAGTACTCTCCAGGGCAAAATTTCAGACACTTTCAAGCTAATCTTCTACAGGAGGTTCCATAATAAGTTCCATAACAGAGGCTTTGGTCATTGTGGACCTTTGACTACCACTAATTTGCAAATCTTCCTTTCCTCCTTTTTTTTTTTCCTAGATGTTAATTCCAAAATAATAAAGAAGAGTTTTAGAACTTCAAATGGCCCTATTGAGTCTTCTCATTTTCTTTTTTTTTCCCCTTATTTGTCAAAATCTTGACGTTGCAACCATCAGTCAGCAACTTGGCAACACAGATGTAGCTGAACATAATCAGTCTGCACCAAAATATAGCTTGGGAAAGCATGGAGCAAGAGGAGTTGTGAAACTGGAATGTCTGCATTTCTGGGCATTTCCACATTGTTAGGAAGAAGACAAAGGAACTTGTAGCCCATGGAGTATCATCCAGATGCGGGGACTGATAACAGCTGCCTTGCCTTGCAACTCTTCCTTTTGTTGTCTTTTGCTCAGTGGAATCTGGGTCTATTTTTACTGAAAGGGTGAGCTGCTTCACCTTGGCAGAGAGTTAAGGCCTCCAGTGAAGTGTTTTTACAGTGATGTTCCCTTAGTACAAATAAAAGGCGTGCTGATGTAAGGAGGAGTGATAGGAGTGAACGTGAGAGTGTATACGAGTGTACACTTTGAGGCAGACTTAAGAAAACTGGCAACCACAGAAGCCAGAGCTGTCAAAAAATTCCTTCTTCAGGTAACCAAGTGACCTAACTGTAGCCTTTAACCTCAACAGCTATTCAGCTGAATCCTTTGGGATCTAAGCAGCCTCTACAAGTGCTGCTAGATTCTACTACTTGTTTTATACAGTTTAAAATGTATATGTATGAAATTAATGCTTAGATCTATTATTTCATTGACACCGTATGCTCCCCAGGGGCAGATACAGCATTTCCTGTGCTGAATAGCATTCAAAATAAATGGCAGCTGCCTCTCACTGTCATTTCCATTAAATATCATAACAGCATACCTGCTTTTTATGCTGTTCTCCATATAAACAGCAATGCTGGCATACTCTACATTTATTACAGTAGTCTTTCAAGAGGAAGCTGAGGGTTTTTCTTAGCAGAAAACAACCGTAGCAAGAATGAGGCCACATAATGTGCTGACGCAAGTAAAAGGTCATTGTGGACATGCCACATTCTGGACATTGTGGACAGACAAACATTCTGCATTAAAACTCATCTGAACACATATTCTTTTTTTTTTTCTGTCATTCTCACGACTTAAATAGTTCTGGAGTTGTGTATATGTGTATATCTAACTGTGTACCTATTTCTGTGTGTGTGTGTATGTATATATATATATATACACACACACATATACACCTGCATTGTTAAATAGCTCCTGATAAAATGAACATTGTCTGAGTGATAAGAAAAATAGGGAACCAGCTGCTTTTTCTTGGTCTCATAATATTCAGGCATGGTTACTGTTAAAGGAATTAGGGATTTAAAGGAATAAAAGAAGTGAATTTTCATTTACTTCTTAGGGAACGGTCAGAAATTACTGCGTAGCTGTGTTTTGAAGTCCAAAAAGCCCAGATGTTGGATAGCAACACTTAGAGAAAGTATTCAGTAGCAGTTGGAGTTTCCTCAGAAGCTTGTAAATGCTCAGCTTTGGCTGTCCTGTCTGTTTTATTGGTCCTGTAAGAACACTGTAAGGAGTACAGCCCTCCTCCAGCCTTGTATAGTTAGTCATTTCTCACTAACTCACTTTTACAGGATTATGTATTTTTTTTGTATTGGCAGTATTAACTTAAATATTTTGTTCCTTTTTTCTGCCCCACAGAGCAGAATGGTATTGAAGAAACGCTTTCCAGCCGATTGCCTTGGAGAGAGACACCTATTTTTATGCATCATTTATGGATCATGCAGCACAAGCAATTATTTAGTACATTCTATTTTTTCATAAAAATTTGCTGATGCCAAAGCTTTGTATTGAGGAAAAAGTGAAGAAATAAAAAAACCCCTTTAATTATGAAATCTTACTCTGTGAGAACTTTATTTTCCTTGGACTTTGTGTGTTAGTGCTTAAGTCTGACAGCCTTTTGTAAATTTTATGAAGTGCCTTATTTCCTTTGAATGATTTAATCTCTGCTGGTCTGTATTCTTCTCCTTTCATTCTCGGTCATGTAGCGAGTGGTGCCGTTCTTGTGGTGCCACCCAGCACTGGAATGACTAACAAAAGTATTATTAGCAATCACTCCATACCAACTTGTTAAGGAAAACAGCTGGGCCAAGCATGCTAGTGTATAATGGGCTTACTGTGACTCCAGCTGAGAATTAGCTTGAAATAAGAACTCTGTCTCCGTTTCTCCTTCTGTATCGCGCTGGGAGGATGGATTTTTGTCTTCAGGTCATGCATTGCTGAAGACTTGCATCACTGTTTTCTCAACATATAAATCATAAACCTTTTCTGACTTTTGCTTTCACCGCCACCCTTCTTTCTGATAAAAGTGAAGCTGCTCTAAACCACTTCTTCCTTCCTAGTACTGAATGGAAAGGTAGTGTTTTCCCCACTGCCATCTGTGAAGTCTCCTTTCATACTAGTGGCTGGGGTTACTTGTCGTTCTAATTCAGATCATGAAGGATTGATAATGGTCTTTACTGTGGTGTAGAAACTCTAGGCAAACATGTCCCTTCTTGCTGTGGCTTTTCTACTGGTGAGGAGGCAGAGGGAAAACATCTCATCGCCGTCCTCACTCGGGCTGTTTCACATACATGTAACTTATGCAAGCAGTGCGTGAGTAATTTCACAACAGTCGGTTAAAACACGTAGGAAGATCTGACTGGCAGCCAAGTGCTGATGCTTGAGTTAATGAGATGGGTAGATAAAGGTAACAAATCGGTAAGGAAAATAAAACTGACGGAAGTTAAAACCTGTTCTGTGTTTGGTTGGTTTTGTTGTTTTCATATGAAGATTTAGACATTTGAAAATACTTTCCAATTTAATTAAGTGAATGGAGAGAACCAATTTTACTGTAAGGTGTTTGTAATGTATGGGCAAATAGAAAATGTAGTTTAATTTTATTTTTATGTATAGGCACTTCTAGAATTTAGGAGCACTGCCAGAGTCTACATTAAAATAGTTTCTTAATTCTTCTGTCCAGCAGGCTTCAGCTGAGAAGGCAGCTTTTATAATTAGATATGAAGTATGTGATAGCTTCAGTGCATTTAATAGAACTACTCTCAGTGTGTCCTTGTGAAATTTTGAAAGAAACGTGAAAACAATCAATAGAGCAGTAAGTGCTTTTTGAAAGGCTGGAAAACCCCATTGGACTTACTCATGAAGGGAAAAAAAACCCTCTCTCCAACACTCTTGTGTCTGAGGACCATCTCTTTGTAAAGTCAACTGAGTATTGTTGCCAAAAATGGAGGGATGTGGTCAGAGCATGGTTTTAGGATTCAGGCTGTGAAACAAAAGGGTGACTTTTTTAATCACCTGTCTCTCAACAGCAGTAATAAAACTGGTAAGTTTGTGCTTGTCTCCTGAAACAAAAACCCTGAAGTGCTTTTTAATGCTGTCAGGAGGGATGCGCTAGGACAGTCTGAACGGTGTGGTGACCCTGATGCAAAAGGCACCACAAACAGTTCCAGTTCATGCTGCTTCTGCAGAACAGCAGCAGAAGGAGAAGTTGAGTGATATTAGGAACAAAATGGTTGACAAAGTTTCTAGTGCATTTCCCTTCACAGAGGATTTAAATAACTTGCGGCCATCTTTTTTTAATATTTCTTTTGAACCTCTAACAACTGATTCAAAGTGGTAATAAAAATACAGAGTCTACTAGGTTAGTTACAGCTAAGGCTAGCAGTGTAAGTTTGTCCTGTTAATGAAATAAGTATGTTCAAGGATGGATTCTGCACCATCCCAGAAACTCCATTTTTTTACTCTGGGTAGGCACAAGGAAATTCCCAAGGTTTTTGTTGCCTGCCATGATTGTAGATATCCAGGCATAAAAGATGAGTCACTTAACTCTCATATGCATAATCTTAATAGTAAGAGGAAACATCTTTCCAGATGTTGCAAAGATGGCAGGACAAGGCTGACAGAAGACTGTAACAGGGTGTAGTTGGAGAGGGAGTGGCAGTGCCTGGCTAAACATTTGGCTTCGAGGAAGTGATTCTCTGTGAGATAATCCTGCAATGGTGGTCCTTAACTGAAGGTGTGTCTCAAGTTAGCATGTGCTCCAATCAGATCTCCACCTTAAAAGGTCATTGTGCTGGAGGAGCTATGGAGGGACTGCAGTTGATGGGAGAAGGTGGCCTAATTAGTGACAGGGGACATTAAAATACTTGGAAAGAGAACACCAGTTGATACTCCTGATGCATCTGCAATGCTATGGCTGTGTCTGTTGAATTTTTGGCCTTGGTGTTGTGCCCACTTCTGTAGCATCCTAGGGTAGGCAGAAAGATCAATTCCAGGGTAGGGTGTTTGTTTTCATACTCAATACAAGTTTTCTGAGAAGTTCTTTGCAGGATCCATTTCTGTACATTAAAACTAAATGCAGGCTTACCATTTTTTTTTTCCACAGGATAAATCTTCCTCTTTCTTTTTGAGTGTAAAATAGGAAGAAACAGGTTCATGAGCCGAATTTAGACCTGTGGATGTTTTTACTTGCCCTTAAAATACATTTACTCAGTGAACTTATGAACTGGACTGATGCCATGTGTGTAAATGAACACTAGCAGTTTTCTGCATGAAGATGAGCATGGCTGGGTCACTGTGCCCTGTCGACTCTTTCTCTAGGTGTAAGTTGTGGGCAATTATACCATCCTGGTTATTAGAGCACCTGAAGCTTGAGTGCTGAAAAGCATTGAGCAGCAGCTGGGTTTTCAGCAATGGACAGAAAGGTAGAGGAGAGACTACAGTTAGGAAAAGTGTGGACAATGTGGCCCAAAAGTGGTATGAGAGCCAAGAGATTTGTATCTGGATGGAAACGTGCAGCTTCCTGGAAGTGAGTGGCTTAAATTTATTCTGCCAAGAAGCAGGAAAACCTTACAGTAAAGAATTTGAGAGGTACTGGATATACAGTGGCTTTTTCCAGACTAATTTA
This sequence comes from Colius striatus, assembly GCF_028858725.1. Lineage (NCBI taxonomy): Eukaryota > Metazoa > Chordata > Aves > Coliiformes > Coliidae > Colius > Colius striatus. Next base: position 14,385,035 of record NC_084767.1, read on the forward strand.
AAATATTTGTTCTCAGATGACCTCTCTGCCTGTTGATTAGATCTCCCACTCGCCTGCTGGAGTGGAAGTCTAGGCACATACAGGGGAAATGACAGCCTGGGCTGTCTGCTTCCTAATCCCTTGTTTGATTTTTGTGTAATAAAAACAAAAGCAACACCAAGCTGTTAGAATCTCCTTTGTTTCACTTCAGCATTGGTTGTTCAGTATGTTAACATGTCAGGGGGTGGAGGAAAGGGAGATGAAACATCCAATGTCCATGAGTTATTTCAGCTACCAGCTGGAACTCCGTCAGCAAAGGTTAAATGATCTCAACCCATACCATGTTTTGAGGAGAATCTTGAGAAATGGGTTTTATCTGGTTCCATTTCAAAGTAGGCTCAGGTTTTTTGTTTGAAGCTAGCCTATGATCAGCTGGAAGGGATAGTTCCAAGTTTATGGTTCCCTCAAATACTCAACCTTTTTTTTTTCAATTAATTTTTTCCTTTTAAGAATTGCCCAGTTTTAGAAACCCATCCATGTGGGAGAGGGTGCAGAGCTAGAAAATGGGCATTCCTCATCCTCTGCCAACTGCTTCTGCAAAGTACGTGATACTTCTCCCAAACACCTGGATGTATGCTGCTGGCAGAATGAGCACTTCATGCTGTGCAATGAAGCTGCTGGTTTCACTCTGGTTTCAGTTAACTATGAGACCAAAAATAACTTGCTTATGGGAACTTCCCCTTCTCACTGCAAATGGTGGAGTGGCTGCATGTGCTGGCTTTTGGTGATAAAAGAGAGGTTTGGAGGGGGTTTAGGGAACAGGCCTCTGCCTTGAGCACAAAATTCATCTTTACATTTGCTTTTCCAACAGTTCTATAGATTTGATCGTAGCTCTAGTTTTTCTTTTTAATCCTAAGAAGGACTTCTGCTTTTTTTCTTTTCTGAGTCTCTGTCTTTTGCGTGATTGTGGAGGGAGAAAAGGTGTCTTGGATCACAGCAGCTGAATTCTTCCTCTCTTTGCATCTTTCGTAAGCTATTTATTTCAGAAGGGCATAGGCTGGACTCAAAATTTGGCAAAGAAAGGAAGGTTTAAGCACTTAAATTCTGCCAGGGCTAAAACTGCAATCCCCTAAGCGTCTTGCTCCACTGCTGCCTGACACTGGAGGCACCTTGGTTTGCTAAGTGCCTTGTTGATGAACTTGGAAGATTTTCAGTTGCCTGCAATTTGGCTCATGTGGCTGCCTGGTGCACTGTAATCTAAGCAGCCTTGCTCCCAGCTAATCCCCCCTGGGATCAAGAAACCAAGTAATGAAATGTTTTGGCCGAGGGCCTGATCTGATAGATGCTTTCAGAGAGGACTGTTTCTACAGCAGTAGGGCTGGGCATCTCACAAAATGCATCTGTAGGTTTGGAGAGCCATGGGAATGCCAGGCCACCAAGGAAAAAAAATGAACTTGTATTTCCCACTCTATCAACAGCCACCTGGTGTTTGTGTCAGCTGTCACCAGTGTGAGAGAGTTGGGTCTCCTTTGGTTCTGCGTAAGGAAACACACGGGTGCCTATTTGTAGAAGGTGTCCCTGAGTGGATGGAGGTTGCTGAGCTCTGGAGGAGGTCAGGCTTTCAGCAGCATCAGAGGCTCCTTGGTGACTTCCTCACTCAGCCTCTTCACTCCTTGCAACCCTTTGCTGTAGCACTTTGTGCCAGTGCATGGTGCAGGGAACTGGGCACCTACCAAAGCTTTCTGAAGGAAGCACGTGGCAGCTTTATAAGGCTGTAAATCAGCAGCAAGCACTGAATGCAAAACTCCAGCCTGCCCCAGCCTTGCTCAGACTTGACCTGTTTTATCTGAGAGAACCATTTGGGGTTGAAGCAGTTGCTTTGAACCGGCAGGGGAGCACACAAGGGAGGTGAACTGTTTCATACAGCTCTCACTGTTTTGCCTTAAAGGGTGACTGTTTTTCCCATGCATTCTGTGGTTGGCCCCTATGTACAAGGATGCTTTACTTGGTTGTTACGTTGCTCACGTGTGTTCCTAACAAAGTTTTGTTCTACCTCTCGTAGGCAGTCACTTCTTTCATCGTAACTCTCTGTCCCCTCGAAGCCTGGTCTACGAGAGCGAGTTCTCGACCATCGAGCCAGCCTTGGACATGTATGACGAGAACAAAACCTGAAAGGAATCCGTGCTCCTTCCTGGCCCTTTTCCCGTTCTTTTCATTTCTCATTCCTATTGTTGTGTACTCTTTCCATGGATCTCCTTTGTCTGAAGAAGAGATGCTTTTTCCAGAACACCAACCCACCTTCTCGATTGCAAAGATGAAGACCAGCTGTGGTGGTTTCTGAGGGTGGCATCTTTGAGCTGACAAAGAGTGGTGCACAAGCAAGATTACCTGATGGAAGTTGCTGAGTAACAGCATGGGGAGCCGTGTTGGTCCAGCCGTGGCGGTGCAGAAGAGGTTTTATGGTGGTCCTAAGAGTTTGTGTTGTACTGCAAATGAGTCTCCTACACAAGCATCTGCTGTTTCCATTTTTTTGATCGTCCAGATGGTTGGGCAATGTCAGAAAGGGAACTGGTTGTAGAGGAGATGGCTAATGACTGGTAAAAGCACTCGTATATCTCAGTCAATCCATAACCTTACTGTGAAATAGCCCCTTCTGAAAGGGACCTTTATAAGTGCATTGAGTTTCCTACAACCCACATAACCCCAGACAATAGCAAGCCAGTCTGATGTTAAAGCCACAGAGAGGGCCTGCGTTTGCAGAAGGATTTCAAGGAACTCGATGCTTGGGTTTTTTCTCCAGTTTGACTGCAGCAGGAGGAAAATGGCTCACACAGAATACACTGTTGGTCCTTCCGTGTGCTCAAGTCAAGTTAGTCTCTTTGTATAAGAGGACATTGACAGAACCAGCACTTGATCTACCTGAAAATCAGTAGACTTTTTGAAATATGCAGAAATCTAATTAGCTTTCTTTCTCACTTAACTTTTTTTGGGGGGGAGGGGTGTTAAAAGAATCAAGTGAATTTTTCACCGAGCTTTTTTAAAAGCCAGCATGTTGGCATTACACAGAGAAGAAAAGAGGTAAGCTTCTTATCCCCTTCTTCCATTGAGATCTGCAACAGTTAAATAACAAACACATTCTCTAAGCTGTGCCCTTTCCCACTGACATCAAAAATGGGGATGCAGAAAGCAGCAGAAGAAAGGAAAGCAGCAACCGCTTTGACACACTGCAGGAAAAATCGATTTTTACCGTCGTGTGACAAAAGCAGTGGGGAAAGGAATATTGTTTGCAAGCTTCTGAAAGAGTAATGCAGAAATGGAGGGCAAGAGAGGAACCTCTGAAGTTGTCATCCACAGGGTTCCTCAAACGAGCAGACGTGGAGGAGCAAGAGCTTCTGCTCCACCTTTTCCTACCAGACAATGCATAGCTGTTCAGTGGATGTTTGGATTTTTCTCCATGGCAGTCTAAGTTACTGTAGGTGTAGAAATGCATTTGTGTCCTTGTAATGTGAAACAAAGCTTCACTCTCTGTATAGGAATCTTGAGAAATCAGTTAAGCCAAAAAGAAAGGTAAGACATACCCTGCCACGCTTTAGTTTCATCTGCTTTTGCTATGAGCTGGGGAATTTCCCCTCCTTCATTATGTTTTTTAATTGTAGAGCAGTCTGCTTGACATATATCCTTACCTGCAGTGTGGTTCAGCCGTGTCTTTAACACGAATGGTTAAGATAAAAATGAAAACTCAGCTCTGTAAAATGAGGAAATGATCCTCTTTGCCGAGCGGGCTTTGACTTTTGTTGCTGTGCGTCAGCTTTATTTAATCTGATAATTCAAGAGTGGGTGGTGTGAAGTGAAGGGAGGTTTTTCTCCTAATACCCACGTTTATATTTATCTAATGCACTTTTACTGTCATTCAGCTCACCCTAGAAATATGCATAAACCCCAGACTTGTTTTTAAGAGCACAATTTTAACACCCACTTTCTCCTACAAAGCAGAAGGGAAGGTCACAGAGCGTGCCAGCCGGGGGCTGAGTGGCAGCAGGTTGTGGCCAGCATCCTTCCTCTCCTTTTGGATGCGCAAAGGGAGGCAGCGCCAGCGAGCCCGGGCAGAGCTCCCAAACCCAGCCTGGCAGAGCTGCACTCAGGCCCGTACAGGGCTCAGGGGTGGCAGAAGGGCTGATTGAGCAACCCCTGTTTTCGTAATTACATCAGCAAGATCGCAGCAGGCCAGACACGTGAGAGAGAGGACCTTCCAAAAACAAACGCCCGAGAGGAAAAGGCACCATCTCTCAAGGATGTTAGAGGGCTTGTTTTTATCTCTGGTGGGCAGTGAGGTTACAAAAAGCCAACAAACACCTGGGTGTCCGTGGTTAAATACAAAATTGTCTGGGTGTCTCCAACAAGCACGCCACAGCCTACCCTGTGCCACAAGCCCCAGCCACCAGCTTGGTACACAGCCCTGCCAGCAAGGTTTTGGACAGGAGAACCTGTTATAGCACTGCACAGGGCATAGTTGCTCTGAGCAAATCCTTCTTGCAGGGGCTGCTTCAGTCTAACAAAGGAATTTGCCACAGGGATTGGCCCCAAGGCCACCAGGAATGTCACCAGGACACGAGGCATGGTTTTGGCATGGAAACAAAACAGTTTCTACCGGCTGTGTACCAGAGTACACAGAAAAGCTAGAAAACAAAACAAACATTAGAAAGTGCAAAACCTCAAAAGACAAAATAATAAATTGTGACATTTATATTTTCTTAAATGTCCTTATTTCTAACCTAGCATCTTGGTTTTAAGGGAGGGGAGGGAAGGTTTGCCTCTGTGGAGGTCAGGGCCTGGCACAGTGATATAAAAATGGATTTGTTCCATTGGATAAGGGAGACAATGATTATAATTGAGATCCTGGGTTTGTAAAAGCTTGCAACACTAGGAAAATTAAAAGCTAGTTGAAACAGTTGATCCCTACGTGCGTGCTGGGACGTGCCATAGCAGGCATTCTTCTACTTAGTCATATTGAGGATGGGGAGGAGGCACCACAGTAACACGGGTGATTTTTCTGGGCTATGTTGGTAAGTTTGAGGTTTTCCTTTTCATATTAATCAGTATATAAAAAAAAAAGCTTGATGAGCATCGTTGTTCTTGTTCTGCACTGGTGCTGTGTATGGTTGAGTCATTACATAGAAGCAAAATATACTGCAAGCTGCCATGAACTGTAAGTGCCAGTAACCTGGGAAATCATTTTTAACAGAAAACATTAATTTCATCACTTCTACATATTCAAATAAAAAGAAAAAGCTTTTATCTCAAAGTATTTTCCAAAGCTATTTGAACCCTGGCACTTCACCTTCTCTTTCCTGGCCTCCTGTTCTATGAAAGATTTGCATGTTCCCGTAAGACATTTGTAAAATCAAGGTTTGCTTGTGTTCTTAGAGGATAATTGCCAGTAAAAGAAACCAGACTGTAAGTGTGTTTTTTACCTATAATACTATCACTAAGTATTACATTTGAAGCATGTTAAAATTTACTCAACAACACTCACAATTATTCCCTCCGGTGGGCTCATGTGTTGGTATCTGTTTGCCCTGTCTCCTTGCTTCTAGGACGCTTGGGAATAGCCAGATATTCTACGTAAGCCAAAGAAAGAACAAAAACATTTAAATACATGTGTTTAGGACTGTATTATGAGACATCAACACAGTCTCTGTTTTCTTTAAGCACACTCATGTAAAACAGTGCAAAGGCTTGGGAGAGCCAAGAGCTTGAGCAGCTCCTGAAAAGCAGAGGGAGGTCTGCAGGAGGCAAGAGTCACACTTGAGGCTGCAGGACTTATTTAGCCTAATGTAGGTTTGAGATCATGCCACAGTCATAGGTCATGAGCTGATGGATGAAGGCACCAGGGTTGCGCTGAAGTTCAGGCAGCTCTGCAGCCTGATCACTAGGGAGTGAGTTGACTTAATTGTTGAAAATATGGGGTTTTTTTCTTAGCTAATAGTCATCTGTTTTTTCAATTAAGTAAGTAAGTAGGACGGCAGTGCACAAGGCAAGGCATGGCAGGCAAACATGAGAGCAAAGGGTGTGCTGCCAGGCCTGTGAGACAGGGAGAGAAAGGCAGGAGGGCTCAGGGCAGGGACCCCAGGAAACACCTTCAGCTTCACAAGTGAAGCTTTCGCTCCTTTGTCACCCCATGTTACCCATCCATATGTGACCTAATTTTACAGCCCAAGCGGTGCAGAAGAGTGTGTGATGTGCTATGACAGCTTGCATATGTGTTGTTATATATGAAGATATCTTCACTTTCTCCTTTCCCTGCTAGACTTGGTGCAGTACAGCGTACTGCCATAAGGGCAGCCGGTGCTCCGGCACGCTGGCTGGAAACCACTGAGCAGGGGAGGGGCTGAGAGAGGGAAAGATGCTCCAATGAACCAGATTGGTGGGAAATCACGAGAAAGATAGGCTGTACTTTTGGAGGTTGATGCTCATTTCTGCCTTGTTTCCAATGTCTTTGAAATAAGAGAGAAAGAGGTAAACCTCCCCCTCCCCCGCCCCTCCTCGTAGGATGCAATGACAAAAGTGGGGCTCTTGACAGGTTTTTTTCCTGGCATGGGGCCATGGTGCTGCATAACCCCAAGTCGGCAATGTCCTGACCTGTTGGCTAAATCCCCAACCTCTCAAGGGGCTGTCACATTTCCCTAGTGCTTGTGAAGCACTGTAGGGGGATGAAAGACACTCTCATGAGCTTTTGCAAAGCAGCTGTAATTGACACCATTTTATCTATGTCACTTGTTTGATCCTTTCATTCACCCGCTCTTTTTAAAAGCCTGTACACTCTTCTTGAATTTCCAAACACTCTTAATTCTCCCCAATTTATCTTTGCCCTTCCACCCCATCAATTACTAGCAATTTTCTCTTCCTCCTGAGAGATGGGTGAAGATCCCCGCTGTGCAGGCACTGCCATCCACCCCACCTCCAGCATCTTCTTCATCGCCGTGCTGTCACTGTGCTGGCCAGCCCCTCAAAGGGGATTTGTCTCTCTGAACTAGCATCACAGCCCACGGGAGCACAGAGGTTCCTAGCGGGTTGTTCTCAGCCAAAGCAGGTTGTGTGGGACGTGGGCTGTTGTGGCATGCTTGTTCTGTGGATCTCTTCATGGAGCATCCTTTCACTCTTCAGCCTACTAGCCTCAAGGAGATGCCCAGATGAACAGAGATGAATGTGTAGGTTGTGCAATAATGTCTGAATATTTCTTCTTTTTGTGGCAATAATGTCCAGGGTCTCTGGCATGGGGCCCTGTGTTACAAGGTCCCTAAAGTGATAATTTAATTATTATTAATACTTAATTGTATTAATATACCTGCAAAGTAAGAAGGGCATAGGGGTTTTTTTGAAAGTTGAAGTTGTGTAGAGTGATTTCATTGCAAGGCTGAAGTGTAACATGAGCTAATGTCACATAGCTGGGACTGGGGGTTCACAGCCCAAAAGTCTGCAGAACATGCATGTGAAGGCTCCCTCACTCCTGCCGGGCACGGGCTATTCCCTTCTCCACTTGCATCCACCTGCAGCTCACTGCAGCTGTGAGCCTCCCAGGAGCAAGAAGCTTTTATATCTTTGCCTTGAGCTCAGCTGTGTGCATTTCCTGTATTATTTGCCTGTTTTTTTGCTGCTTCTCACGTGCTCTGGGACTCTCCTTTGCTTGGCTCTGACTTGGTCTTCAGCTGCCTGAACCCCTCAGGGGGACAAGAGCCATTTTTTTTTCCAACCAGAGAAGTTGTGCTGGGTTGTGGCAACTGCATCAGATCACTGGATTTACTCTTGATCTACAATGTCTGTGTCTATAACACCCTCTGGCTGTCTTAGGCAGTAAAGGCTGTAGCTGCCTGCAGCCTTGGCACATACCCGGGCTGTATTGGTGGGGATCTTACAGAAACAGCTCCACAGCTCAACAACCCTCCCATGTTCCACCACAGGAAGGTCTGGGCTTTGTAATTAAGTCGATGTTCTTTGCTGCTTTCGAGTCAGGAAAGTTTAATGGGACATTTGGGGCTGTAAAATCCTGTTTGCAGATTCATGCAGTTCCCGCATCACAGCCAGCAAGGCAGTGTCCCAGCCTGTCGCCTGACAGGGCTCGCTTTGTGTTTGCACTGGGAAGTGCTAAATGAAGAAGAAGCCTTCTCAGTGACCACCACATCAGCAGGTAGACTTGTTCCACCTCATCTGTCTAGACTTCACTCCCAGCACTGGTAAGACCTGTCACCCTAGTCCTGTAAGTGGAATAACCTTTGTGAGAAGACTGAGCGATAGCATCTGATGCTCTGCTGCAGTTTGCAAGGAGATGCTAAATACTAAAAGGTTCTCTGTACGACTGTGCCTGTTCTGGATCATCTGCTCGAGGCCATGGCTAACTATGCACAGAATCCACCAACACGGGATCATTTTACCCCGGCAGAGAGGGGATGCCCCAGCCTTTGGGCTTGGAAGACTGCGGCAAAAAAAAATAAACACAAAGCCCCAAATTTGCGTGCATGTAAAACAAAAGGTCTGTTTCAGCTGACTGCAGGGTGGGCCACATTGGTGTGACCACATCACCTGACAACGCCCGCAGCTGCCAGGGGTCTGGCAGGGACACAGGCACGGCGGCGGCGCGGTGACCTCCTGACAATCAGGTCTTTCCAGCCCTTGTGAAATTGTAGCTTGACAGCAGCAGAAGTTCTTGATGTGTTTTGGTGTAAGTATAACACTGTATCGTAGTTAACGTGGTATATGCCAATATGTTAATAGTGTATACCAGTTAGTTAGGGTTTGCTAATGTACTACATTTCAATAAAAAGCAACTTAAAAAGATGGGGTTTGTGTGAGTGGTGTCTCTCACAATACAGGAGGATGAGAGCATCAGCCGGTGACTCCAGTCCCTCCAGTATTTCTTACGTACTAATCTTAGAGGGCAGTGTGGAACAACATTGTCAAAAGATCGTTTTTCAGAGAGGATTTTGACACTCTGCAGTAAATGCTGTTTTACTTTGCTATACTAGTGCCTAGAAATCTCAGGCCATTAAAGGCCACACGAATCCAAGCGGCTTATGAATACAAAGGAGACACTAATCCACCTTCCCACCACGTTTGCCATCTGAAAAGTGGCACATAGCAAGCAGCAACAAAGATGTTAATACAACAAAGAATGATCCTTCAGTGTGTCCTCCCAGTGCTCACAGCACATCCAGTCTTCAGAAACCACTGTGCTGCCCCTAAACACAGCCATGCTATCAGGATGAAGGCTGAGCCTTGAAAGCTCAGACAGCTAATAAATATCTCTACTACAATAGTATACAAAGACTGCATCTAGGATTAGGGCACAACACCAACACAGAAGATAGATCATCCCAGGGTTAAAGGATTTACAGCTTAAAGAACACATGGCATTCTCACCTTCCTGGGAGATGGGCAATAAGCACAGAGATGGCAGATGTCAATGTTTTCTGTTGATGTAACACTCTGAGAGTTTACAGGGAGTCTTCTTTGGTTTTTTGCTTGTTAAACCGATAGGAAGGAACTGCATCTCTCCCTCTCCTCTGTTTGCTGCAAAGACTGAAATTGTTCTTGACCACCAGCCCCACATGCACTCCAGAGCCACAAAATGAAGACCAAAATGAAGGTGGCTGCAGGAGGGTGATATCTGGGCCCCTCATCTCAGCAGAGCACCGGCTGGCTGGATGAGGCTGAGATGCTGGAGGTGCATCTGCTTTGCAGCACAAAGGGTAAATGAATTCCTGATGATTCAGAGAGCTAGATGTGGCCCAGCTGTGTGGGGGACTGAGAGCTGCAGGTAGGGGCAGGGGGCAGTAGTTTGTAGGAGGCTGTAGCTTTCTGCAAAGCAGTGCTGTGAGCTCCCTTCCTATAAACTACTGCGTGTGCAATGGGAGGGAGCATTTAAATAATGTCTCAGTTAACGGCAGCTTGAATGGGCGTCACGAGGCTGCACAGGCAGATTTCTCATCTGCCTCATTTTTTACTACATTAAGTGCATGGCTCTCATCAAATTTTAGCTGCCTTGACAAAGGTCTTTTCAGTGGAGGCTGAGAGCCCAGTGAATGCCTTCTGCATCACCTCGGGCAACGAGAGGCAGAAGAGGGGACCCCAGCTGCCCGCTACAGACGGTACAGGCAGCTGGCACTAGCCGCACTCCGGCGAGCGGGGCTCGAACGCGCGACTCGGAGGCTGCAGAGCCGCGTCCCTCTCCCCTGCGCCACGGCGGCAACCTGGCGCCGCCCCGCGGCCGGGGAGGGCCGCGCCGCTAGAGGGCGCCGTGGGGCGGGTGCCGGCGCGGCCCCGTGACCCGTCGGCGCGGCGCGGCCCTCCCCCGTGCGCCGCCGGGCCGGGCCGGGCCGAGCCGAGCCGTGCCGTGCCGTGTCGTGTCGCTCCGCCGCCGCGGCGGCCCCGCCGCGATGTGGCTGGGGCCCGAGGAGGTGCTGCTGGCCGGCGCGCTGTGGGTCACGGAGCGGGCCAACCCCTTCTTCTTGCTGCAGCGCCGGCGGGGACACGGCAAAGGGGGCGGCCTCACGGGTGAGGCGCGGCGGGGCTGAGGGAGGCTCAGGCGCGGTCCGGCACGGCCGCCTCGGGGCCGCGGGCAGGGGGAGGGCGGTGAGGGGGTTGCTCCTGCTCCGCTGCCGTGTCTTCCCAGGCCCAGCCCGGCTCGGCGGGGCTGAGAGGCCGCCGGCGCGGGTCCCACCGGGGCGGGGCGGGAGCTGCCCGCCTGGGTACGGCAGCGGCTGCGGGGCTGGAGCTTGGGGGGAGCTGGGAGGAAGGTGCAGGGCCCGCCGGCTGGAGTGAGCCCCTTCCACCGTTCTCCTCGCTGTGGCAGCTGATGGCGAGCCGTGGCGTGTCCGCGCCTTGCCCCGTCCCTCCGCCCCCGGCAGGCGCCCTCTGGCCCCCGTGGTTCGTGGGAGCGGGTCGGCGGTGGCGCTTCTCCCAGCTGGGTCTGTGCGGGGTCGGGGCCCGGCCTCCCCAGCAGTACTGCTGCAGGGGATGGAAGAACGCCTCTGACAGGAGATGCTGGAATGATGCCTTCTCGAAAATGGCTTCTTCGTCAGGCTTGTGTTGCTTTGAATTATCGAGGTGTTTTCTTTGTATCTGCGTGCGTGTGTTTGGAGGATTTAGAGGATGAAAGTAAGATGTGTTTTTTAGTGAATATCTGTATGAAAAGTCTGCTGTGCTTGGGCCAAAGTTGCATGGATGCAGCCCAGTGCAAACTGCCCCATGTGCATATGCCTGATAGTCGTGTTTGCTGACAGAAACTGTTAGAATAACCTAACTATGACCAAGGCACGATGTTAACAGAATCCCCTCACTTGTAAAACACCCCACATATGTGCAGAGTGCTTAACAGTTTTGTGAATAGCATAAATGTGCTTTCTACGTGTGTGAATTCTGCACAGTCTCATGCATTAGGCCTGTTAACCAAATCTACAGACTACAGGAATGACACAGCTGAGGAACATCCATAGCAGATTTCATCTCTTCCCAGCGTTCAGAATTATTTTGAATGACTTTTGTACAACCTGATTAGTGTAGTTTTGCACGGAGGCATATAACTGTATTCTGGATTTTTCCCTGTTTTTACAAGAACAAATGACAAAATGGTGCTATTCTGGAAACGTTTAAACTGACCTATTCTTACATGGTTGAAGCTTTGAGACAGTTTATTTCTTGAGCTAATTTAGCTCACTGAGGGAGTTTTCTTCAGAGCTCCTACATGTTAAAGGCCACGTGTCCTCCTTACAGAGCTGTACAACTGCAAGTTAACATTTTAGGGTTAGAATGAGGCTATTTAGCCAAGCTGGAAAGGTGTTCCAAGCTGCTGTTGTACTCAAGTTCATACACGTGTCTTGTTACCCATCCATATGTCAATATTTGACACATTATGGGAAGTATTCAGAATGACTTTTTAATCCATATTCTGCCTATAACTACACAAGAAACCTTGAGCCAAAACTGAGATCCTGCTGTGCTCAACATGTTCGTGTTTGTTTTAAGGATTACCAGATAAGCTTGCTACAGATGGCGTGTCTCTTGAAGTATCAGTGGTATATTCCTAATTATTACTTGCTTTTGGGTAGCCAAGAGAGATCAAGGGGAGGAAGCAGCATGTTTCATGATAATGAATCACATAGAGATGAGTACAGTTCACTCAGACTTACCCAAAGGATAGGGAGAAGAGCAGGATGTTGAGCCGGGGCCTCCCGAAGAGCGATCCAGAGGAGCAACCATGCCTCCCTACAAGTTCTAATGTAGAAGGCTTTTCATCATTAGGATTTTGCAAAACTAATTTGCATATAAAGATGCTCCTAGTGCATAATCTAGAATAACAAAATGTCATCTTGGATATTTGATTTATCTGGTAAATAGACTTAATTGAAATAAATGAATTGGCTTTACGAGGCCTGGTAGTTGTCAGCATTCATTCTGGAAGAGACTCCTTTTTTAGTTAATATTTTAGCTTCTGTATTACCGAGTTTCTGTTTGCTGCTTTCTGTCTTTGTTTAATCAAAAGTATTTCTAGAAACATCACTGAAGCCCGTGAGCTCCAGTTGTCCTAGAGCTCTTTGATTCTGTTTTAAATCTTGCCCTAGCTGTGTGTGCATAGGTAATGCTGAAAGATGCAGTGTTGAAAACTTTCCTGTGTTTCAGCTCAGTAGGCTTCAAAAAAAATATCACTATTAGCAACAGAAACCCCACAGCAAAAACCACATTTAACTCCTATTGTAGAACCGTCCTAGGAAGGCAGAGGGTTGTAAGGAGGTTTAGTAGACATTGAATTGCTGTCTACACTTCATCCATTACCAGCAGGAGTGGCTGTGGTTGGTTTATAGGTAATTTACTTCCAGGCACCAGATGTATGTCTTCAGTTTCTTGACCAAGTGCCCTTACTCTTCAGCGTACACAGTAGGAACACTGGCATGTTTCTGTAGTGTTGATCCCGTGTTTTTACTTAACTCAGTTCTTTGGTTTGGCATGATGTTGTTTTAACCTGTCTCTCTTTGCCTCTTAGGTCTTCTCGTAGGAACTTTAGACGTGGTTTTGGATTCCAGTGCCAGAGTTGCCCCATACCGTATTCTGCACCAGACTCAGGACTCTCAAGTGTATTGGGCAGTGGCGTGTGGTATGTACTGATGTGACTTTTGGCAGGGGCTGGACTTGTGTTACTGTCCTGTCATTTTGCTTCAGATGATCAGTTATCCATCATTAGGAGTCAAGAAGCTTTCTAGAGCTTCTGGTGGGGTAGTGGAAAATGGCAGAAATGGCAAAATTTCTCAGCGTTGTTTAAACTGTAGTTTAGGAAATTCAGGTTCTGTAAAAGCTTCCATTTCTGCAGATGTTATCAATTTTCATTCTTCCAGGATGTATCTGTTTGCAAGGTCATTGTGAGATTGTTAAGATAATAAAACCATGATGATAAAATTGCTGTGGGATGATGAGTGTTGTGCCAAAACCTGCTTACCAGGAACATGGTACAAGGTGAGGGCATGTAAGATCGTTCAAGGTGCCAGACATTCTTTGTGGAATCTCTTTACTGTCTCGGTCCAGTGTATTTTTTAATACTATTTCTGGCCTGTAATAGATGTACAGATATACTATACCCATCAAATATATTACAAGAATACTTCTTTAAAACCAAGAATCCTCGACCTGTTTTACTTGAAAAAAGTAACTGCTGTATTAGAATATCACGGTACAAGCTTCTAATATCTGATGATGAGCTCTGGTTAAGTCTTTAGGTCCTACTGGTTGCTAAAGAGAAAATATCTTCAGATGTATTTGTTAGGCTAACTTCCTTTATAATAAGAATCTTCACTTCTCATTTTGTGGTTGAGATGTAAAATCTGAGCATGAGGTAATCATTTGCTAAGGCCACAGATGGTTGAGGACTTGTTTTCCCTGTTCCTGTCCTCTCCCCAGGCAACCAACACAGTATCCTCACTTGCAGAGCTACTTAAATTCTGCAGAAGAGAGGTTTACAAGTTGTGGTATTTCACAGAAACTCGTGTTCCCTTTTGGGGAAGGTGTAGGCAGAGAGGAAGAAAGACACAAAGCAAAATGGCAGGCCAGGAACTGCAAAGAAAAAAAGCAGAACATTTAGTGGCCACATGTGGTGCAAATGTGAAATGTTACAGTACCTTTCACTCAACGGCTGAGTAATTTTTATACAACTTCAGAAGTGTTCTAGTTGATGCTTTCTCTATGTCAGTTACTTTTAAGGAATGCAGCATGGTAAAATGAGCTGGGCTTTATAACAATCAAGTGGAGTTTGATAAGTTATTATACTGGAGTAAAATATTCTCTTCATCCAAAGTAACTTTTTTAATCACATCTGGTTCTCATTTACCTGTCAGAGTACTGGCATTCTCTTAAAGTTATAAAGCCTTTATGGATCTCTAGCTGAAAAATGGCTTTTCATGGCATTTTCAGATTATATCACAATAAATATGAATTTATCATGTGTAAGTACTAGTGGGCAGCATTCTGGTCATGTGTGCAGCTTCAGCCTTTCAGCACTTTGTTCTGAGAACTCTCTTTGTAGGAACTGCAGAATTTTACTCTTTCATGTATGTCACTCTAATGTTTTTCTTAGAAAGTTAGTTATTTAGGCCAGGCTTATTTTAGCAATTTGTCTGCTGTCACTTGATGGGAGATGCAGCTCATAAAACAGAACACAGACTTTATTCCCCTGCCATTGTTACTAGACCTGTGGGGTTTTTCCGCAGCCAAAGCATACTATAATTGATAATTCAATGTCCTTAAAATAATAGTATTAGATTAATCAAAATCATTTATGCTTTTAAGTGTAGAGTCTTGCATCTGGGAGACAATAACCCCATGTACCAGTACAGGCTGGGGAATTAACTCTTTAGAGAGTATTGTAGGGAAAAGGAACCTGAGGGTCCTTGGTGGGCAGCGGGATGAGCATGAGCCAGCAATGTGCCCTCGTGGCCAAGGCAGCCAATGGCAGCCTGGGCTGTATTAGAAGGACTGTGGGCAGTAGGTTGAGAGAGGTTCTCCTCCCCCTCTACTCTTCCCTGTGAGACAACATCTGAATATTGTGTCCAGTTCCGGACCCCTCACTTCAAGAAGCACAGGGAGCTGCTGGAGAGAGTTCAGCACAAGGCCACAAAGATGATGAATGGAGTGGAACATCTCCCTTATGATGAAAGGCTGAGAGAGTTGGGGCTCTTCAGCTTGGAGGAGACTGCGGGGTGACCTCATTAATGTTTACAAATATTTCAAGGGTGGATGGAGCCAGGCTGTTCTCAGTGATGCCCAATGGTAGGACAAGGGGCAATGGCTACAAGCTGGAACATAAGAGGTTCCAAAGAAATGCAAGGAAGAATTTCTTCCCTGTTCAGGAGAAGGAGCACTGGAACAGGCTGCCCAGATGGGTTGTTGAGTGTCTTTCTTTGGAGACATTCAAAACCCACTGGATGAGTTCCTGTGTGACCTACTCTAGGTGATCCTGCTCTGGCAGGGGGCTTGGACTGGATGATCTTTTGAGGTCCCTTCCAACCCTTAAGATTCTGTGATTTAAAAACATTGTCTCAGATAGCTCAGGTACATGTCAAGTAATCTTATAAGCAGAGGCAAAATTAAAAATACTTGTCTAAACACACTCAGAATTGTATCCCTGCAGTCCTTTGAGACAAGACAGTTTCTAGTTCTTGGTTTCAGGTCCTGGAGTTATTTTTGCTTTACGAAACCACAGATTAGCTCACGTTGGCTTTTGTGGTTGGGTGTCCAACTACAAATATGTGGAGACTGTTTCAATGCTGAAGCTATCTGTTAAAAAGATGGTCAGGTAGAGCAATAGCTGTAAGGGAACTGCTTGTGTCATCTCCTGCTTTCTTATTTTCCTTCACTAACCACATGGAGAGGTCTAATGTACTTGCAAGGAAATTGAGTAGTGGGAGGCATGCTGCTAACATTTTTAGATATCCCACTGCTTTTGTATGAAACTTCAGAAGATAAATTTAGTGGAATTTGGCAAAGGGAAGTCTTTGACTTGTATTTAAGCATTTCTTTTTGTCTGCATATAACGGTGTTTCTTATTTTGTTAAAAATACTGCCTTTTAAATTTTTTCTGCATTTTTTCTCTGTCTACAAGAGAGTGTAGTGGTAGCTATTGAGAGGAAGAAATCTTTTAGTAAACCCTGGTATTTGAAATAATGGGAAGAGAAACATTCTTTAACACAGCAAAACATATCCTTTGTGAACAGTTGTAGATCGTATGGCTAAAGACAGCTAACTGTTTGATATGAAGTTTGCTGAGACATTTTTATTTAAAAAGGAAAGAACTTTCTGACATTAATGTTTTGGTTGTCTTTTGCTTTGGAATCGTGTGCTCTCTGCTGACCGTTGTGTGTGTCAAATGATCTTCTCTGTAGGTGTAAAAAGTTCTTCTGAATTTTCAAGGTTTTTCTGTGTGTTTAGGCACATCCAGGGACAAAAGACTACCATTAGAATCAAGTACCACAGACTTGAGAATTTCCAAAGGGCAGGGAGGGCTAAACTGCGGCTTATGGTCATGGACAAAACAGACCAGGCTTGGGGAGGAAGACAGAAAATAATTTAATCCACCACCAAACAAAATGTAACCGTAAAACCCTAAAACATAGCAAACAGAAAACAACACAGAATGGTACCATCAGCCCTTTAAGACCACCTTCTCCCCACCCCTCCCCTCTTCCTGGGATCAGAGTCCTGATACCGGTGTCTTTATCTCCTCCCACCACTGAACGGCTCTGGGGGAGCAGGGATTACAGATTCCAGTCAGTCTGTTCTCTGCTATTTGTCTCAGTTCCAGTCCTCCATGGGGTACCTCACACACCCAGCAACCCTGCATGGACTGTTCCAACGTACATTCATCCCAAAGGCTGCAGCTCCTCTCTGCCTCTCGTGTGGGGCTGCTCTGCGGCACGCAGGCTCTCCAGCATGGCCTGTGCCATGGCTGCCTCCCCACACAGTCCCGTGTGAGAGCTGGTGGCTCTCGGTCCTGCCATGGCCCTGCATGGATGGCAGGGGTGCAGCTGGTGTTCTCACCACGGCTTGCAGAGGGGTCTCCGGTCTGGCGCTCCTCCTTCCTTCCTCCTTCTCTGACTGTGGGGTCCGCGTAGTCACCTCCATCTTGTACCCCTCTTACACCTCCTACCAGCACTTCAAATCTCCGTCCTTAAATAGTGATGGCAGAGGCGCCGGATTGGCCCAGCTGGGCTAGTGGTGGGTGTGAACCCAGGAGCTGGGGCAAAGTCTGAGAACTCTTTACTGGTCTGCACTGCAACCCCCTCCCCCTGTTACCAAGCAAAAGCTGCTCCTTGCTAAACCAGGGCATTCTGAAGGATCCTTATTTTTGTTGTGGAATACTAAGAGAGTACCACTTGTCTGAAACCTAAGAATGCTTTTTTGTCTGGAAAAAAGGCTGTGTTTAGTGTGCAATGGCAAGTAAGATGATCTGTTGGTAGTGTGATGATTATCCTTGGTGGCAGTAGAGACATTTCATTAGAAACATAATGCTGAGGTACATAAAAATCATTCACATGTATCCAGTTGATATGTTGGATTTGTCCTGATCAGTTTCTGGTAATTATTAGTTTTCTGCTTTGAAGTCAGGGGGAAAAGACATTGTTGTAATTTCTTTTTTCTTTGCTCTTCTCATCATTTGTTACCCCTTCATTTAGGATCATCTCGAAAAGAGATCACAAAGCATTGGGAATGGCTGGAGAATAACTTACTACAGACTCTGTCCATCTTTGATAATGAAGAAGATATCACCACCTTTGTCAAGGGCAAGATACATGTAAGCGACATCTTTCCCTGAAGGACTTCCAGGTCGTGAGAAAGAGTGGGGACCCTTGGGAGGGAAGGAGCGAGCAAGAGCTCTGTTGCAAAATTTCTGTCTGCTCCCTCTTCAGACATACGTACATTTGGAATTGTCATGGGTTATGTAGTATTGTCAGCATTGTGCTACGGTCATAACACTGGATAAATGTGTTTGGGAAGGAAAAGGTTATGAGCAGTGGATCTCAAGGAACAGCCTGCTTAGGATGCTCCTACTAATTGAAATATGTCTTCAAAATCCTTGCCAATTATACATTTGGTGCAGAAGGCGTGTTGAACGAGGGTTCATCTAGCGACAACTATGGAGAGAGAATTCTAGTTTGCAAAGGGTGCATTTGCCCTGCCACTGTGGGCCAAAAGGCATCTAGGTTGTAAAGAAACTGTACCCCAACTTCCACTGACTTCCAGGTCAGGCAAGTGTCTCTGCTTGTTGTGCACTTAACACACTTCTGATTCCCAGCCCTTAAATTCTCCAGAGTAGAAACTTATAAATACAGAGGTTTGGTCTTTTTATTGGAGAGCAGCAATTTGAGTCTTTTACAGGTACTTCAGTCAGATTCTTTGTATTTTTGCTCTGTGTGCAAGAGAATTGTGGTCATTTCTTTTTCCTTCTGGCCAGCCAAGATCTGACAGACTGTGGAGTTCTGCCCTTCCTGGTAGATCAGCATCTTCCTGTTGAAGAAGCATGTTTGCAAGTGAAAATAGACTTCAGTTGTGCTGGGTGTTCAGGGTGTTACCAGACCAGCCATGAGGAACTCAGTCAAACATGAAACATGAATGCTTGCTGCACACATTCGGGGTAAACCCCAGATCCCAGACTGACTGCTTTTTCTACATGACCTCACTTTTTCTGTAACCTGATAGGAGAAATGATAACTGCTGTGTCTTTCTCTCTTCCACATTGCTGCTGTGACCTTTTGCTGTATATTATGTCCGTCAGCGGGTATGTTTCCTTTCATTTCTTCTCCTCCCATGTCCTTTCAGGGAATTATTGCTGAGGAGAACAAGAATGAGCAGCCCCAGAGTGAAGAGGATCCAGGTAAATTCAAAGAGGCTGAACTGAAGATGCGGAAGCAGTTTGGGATGCCTGAGGTGGAGAAGTTGGTCAATTACTATTCCTGCAGCTATTGGAAGGGACGTGTGCCCAGACAGGGTTGGCTGTACCTCACCGTCAATCACCTCTGTTTCTACTCCTTCCTGCTGGGGAAAGAGGGTGAGTTATAAGCCTGCTGGTTGTTTTTCTGCTGTTCCCCTTGATCTTTTTGATGCAATTGATCTTTTTGAGTGAACTTTTTCTTTAAGCTGACAGGTTTTTTTCTGTCTTGGGAATGCTTTGAGCCGTAGCTAAACACATAAATCCATCATAGAATCATAGAATGAGTTAGGTTGGAAAAGACCTTTAAGTTTTGTGTTATTTAAACAAAAAACAGAGGAATACCACACAGCACTAGACATCACATGGAAGTAAGACCAACTTGATGGCTCGCCTTCATTTTCACCTTGTGTCATAGAGTAGTTTAGGTTGGAAAAAACTTAAAGGTCATCAACCCAAACCATTAACTCAGCACTACCGTGTCCCTCAGCACCACATCTACGCATCTGTTGAATACCTCCAGGGATGGTGACTCCCCCACTCTCCTGGACACCTTGTTCCAATGCATTACAACACTTTCAGGGAAGAAATTTTTCCTAATCTCCAACCTAAACCTCTCCTGGTGAAACTTGAGGCCATTTCCTCTTGTCCTGTCACTTGTAGCTTCGGAGAAGAGACCAACCGCCACGTCACCACAGCCTTCTTTCAGGAAGTTGCAGAGTGTGAGAAGATCTCCCCTCAGCCTCCTTTTCTCCAGGTTAAACAATCCCAGTTCTCTCAACTGCTCCTCATCAGACTTGTTCTCCAGACCCTTCACCAGCTTCATTGCCCATCTCTAGACAAGCTGCAGCACCTCAGTGTCTCTCTTACAGTGAGGGGCCCAAAACTGAACACAGTATTTAAAGTGCAGCCTCACCAGCGCCAAGCACAGGGTGGCAACCACTGCCCTCGTTCTGCTGCCCACTCCATTCCTTGCTCTCATAGGCACTTCAGTGATGTTTAGAGTGAGTGCCTGGGTCATTTTTCAAAACATTTCTCAAGTTGCACAAGTACACCTGAAGATTTACTTCAACTAGATTAGTGAACCAGGCAATATTTTTACCATGGTGATTTTTGTTTGGAACCAGGACCGCTGCCAGGACCCAGTATTTACAAAGTTTCAACCCCTGAGTTGAAAGCTGATTTGCTGCAAAGAACAAATAAAAACTTGAGTGACTGTAGTTAAAGGCATTTACTGGATGGGAGAGAGTCCTTTTGGAACTGCATTATTTCTAGTCTAGTTAATCCCAAAGATTATTTCCAAGTATTTTTGGAGGACACAGTAAAAGTCCAAAGAAAATAATTGTTCATCTTTAAGAAGAGGAAATCTGTTGTGACAATAAGAGCTTACTGGCTGCTTGAGCTTCACTTCTGATTGTTTGTTGATTTGCCTCATTGTAAAAGTAGGGGATTTTTAACTTTTGGGTTTTTTTCACAGTTACACTGGTGATCCAGTGGGTGGATGTAACCCAACTAGAAAAAAATGCCACACTGCTGTTCCCTGAGTGCATTAAAGTAAACACAAGGGATAGCGAACTGTATTTTTCCATGTTTCTCAACATCAATGAGACATTCAAGCTGATGGAGCAGTTGGCCAACATTGCTATGCGACAGCTGTTGGATAATGAGAGCTTCCTACAGGACAAGACCCTCCCAAAGCCCAGGAAACCTCTTAAGAACATCTCTGCACTAAAAAGGTATATATTTCTAGCAGTGAGAAGACAGATAACTGGGGATTGTAATACTAAAACTTCATTACTGTGTAGCTTCCAGATGGCACTGGGCTTTTCTCACTCTAGGGGCTCCATCACTTATGTCAGTCATTAGCCCTCTGTCTGTTCTTATTTTCTTACCATCCCAAATTGGTACTGAATTCACACACATCCCTTGTGTCTTTCTCATGCATGACTAGGCAGTCAGAAGGAATTTTCAATGGGAAACTGTTTGAAAATCCTGTAGTTCTGTTCTTAAAAAAAAGAGTGAAAGAAATCAGTCTCTTTGGCTGAAGATTTATAAAAAGCATTGTCCATTTGTTTTATAATAAATCCTCCCACTGGGGGCTGTTGTCTGCAGTTTCAGAATCTGATGTAACATTAAAGTTTCGCAGATGCACTTGCATATTTTATCTTGTATTGCAGGATATACCTTGTCAGTGAAGCATGTCTGAAGGCTGAAAGAGGAGTCAGATAAGGGGTGGCATCTCAGTTAGAGAAATGAATACTAAGAATACCCAGCACAGTCTGAAGGTTGTGATTGGAATGAACATTTAACATTAGTATTTGAATGAGTTTTTCAAATGAGGAAAAACCTGTGGGGGCTACTTTTTGCTTTTCCCCAGAGACCTGGATGCTCGAGCCAAAAATGAATGCTACCGTGCCACTTTCCGGTTGCCTAAGGATGAATGCCTGGATGGACATACAGATTGCACCTTGTGGACACCATTCAACAAGATGCATATTCCTGGCCAGATGTTTGTTTCCAACAATTACATCTGCTTTGCCAGCAAGGCAGAGGAGGCCTGTCATCTCATCATTCCTCTGCGGGAGGTGGGGTTTTCTTAGCTGTATATTAAGGCTGCTGCTACTGTATGAAGTCTTTCTGCTCTTTCGTGTGCTTTTATCTTTTGTGCGATGTCTTATAGACAATGGAGAATCTTCTGGATCCAAATGACCTTTGTCTGTGTCTTCTAGGTGACAATAGTTGAGAAAGCAGATAGTTCCAGTGTCTTGCCCAGCCCTCTGTCCATCAGCACTAAAAGTAAAATGACCTTCTTCTTTGCCAATCTGAAAGACCGAGATTTCTTGGTGCAGAGAATCTCTGACTTCTTGCAGAGAACGCCGTCCAAGAAACCATGCGACAGGGAGTGGAAGTGGAATGCGGCTGATCCTGGTTGCAAGGTACTAAGAGAATAGCTGAGAGGAGCATTTGTCAACCTTTCAGAGGGATGCTCCTTTCAGTTTGTTAACAGTGCACATTACCAGCAAGTGCTGTCTAATTATTAGACAGCAGAGGAGAGAGACTGTCTGAGCTCAGGTGCTTTACATTCTGTTGTTCAGGAGGTTCCAGAGCTGCCTTCCAGCAGCCCACTTGCAGTTAGCCCCACGTCTGCTCTCAGCAATCGACCTGTCAACTTCTGTGCGGGGGAGGTGCCAACAGCCTCACAGGGACTGCTCAAACTCTTCAGAAGAAATTCCGAGGAGCTCTTGGGACCTAAAGGGGTAAATAATATTTTAACTTAAAGCAAGTAACTCTATAGTTTGCAGTAGGTTGTAGATTCTTCTTTCCTGCTCTAAGACTGAAAATGTATTTTATCCCTGGTCAGTCCTGCAGTATCACTGTTGTGTCTGTCACAGTGGTAGTGCTGCACAGATGTAACCCGACCATCTACTTGCTTTATCAGTGCTGAGATACCTGAGATACTTAACTGGAGGCTGAAAAATTAATGTTACTGTGCTTCTGAGATGTAAGTTCATGTCTTTGAAGAACTAGTTCAGCTCAAGAAAGCAGAGCACTGGTGTCTCTGGTTGCTAGTTAATCACCTTAGACCATGATTCTGCTTACATTTATGTAGCAATTTGGAAGGTGTAGTGCCATTGGACAGCCCATGTTAGAGTTGTAAAGACTTGACTTTAAGCAAGGTCAGAACTGATGCAGAACAGCGCAGATTAGCGTGCACTCTTTTATTCAGCAGGAAGATGAAAGGCTTTTAAGTGTCACAGTGCATTTCTCTTGGGACGTGTACGCCTGAGTGTACCCAGATCTCACCTGTCATACAAACACAAAAATGCATTAATCTCCTAAAATAGCCATATTTGTTCCTGTGAAGGCAAAGGAGAAGATGAAGGAAGAGTCTTGGAACATTCACTTCTTTGAATACGGGCGAGGGATGTGTATGTATCGCACTGCCAAGACGAGGGAGCTGGTGCAAAAAGGAATCCCAGAGAATCTTCGTGGAGAGCTGTGGCTGCTCTTCTCAGGTAGGATGTTGTGCTGGATACTTTGACAGCTAGCAGGAGTGAGCTTTCTGCACATCTCAAAGAAAAAGCTACAAATCTTAGCTCATTTCAGAAGAAATTAACCACAAGTTAACTCTGTGATGCTTCACGATGTTTTTGACAAAAACACAGTGATCACATTCCTGAAGATTTACTTTCTTTACGATCGTAGTAGCTCTTTGGCTACCCTTGCCTGCGTTTCAGTGTTGGGACCTAGACTCTTAACATGATTTAACAGTGATTTTGTTACTATACTTTCATATATATTGGTAGTTGATGATTTTCTGTAGTGAACCCTGGCTGCCTCATCTCTGAAACTGGACATAAATTCTGTATTTCAAAGCTGAAGAGGTGAAGCAATATTTGTTGTTTCTTACAGGGGCTTGGAATGAGATGGTGACTCATCCGGGTTACTATGCAGATCTTGTGGAAAAGTCAATGGGAAAGTACAATCTTGCTACAGAGGAAATTGAGAGAGATCTGCACCGTTCAATGCCAGAACATCCTGCCTTCCAGAACGAGTTGGGAATTGCTGCCCTCCGGAGAGTCTTAACAGCTTATGCATTCAGAAATCCAACAATTGGGTACTGTCAGGTAAGAGAGAAGTCTTAGGCTTGTCAGTCCTACATGGCAGCCATGATTGACTTGGATATTTTCTGCAGTTTTTTTCAGTTTCAAGCTTTTCCTTCTTGCTGTCCATATGGTGGTATGAGAGTAGAAAAGAAGTGATCATATCCTTTGGACACGGCATTTAAATAGACTTTGTACATTTCTGTTAGGTGTAACTACAGGGTCTTTTACTAGTTTTCCTGCTAGAGCTTTCCTTAGTTAAAAACATCTTGTGGTTTCATTAAAAAGAGCAATTAAGTTGAGTAAGTGATGATGCACATGGGCAGTGTATTGAAAACAAAGGCAGCTGCTGGTTTGTGAAACAGCTCAGTGGGATTTCAGATTCATTTTCTGTGTTCCTCTGGTATTAGAGGCTGTCATGATGTTTTTCCGTTTCAAAGTTTTCATTGAAATTTTTGTAAGTTATACTTAGTCATGTTGATTCATGAAAGCATTTGACAAACAGTTGTATTATTTGTTGCCTCACAAACAGAGGAACTGAAATGGGAAGGTAAACGGGCTCAAGGTCATCTATTGATTCAGACAGTAGTTAAAGCTGGAAATAGATGTGACTCTTGGTGACAGTTTTTCTCTATTCATGTTTAAGTTTAGCTGGTCTATAATGACAGAACTTTCCTCAACATCTTGATGTTTTTCTCCTCTCTGTGTATTTGCCTCCGGTGGTGGCTCGCAGGCCATGAACATTGTCACGTCAGTACTGTTGCTGTACTGCAATGAGGAAGAGGCTTTCTGGCTCCTCGTGGCTTTATGTGAGCGGATGTTGCCAGATTACTACAACACAAGAGTAGTGGGTGAGTCTTTGGCAAATTAATGCTGGAGCCTGGGTTTCGGCTATAGTTGCACCAGAATCTCTCAGGAATGTTTTTGTCGTTCAGAATTAAGAAGAAGTGATGCGTTTGAAAGATGGTGAGACACAATCCTGTTCCCTTTAAAGTTGTGTGATGGAGATGTAGGAAGGTAGTAGTTCTACCTTGTAGTACAACAAGGAGAATAAAGTCACTAAACAATGGTAGCAGGAGGGACTGTTAGCAGTGAGGAGGCACATCTACAAGAAAGTTACTGGGTTCTTTTTTTCTCATTTGAATGATGTATAACATTTTTAGAATAGGCTTCCAGGAAAGGTCAGTTAAAGCACTGCTTCATGGGCTTTTAAAGTAGGCCTGTATAAAAGGGTATTGTTTGATATAAGCAGCATAATATCAGTAATCCTCCACCTCTCCTTTCAGGGAAAGCGATTAGATCAATGAAAACTCTGTTTCTGCCTGCACTGCAATATAGAAATAGTCTGTATATAAATATATTGGGTTTTATTGAGAACGGGCAAAAAAACCCCAAGTAAATCTGTCAGTGTTAGTTCTAATGTTGAGTCTTAAATGAAATTAAAGTGAACTCACACTATTTTGTTTAATAATTGATTAGCTTTGGTGTAGTACCATGATCACACTGATTTGACTTCTGGCATTGTTTTTGTTTGCTTTCCCAGGTGCATTGGTAGACCAAGGCATCTTTGAAGAACTTACACGAGAGTATCTTCCACAGCTGTCAGAAAAGATGCAGGACCTAGGAGTGATTTCCACCATATCTCTTTCCTGGTTTCTCACTCTCTTCCTCAGTGTCATGCCCTTTGAGAGTGCTGTGGTCATTGTCGACTGCTTTTTCTATGAAGGAATCAAGTTCATCTTGCAGGTGTCATTGGCCATACTTGATGCCAACATGGAGAAACTGTTACAGTGCAGTGATGAAGGTGAAGCCATGACTATTCTGGGCAGGTACCATTCATTGCTCTTACTTGTAACTGAAGAGTAACGATACCTTTTTAGTCATCATCTCTTTTCACTTAATTCCTTTATGTAGCAAGTCACAGATAACATTCTGGGACAAAATGAGCTCCAGACGTTTGCTATTGCTTCCTAGAACAGCTGATTTTTTTTTGGCTCAAGTATGGAGGAATCTCATATTTGTGGAACTGTTTGCTTTGCAGCATAATGCATTGCTGCATCTCAGATTGAATTTGAACTCTGAAGGATTGTTTATCTGAAATTCACAGAAGAATTCTGACTTACTATTAAGAACAGATCCTGGCAGGAATTGCCTTCTAGAAACATAAAACTTTGTCAAGCAGATATCTCCCAAGTTGTAAGACTTTCTTGTTTGAAATGTGAATCTCTTCTGTGTGCAGCAAGGTCTTCATCTTATGATTAAGAGCCCACTTTAAAAATACTAGATACCCCCAAAACAGGGTGGAAATCAGCTTTACTTCAGATACATTGAGGGGCAGCATTGCAGGTTCACTAGGAAATATTAATTTTTCCTACATGTTTAATGATATAATTTAGGAGTGATGCATTTAGGATATGACTTTGTTTTACCTGTACACTAATCTGGTTTTTTTCCCCACAGATACTTGGACAACGTGGTTAACAGACAGAGTGTCTCTCCCCCCATTCCCCATCTGCACGCCTTATTGACGAGCGGAGATGACCCACCACTGGAAATCGACATCTTTGAACTCATCAAAACATCGTACGAGGTAAAGTGCTGGTATAGTTTTTGTCCAAGAGGTTTTTTACTACGAATATGCAGCTTCATACTTTGTGCAGCCAGAATTTGACTAGCATTCACAGCTTGAGGTGCTTAAGGAGTGCAGGCTCCAGTCATTAGTCCACCTCTTTGGTATGAGCAGAGCTGGGTCTTGCAGATTAGAGTCTCCCCATCACCAGTGGAGACTAAAATGAAAGCTGCAAATAAGTAAAAAATACAGACCAGAGATTTCTTCTTGCTTTGGCAAAAAAAGTCTCCATTCTTACTTGTATTTGATGATTGTCAGTGCTTAGGGAGTTGAGGGAAATTCAAGGTAAAAATTGTGAGGTAATCTGCAGAAACATGGAAGCTTCCCAGTTCATGTGCACAGGAATCCTGTTCTGTGATCCATCCACATTCTAGTGATGGAAAAGTGTTTGTTTCTTTGAACCTGCCATCTCTGTTTGTTCTTGATTTCTTTTATAAAAGAATGTCACCAAATTCTTCTTGTCTGTCTGACCTAAGCAGTAGAAAAGCCTTTTAACTTTGGTGTTTCTAGCTGAATCTATTATAGGCCCTAGAAGAAAAAAGGACTGGAAGGAATGACAACCTGTCTATTCTTGTATCTCTGTTACAGTACAGGGTCTGTATTTCTGTCAGTCCTTGACAGATGCTTTTTCAGCTGTTCTTCAGAAACCTCTGATGTTGGATTTCTCGTGAATTCAGAATGACTTCTCTTGCAGGATGAGGGGGAATAGGGAATAGAACTCCGTGGTTTTTTTGTCATCATCTTGCTGCTGGTAAAAGGCTTCTAGGGGTTTTAGATCATCCCAGAGAATATAATTGAACAGGGGTTGGTCTTTGTTTAAGAGATGATGTTGACCTGGTCTGCTTCCTTTCTTGTAGAAATTTAGCAATCTGAAGGCAGATGACATTGAACAAATGCGTTTTAAACAAAGGCTTAAGGTGATCCAGTCTCTGGAGGATACAGCCAAGAAGAGTGTGGTATGTGATGCCCAGATTGAATGAGCTACCAAATAGCATGTTAATGGAATGTGTTTTTCTGTGAGCATCTAGAAGGTTTGCACTGTAGCAGATCCAGTTTTAAGTGAATTAAAGAATTGCTGTTCACGTGAAAAGTGGATTTACTGGCTGGAATAATGGATTTTCAGTTTTCTTTTTCACATGGTTCTAGTTTAATCTTACAAAATGGATTGAAGTGCTAGGGCATGATTTAATGAGATATTTGGCATGGAGAGGGAGATGAAAACCACTTGTAGACCTTGTAATAGTCTCCACTGCCTAGTGCTGTCTTCTTTTGCTGTTTGGCTGGAATCTTTGAGAAAAGATTAGGTAATTATTTACCTGCTGTTTAGAGAGTATGCTGATGCATTAGGGAATTTGACAAAGGGTAAATAGCTAAAGAGAAGTTTCCATATGTATTACAATTACCTCTCCTAGGTGGAGAACCTCATCCACATGTTTCTTTTACTATTGTCAGTGCATCTGAGTTAAACACCTGAAGCTAAAAACAAGAGGGAGGGGCAACACAGGTTGCATAAACAGGAAATAAGCACAGTAGTTTTTCTCTAGGGCTCAGAAGGTCAACAGTTTATGCTTGGCCAGAAACTGACTTCCTTACCTATAATCCATAGCAATGGGAAGTATGAAATGGTTGTTTTCCCTCTTGTGCTGTGTCCTGTCGCCTTGCACTTGTTCTCTTCTATGCTGCACAGATTTTTTAGTGAGTCGTTTATTTTTTCTACCTTTGAAATAAATTGTTCTCTCTTTCTCCCTTACTCTAGGTCCGAGCTGTGTCTAGTGACATTGGTTTCTCTATTGAAGAACTAGAAGAGCTGTATGTGGTATTCAAGGTAAAAAGCTAGAGTGAGGAGGAATGTGTTCTGACACAGAGAGAATGACTATCAAAAGAAGTTGAAAGGGAAGCAACTTGGAGTCTTCCTCCAACCTATCAGAAAGAGATGTGGCTTTCTCTGATACGTGGAGCCAGTGAGACTGGCCTTATTACTATGCAAATGATTATTTTTTTCATCTTTTTCCCCCCAGAGATGGCCAGAACATGCTCTCACTGTATTTGAACAATATTTATTCAGAAAGAGATTGTGAAGCCAATGGCAAGCAATGTCATGTAGAACTGGCAGATAGAATTGACTGAACCTCATTTTGTGTTCTCAAGTTTGTCACTGACTTGCTCTGTAATTGTGGCAAAATTACTTAAGTGCTTTGCTCTATTTGTCAATATATGTGTTTGTATGGGTGGTATTTATTACCCAGCGACATTTACCAAAGTCACTGCAAACTCAGTTGTGCTGTGCTGTAGACTCAGAGGGACTGAGTTCTAAAACCTGTCTGTTCCTTTTGTGTCATTTCATTCAAACCTGAAATCATGAGATTTGTGTTTTTCACTTCAAATTGTTCTTTGTGCTTTTGATGAAATCCCTGTCACCTCCTTCCTGTTATGTCATTTTGTAGTGAGGTGACGCTGGGAAAAACAGGGGAGATAAACAGCGTGTCCTGAAATGACTCCTCTTTGCTTACTCAGTGCTATTCTTGAGCTAGAACAAAGTCACCGCTCCTGTGGACTGGGGTAGTGTAGTATAATCTGACCTGTTTATCCTTTCCCTCCAAAGGCAAAGTACCTGATGAGCTGTTACTGGGGAAATAACCGTGCTGCAGCTGCCCGCCGCGATCAGAGCTTGCCCTACCTGGAGCAGTACCGCATAGACATGGAGCAGTTCAAGGAGCTCTTCATCAGTTTGACCCCTTGGTCCTGTGGTGCACACACACCTGTGCTGGCAGGGCGTTTGTTCCGGCTTCTGGATGAGAACAGGGATTCTCTCATCAACTTCAAGGAGTTTGTGACAGGGATGAGTAAGTGATGGGTTTGGAGATTATGGAATATAGCAAAACCAAAAACGTTTCTGTCCTTTTCCAAGCAGCGAACTAAAAGCAGATAGTGATGTTTGCACTGTTGTGAGGGAGAGGTGACAGCTTCACAGGAAGCCTCAGCGCAGAGCAAAAGATGCCTTTTCCCTGCTAGGCACTCTCCCAATTTGGGAAACAGGAGGTGGCAAACTGACAAGGTGCAGCTTTGCTGTGGATTTCTTGGCTGCATCTGTGTAGGGCTTTGTTCAGGCAGCATTTCCATGTTGCGTGGGAACTCATTCTGTTTTGAGCCTGTGAGCAGAGGGTGATTCTTTATTCTAAGTGCTGTCTGTCTTAACCTTTTTTTTCCCCTCTTTGCAGGTGGGATGTACCACGGTGACCTCACTGAAAAACTCAAAGTACTCTACAAACTGCATCTGCCTCCTGGTGAGCGATTGCTTCGGTGCACTGCTGCTATCGAGCATGGTCTGCTAGGACATGCAATTGAAAAAGGGACGAATTTTGCTAATGGAGTGGTTGATACTGCTATTCAGTTAGCTTAAAGATCTTAACATTTTCTTCTCTGCAAACACAGCTCTGAATCCAGAGGAGACAGAGTCTGCTTTGGAAGCCACAAGTTATTTCACAGAGGATGCTACAACAGAAGGTAATGTGACACCACTAAAATGACCGGCCTTTACCTCTCAGTTTAGGCAGGAATTGCAGCATAAATCCACGTGCTGTAAATAGTGATTTTTGTGCAAGGCATGGTCTTGTGGTGACAATATGTTAAGATTGACAGTGTGTTTGAGTTCACTGTCATTGCTGCATGATGGGAAAGAAATTTGGAGCTTAAACTCCTCAGTGTCCATTTCATGCAGGACACAGCATGCTCTGAAGCCTGCTGAGGAGGAGCAGTGTGGTTTTACCAGCTCCTATCTCCCACCATGGTTTAGTTTTTTCATGCAAGTCTCATTGTCTCTCTTTTTTTGTTTCCTTCTCTGTGACTGTCTACGTCTGGCCTTTTCTTCTGTTTTATCTGGGATATTGCCCCCTCAACCCTTTTTTCTGCTGCTCAAGTATCTCCTTTTGTCTCAGAGCTGGATTTCTGCCTGCACTGTGAGTCTCAAGGTCAGTCCCTGGATTGTATGCATGCATTGAGCATGGCTATAATACTGATATCATCTGCCAGCTCCAGAGTGCTATTTTAAATACAATGAAGTTATTGCTGCTCCCACTATGAGTAAAGAGCTATAAGTAACTAGATAATCTTTCGGTATGTTCTACCTATTGAGTTGCAACTTTGGTCAAAATAGGTTTTGTCTGGCTTCTTTCAGTGTAATTTGTCTCACCCTAGAAACTGGTGGGTGGAAAATATGCTCAGAGCAGAGTGTGGGAGGTGCTAGGCTTGCTGGCCTGAGTAGATGGTACCTGTGCCTACTCCACAGTCTTCTCTCTTAAAGGAATAAGGGTCCGTGCCATGGAATTGTAAAACTGTTAACTGACTGTTTCTTTTCTGGCTCTGGCAGGGCGGGTGGACTAGATGATCTTTCAGGGTCCCTTCCAACCCTTAAGATTTGTTGATTCTGGGACCAATTTACTGTATTTCTTAAAATATAATTTTAGAGCTTGTCAGATTGCAGGTCAAAGTATGTCAATTGTGCTAAATGTTCACCACACAACATAATAACGCTCAAAAAAGAATCTGAGGGAGTAGGTACAAGGGGTAGTTGTGCCATTGGGCACTTGGTGGTTAACTAAATAGTCAGAATTGAGCCAAGACTTCCTATCCAGTCTGCTGACAACGTAGAGAACCAGAAGCAAATGAAGTTAGACTCTGCAAATGCCTGACAAAGTGTCTGTTCAGTCGGTGAATAATGAGTGTAGATATTAGTCACATGTGCTCAGTAGTGGTTTGAGTTTTTTCCATTCATTATCTTGCTTTGTATAAATAATTTCTTTATCTTTAAGCCATCACGGTGCTTAGCTGTCTTTTATATCTGTGTTTCACCCTTTTTCTTTAAGAGTTCTTCCCTTTACCTCATCTCTTCAACCCACTTCTTCAGCGTGGCTTTTTATCCAGTTCACGCCTGCAGCCTCTTGCTGCCATCCTGTTCTCTTCTCTCCTCCCAACATGATGTGGGAGTGTGAGAGCTCACTTCTATTAAATATATTCCTGTATGATTTTAAGATGTGTATGAGTTGTCTCTCCATGTGTTGTATTGCTGAAAAACAACTACTAATCACTCTTTTATAATTCCATTCTTTTTCAGAAACCCAAGAAGATAAAGGGAGGAGAAATGAGAACGGTCCAGAAAAAGGTAACTTCATCATAAATAGACCACATTCTAGTTTTGGCTCATCTTATGAACTGTTCATTGTCCATTCTGTAACCAAGGAGACTTTTCAAAGTGTCCCTTGTAGACAGAGGTAATGTGGGATGCAACCTGGGAAATAAATCTCTCGTATGCCTTACCACTTTGACTCTTTTGTATCAAGATCATAACATTTGTAAATCGTGTTTGGTAAGTTGTCAGCTCATAAAGTTCATTTGTGAGAACCCCAGCTGCTGCAGCAGTGTTAAAGTTTTTGCTCTACTGAGCTGGATCAGATAAACAAGCAGAAAACAATGCAGCCTTCCTGGTAGATGCTTTCCTTAACTATCAATTAAAGCTGCTTCCAGCATGATTTTTGCTGGCACGGCATTCAGTTTTTAAGTCTGAAGCCATTAACCATCTGACAGTAGTGGCTTGTTGTTGCCTTGCAGAGGAGAAAGGTACCAGTCCACAGGACTATAGATATTACCTAAGAATGTGGGCCAAGGAAAAAGAGTCCAAGAAAGAAACCATTAAAGATCTCCCAAAAATGAGCCAGGTAAGAAGTGAATTAGAAGGTTTCCAGTTAGGTGACTGACAGTGTAGTGGGGAATTCAGCAGTATGTGCAGCCATTTTACCAGAGTACTCAGTCCTTACCTGTAGATTGCCCTACTGTTCTGGTCTGCTGAGCTTCAGAAGCCTCTAATTCCACACATTGGTGTTTAATTCTTCAATGGACATGCACAAAATGCTTTGCCTCCACCAATCAAATGTATCTGATTCTCGCTACCTCCCAGACCAACTTTTCCTTTAAGAAGGGCAATCTCTGTTTTCCTCCCAGAGCAGTATGTTGCAAATATGCCACCAGTCATATAAACTTGTTTGGCTCTTTTTGGTTTTGCATTGCTTCAAGTTACAGCTGCTTGTTGGAGAGAGAAGAATGTGGTTACTGGAAAGAGAATGATGACTAGTGTGATTTTTTTCCATCTCTGATTTACTTGATGGGTGATACTTAAATTGTTTTGGAAATGCTCAGAAACTGACCACAAAAGAGTAGGAGGACAGAAGGAAAACTTTAGGTTTTCTCAGATCTGAGTATGTGAGTAGTCTGTTCATCTGTCAGCAAAAACTCTCACCACTATTAAGTTGCTAACTGTGTCTCCATTTAGCTGCTACAGCAGAGAGATTTTTGACTGTATGGGCTGTTCTGAATCAGTACAGAAAGTTGCTACTTAGTTGGTGGGGAGGCAGATAAACAGTCAGTCAAGATCATGCTTGTTCCTTCATCTGCCACTATCGAGTTCTTCAGCCTAAAGTATGATTTTTTTGATCTCTGTCTTTTAAAGGAACAATTCATAGAGTTGTGCAAGACCCTTTACAACATGTTCAGTGAGGACCCAGTGGAGCAAGAGCTATACCATGCAATTGCCACTGTAGCCAGTCTCCTTCTGCGAATTGGGGAGGTGGGGAAAAAATTCTCCAACAGGCCTGTGAGGAAGCCTGAGGACTGCAAAGCAAACAGTACTCAAGAGCCTGTGAGTGAAGAGGAGTCACCCACATCTGAACAGAGTCAGAACTCAGCAGTGGAGCAGCAACCCCAAGCTGACCATGAGGACAAAACCTCCGGAGACACCCAGCCTGAAAAAACACAGCAGGAGAACCAAACTCTAGGAGATGGGCCAGGGGAAGGTCAGGGTTCTCCTTTACAGCTGCTATCAGATGATGAAACCAAAGATGATATGTCTATGTCTTCCTACTCCATGGTCAGCACAGGCTCCCTGCAATGCGAAGACATTGCAGACGACACAGTCCTGGTTGGTTGTGAAGGCAGCAGTTCAGCTGCCAGGTACGGTAGTACCATTGATACTGACTGGTCTATATCCTTTGAGCAGATCTTGGCTTCCATGCTGACAGAAACAGCCCTTGTAAACTACTTTGAGAAAAAAGTCAACATTCTGCAAAAGATCAAAGATCAGAAGAAGGTAGAGAGGCAGTTCAGCTCATCCAGCGACTATGAACTTTCCTCTGTGTCG
Organism: Colius striatus; assembly: GCF_028858725.1. NCBI lineage: Eukaryota > Metazoa > Chordata > Aves > Coliiformes > Coliidae > Colius > Colius striatus. The sequence goes on from NC_084767.1 coordinate 14,418,394, forward strand.
GGGTGAACTCAAGAAAGCAGGAGTTGTCTTTGGGAGGTGACGTGGCAGATGGCAGGATGGCTTGGTATTTTGTGTTTGGGGTTGGGATTTTTTTAAATTTAATCAGAGACCAGTAACTACACAATTACAATAGATTCCAATTGATAAGGGGCTTCTGACAGTGACTGTTTTGTGTAGGTGCTGCTTTGGCTACTCTGGCTGACAGAATTAGATTCACACTCTCGAGAGCCATTAGAACCTAATAGCCCCTGACCTATAGAATTACCACCACAAATTATGCATGTCTGCCTTTTGCTAGCTTTTATTTTAATGAAGTTTTCTTTGAGACAGTAACTGCTCTTTGCCTGCCCGTGTTTGCTGTAGGTTCCTGGGTAACTTGCACAGCAGACGCAGCCTGGCTCAAAGCCATGTTCTCTGCTGGCTGCCGGTCTGAGAGCTAACGCAGTGTAGTCCAGTGCTGTAGGACCCTGACCCATAAGTAGTTTTGTACGTTCCTCAGTGCTGTTCTGTGACTCAGCAGCTAGAATGCAAACGTGCTCCACTGCTCCCAGCACCCAAAGGTCTAAACAGAGACATTGCTCAGACCTGCGGGTTCCTTTCAGATGTGATTTGGCGTTTTCATGGTGTGTGACCACCCTTTTTCTTGTTCCTTCAGGAGTTTTCAGACACACCTCGTTTTACTGACATTTGCTTTTCTAATTCTTTTAAAGCTATTTTAGTTGGTCTGGAAAGCCACAAGCTCCTTGACTTCAGTGCAGAAGCGATACTAAGTCAATCAGTGGGCTCATGACCATTATCATGAGAGTAAGTTCCTAAATTAGAAGTCAGTGAATCAGCCTCAGCGTCACAGGGCAGCGTCACGCTGGTCTGATGTACTTACCCTCTCGATACAGAAAACATTGTTTATTGCTGATTCTCCCTTTTTTATGCTAGCAATGGGTCCGAGTTTTTAGGACAACCCCTCAGAATACTCATCAGTCACCCCTCACAACCACTTAGGGCAGGAGAATGTGCAGGAGTGTTGTGTCACCTGCAGCTACTCATTGTGTCCTTCCTGGATATCCTGTGCAAATTGTCTAGCCGTGGATGGACTCTTAAAATAAAAGGGCATTTATACCTAAAGAGGACAAATTCAAAGCAGTGTGGCCCTTTGCCATCACCCCGTTACAGGAAACCTCAATAGACTAGAATCTCTTTCCAGTTAGAGACAAAACAACTGAGAGGCTGAGCAAGTGCTCTCTTAAATCAGTTAAGACCAGAGGAAACTAAGAATTAGCCTTCTGGTCGTGAGGTATGTGCTCTGAGGAAGGAGAATTAATGCTGTTCCTACATGTAAATTCATCTCGGTGCCAGGCATCTGCCTTGCATGGCCAGAGTGAGAGGTGCTGCTGCTCCACATGATCAGACCCTGCACTGAAGGCAAGGTTTGCTGCAGCTTTTGGCTGGCAGTGCGATATAAAGGATGGAAGGACATGTATGGTTGGATGTTCCCATTTAACACTACTTGGTGTGCTCCTCTTCAGTGTTAATTCCTCCATGTGATGTCTCTGTATGTATCCACAGCCGGTCCATAGTTCTTACTTCTCTCCTCTGCCCTGTATCCCAGGAGAGCAGCCATTAGTAAAACTGCTTTTACTAATTATTCAGTAATTTATTGTAATTTTTTAAAAATACAAATAATACTGTGATTTTACACTGTCTGTCTGTCTTACCCATCATGTACTCAATAAATGAACCTGAATCCTACAGGCTACTTTGGCAGCCTTGTACTTCTCTGAGCTCCTGGAATATTGCTTGTTCTTTGTCCATGATGGTTACTTGAGAGCGCCAGCGTGCTAAGACTGGAGTCTGACTTCTTTCTCTCCAATTATTTTTCTTTTGTTTTTCTTTTTTAAAAAATAATTTCTCTTTCCCTTCTCTTTCCCCCCTTTATCTTTTTTTTTCCCCTTTCTCTTTTTTTCATTCGTTTTTCTTCTACTCTGTGTTTCCTCTTTCTATACCCCAGCCTGACGCAGCTCCAGGTGCGTGCAGACGCGGCTGCTGATTAAGACATGTTTTTCATCGTGGCAGACGGTCACTTTGATTAAAAGCCCCGCGCCGCCCCCGCGAGCCTGTGTGTCCGGCCCCCGCAGCGTTAAGCCTTTCCCTGCGGCCCCCGCTGCTCGCTTTCCGCGGGCCCCGGCTGGCCGCCCGGCGCGGCGGCCCCTGCGTGAGGCGGAGGCGGGGCGCGGGCCTGGCGCGGCGGCGTGAGGCGGGCGGCGGGCGCGCCATGGCGGCGCGGTGCTGGGCGCTGCGCTGCTGCCGCTGCCGCCGCTTCCAGGTGCAGCAGGTGGGTGCGCGCCGAGCCGGGCCGCGGGCGGGAAGGGCAGCGGGCCCAGACTGACCCCTCTGCGCCCTCCCTAGGCCAAGCGGAGCGGGAAGTGGAGCTGCAGCGTGTGCGGCCAGCGGCAGGCGCTGCAGAAGGTGAGGGGCCGCGCCGCGCTGAGGGGGAGGCCTGTGGGGTGGCGGCGGGGAGCCCGGGCTGCGGTCAGCCCGACCCAGGACGTCAGCCCCGTGTGCTAACTTCGGTTAGCAGTTGAATGTTACCGTTGTGCCTTTTCCGCCTGGCTGCTCCCTAAGCCTTGTGTTTGTTGATTTCTTTTTCAGGTTTACGGCCAAGGGTCTGGCCAGGACTGTAGGCGCCATGTCCAGAAATTAAACTTGCTGCAGGGGGAGGCAGAGGAAGCGATTGGTTGGACGTCTTGGTAGAGTGCTTACTCTTTATCTGCTTGTTTCTCTTGATGCAGCACAGTTGATGTGCATCTTCACACGTTAGGTGCCTAATTAGAGCTCACAGGAGAGGTTTCTGTCCTGTTGGAGGAGTTTCTGTCCTGTTGTAACGCCATGACCTGTACCAGTTTTCTCATGACCTCATAAGAACAAGCCATTTGTGGAGTTTAGTGTCCTGGCATGTTTCTCCTGACACTTTTTTTCAGATAAGTTTAGTTGGTTAGCAGTGTGTGTTGGTCAGGCCTTTTCCCTCTCTCAGAGAGAAAACATCCTGTACTCTAAGCTTTTGCATTCAGGGGTTTCACACTGTGAATCTTTTAAGTAATTGTTGCTGCTGTTGATGAAAAGACCTATTAGTGCAAACATGTGGGTGTAATTCCTGCTGGTCTGGAAAATCTGAGTCGAGCTTTCCTGTTTATTTCATTTCTGAACCTGTTTACAAATCATCTAATCTTGAACTGGTCTTGAACTGGTCCAGCTTCCTTTTTACTCCAGGTTATTTTCAGCAATCCATCAAAGCTAGTTAGATAACTCATTTATGTATATGCAGTCCTTCAGGTTTAAGCTTTGGGAAGAAAAGTTACTCTTTGTTCACTTTATCAAAAAGGGTTGCTATTTTTATCCCCAAAACACTGTGAAATAACTTCTCTTTTCCCCTGGTTTGTTGGTATATAATTAGGGAGTCTAAGCTGTTGTCCCAAAGACATGGTATTATATCACCAATTAGAATTTATCATTGAATGATTAGCAGCTTTAGATCAAACTTGCTACTATGTGTATGGAAGGAAGGAGGGCTAACCTCTAACTAGATTTTTACAAGTAATGGGCAATGTGCCTTGCAAATCCTTCATTTGACATCTGCTTTTTCTATAAATCCTTTTTTTCCTGAGATGCCTTCTATCCAGTCTTCCTATCTGTGCTTTCCATCCAATCCCTTTTGCTGTAACTAGGTGATTTGAAAGTGTTAAATTAATAGACCGAAGCATGTTCTAGAAACTGCAGTTTAAACCTCTATTTTAGGTGTGTGGAAGGCTCTGTAAATGATAACCAAACTATAGAAGCCCAACATGAAGGCAGTTCGGTCCAGCAGGTAAGAACCCTCCAAATCCCTTCAATGCCAACCCATACTGACCTGTGTGAATCAAAGTGAAACTGATGATCCTTTCATATGGGTTCAAACAGCTGAACTAATGTATACAAGCAGAGAGAGAATGAAATGTACACAGGAGTTTGCTGCTCCTCCAGGGTACTGAGCCTCAGAACAGAGTACAGGAATGTGTCCTTATCTCTGATTTGAGGCATTCAGCATGTACATAACAATGCCAGAAATGAGAACCCTGATTTTGCTGCTTTCAGTAGTTCTCTGGTGTTGCAGGAGGGAAGGGCAGAAGGCAGTCGCTGGAGTAAATATCTGGACAAGGACAGTGAAGATCAAGGAGATGGGGAGGAGGAGGCAGGTACAGAAAGGCAACAGTTCTCTTCACAGAGGAAGAAAGAACCAAGGTATGGAAAGAACTTTGATTATTTCTTGACATTTGTTTTGATTGGTGGGAGGGGGCTCATCTCTGATAGCTGAACAAAGGACGGGTTCCAGTGTACAACCTGAGCTGGGATTTGTTATTTGGGGGTAAAACTTCTCTTATTGCTAATGCCATGCATTTCTGAACACTTCTGATGTGTGAAGCAAAAACCAAATCACAGTGGAGCTAATCTGTCCTCTTTGTGAATGGTTTTCTTGGCCAGGAAACACCAGAAGAGCTTCCTCTCTAGTGACGTTCAGGAGTATGCAGAAGAAAAAGGAGCTTTCCAGCTTGTCTACCAAGCCAAAAAGGTTAAAACTGCTGAGGTGTTTTAGTTGTAGAAGATGCTTCCTACCACTAAAACAAAACAGTGTTCTCCTGACCTCTTTTGAGTTGTCATAAGTTTGAATTGTTACGAGTCTTTCCTCTGCTCTTCTATTGTAATGGCTGGGGGAGGAGAAGAAAACTGTGTCAGGAGTTTCTCTCTAAAACCTTTCAGGCAAAAACAGGGCCACCTGACATAGTGGGGTGGGGAGGTTGAGCTGGATTCTGCCATCAGCACAGCTCCAATCTATGCCTTTCTGAGCAGTGGCACCTCTGTAGCATGCAATTGGCAGGCTTACTGTGATTACCTGCACTGCCGGTGAGGCTGGCCTGCGTCTTCACAGCCCAGAGGTCACAGGCACGCCCAAGCACATCAGTATCAGCTCTGCCTCAGAGGGATGGTGGGAATTTGGTGGAAATGTGGATGTATTTGAAGGACCTGCATGCTTCCTCTTTGCCTGCTTCTGTGCAGCTTGGCTGTGTGTACCGGATTTATAACCAAGCTCTCTTTCTCCTTGTAGCACAAGAGCTGTTCAGTAGCAGTGCCACATCAAGAAGATGGAGATGCTGTTTCTGGAGACAGTATGGTTCCTGCTGTCTGTGAGTCCATAGTGCCTGAGGAGAACACAGAAACCCCAACTCCTTGTACCAAACCCTCCAAGTGGGAAAAGTTTCTCTCATGTTCTGACAACTGTAGTGAAAGAGCTGCCAAGGTGACCCTGTCACCACGGGAGGGCAGTGGAAGGCTGGGGCCAGGCAGCGCCGCTGCAGCAGATGCTGCCACAGCCAGCAAGTGCTCGGGACAGCCTCGAAGAGTGCTACCTCAAGGTATGGCTTTTGAGTTTAAAAAGTATGTTGCCAGCACTGAGCAGCTTGCCTCAAAACTCCCTGCTGCCATGGTGCCCAGCACCAGCTGCTCACTTGAGGATCTGGTGTTTAAAGAACCTCAAAGGCAATTCCCAAGGGCAGGACCTGGTGTGTTAGAGGCCAGTGCAGGAAGGTGCTATTTACATAGCACAAGGGCAAACATCCTTCATAGCTCTAACACTGGGCCACAGCCTAACACTGCTTCTCATCAACACCTGTTCTGCACAGGTGAGGAATTTGATGATGATCTCTAAGTAGTTCAGGTTATCTTTGGCTTTACTTGTGTGTCTCTTACCGCACAGGGGATGTTGAGTACTGAGGCAAGACTTTGAATTGCCAGGTGGCTTTACTCTAAGCTGTCCAGAACTGCACCATTAAAGTTGTTTACTTCCTTCATGGCTGTGTTTGGGGGAAGGGGACAAGGGTAGAAGAGACTGGTGCAAGGGGCAGCTATTAGGGTTACAGTGTTGTCTAGCAACCTCATCAGCCAGAAATAATAAGTAGGGCAGCAGGACCTACTTGGCAGGGGGAAGCTCCCAGGCTCTAAAGGATGGCTGGCTTGTACCATTAGCTCCCTCTTACAAACTACAGCTCTACCTCTTTGTTTTGATCTCCCATAGCAACCCTTTGTATGAAGGCTTCAGCAACAGCAAAGCAGTTATTTTGCTTCACCCTTGTAGCCCTAATGGTAGACCAAGGTATATGCATACAAGTAAGCAGCCCACCTGGGGCTGCTTCCTGTGCAGAAGGAGCTGCTTAGCCTCATCACTCCAGTTTCAGTTAAAACTGAACAAGGCAATACAGCTGTGATACTCAAAACACACACAGACTCATTACAGGAAGTAGTATTTATTTTTTCCTTCATTCTACAAGCACTGAGGAATGAGACAGAAACCTTTAGCAGGAAGAAGGATGAACTGCTGAGTGAGTTGTACTGCATTATCTGTTTTCAGCGAGAAGTGCTTTGTTACACAGACTACTACAAGTTAGGTGGCTGTTTGGAATACTGGATGGCATCTAGTGCTGCCCCAATGTCGCAGTTCTTGGTCTGCAGGAGCCGAGTGAGCCATCCCCCCTCATCAGAGAAGCCCATAGAGAGCATCTGGGACAGAGATTCAATGAGGCGAGGGTCTGCTTCTGTTAAGAGAAGAACAGTTTTAAGTTGAAGTACATCATGTAATTGGAAAACCAGCCAAAGCTCTAATACCACACAGGAGGTGGGCTGGCACTAATCCTAGTAAATCTGGCATAGCTAAATGAATGCTACAAGACGTACTCCCCTTTTTCTCCCAGAAGGGTGGATGTTTGAGATAAGATACATAACCAGCTAAAAAACTGCTCAGTCAGACTCAGCTGGCCTAGCTGAGTCCCTGCTCTTAATCTGTTAAGCAGCCTTGTAGACTGTTACTGGCTTCTACCAGTCTTCTTTGGTCTTTAAGCCAAAGGATGGCCTGGCCTGCACCAGAAGGCTCGAGTACCTCAAGGTACTCAAGTAGTACCAGAAGGACATTGTTTAGGTTACCACCTTTTTTCATGGTGCTCAAATGGCATGTTGACCTAGGGTCAGAAGTCTTGTTAAGTCTTAGCTGCTCACATTCAAGGGAAGAACCCATCTCTAACAGGCTGAAAGAGCTGCCATACAGATAAACTTGACCATAACTTTTTTAGCATGTAACTGGAGTGCCCTTGGCTCCTACCATCTCTAAAAGCAGGTCTGCTGCCATCATGCAAAAGTGACAGTGACTCTCAGCTCTGAGGCCTGCACATGTTCCCATACCTGGTGGGAGATGTGGGTAGAGTGCAGCTTCTCGCAGTCCTGTAGGTCCAGGTGGGGGAACATCCTGGGATACATCCAGGGAGCTGGGACCCTCCGTCTCTGGCATTTGCAGAGACTGCAATTCACCTGTGGAAGGATCCACTTCTTTGGAAGATAAGTGGGTCCAGTCCTCATCACACCCCGATGAACTACTGGACTCACTGTGTTCCTAAATGGAAAGAGAAGAGGTCCAGGTGCTGCAGTACTTTCCAGGTAGTACACATGCTCTTGCTATCAAACTTTGATGTTAAAAGTTACATCCACGAGAAGTCCTGCCATCTTTGCTGTAAACCTGTAAAGCAAAGGTGCTGTATATCCCCTTTACCTGACATCTTTCCTAAGATTTGATCCCCCAATACATGCTAAATTATCTTCCTTTTTAGTAAAGCCTCAGCAAACACTATTAAATTAGTATCATAGTTCTTGTACCTGGGACTGGAAGGTGCCATCTTCCATTTGTGTGGGCACAGGATCTATTACCATGTCTTGTATCTGCTCTGAAACAGTATTTACTTCTGTAGTAGAACCCGTGTTATTCCAGTCTGGTGTGGTCTGAACATTCTGGTTAGGAATGCTGCTGCTTGACTCAGCATTCTGCTGCTCTTGACTGGAAGAAGGAGTCACTTTGCTTCTCTGACCTCCATGTTCCACATCAATATCAACTTCAATACCTAGAAGCACATTTGAGACGGGAAAAAGTCTAAGAATTTAAGTACAGTTCTAGATGAGCATGGCTCAGTCCTGGACTGAATGCTAAGGCTTCTGCAGTTCTACAGTTTGCCATTTAACATGTAGGAATGAAAATGCAAAGCATTCTTTTAAACAAAGACTAGTTAAGCTGCAACGAGTCATCTTCCTCTAGACAAGTCATACATTTAGAGGATCAGGGCAGAATTCTCTGTGCCCACATCAGCCAGGCAAAATCCTGAGCCACTGACCTCAGCTTAATGTTACAGTGGCAACATGTTAGTTAAATCTCATTTCTTCCAAAAAGGAGGGCTTTGAAAAGGTACTCAGCAGCTGTTCTGAGCTCTGACATTATTAGTTCCAGGAGTAAATGAAGCATTCCAAGCTCAGGGGCATGAGGTAGTTCAGATATCAGTCACAACAGCTGACTGTTAAAGGACTTTTAAGCCAGTCTCAGGGATTGGAGGTAACAAACCAAGTCACTTACCCAAGGGGCTCAGAAAAGCTGCGACACTCTCCCCAACATTCTTTAAGAAGGTGACATTGGGGTCCTGAGGCTGGCTGTTAGTAGAAGCCTCTAGAAAAACAATTTCTGTTAGCACACACACAAGCTCAGAGGGAAAGAGCACCTAGAGAACGTATCCCCTTGAGATCTTGGTGCTGGTTTCCTGTCACTCAGATACACTGCACAACAAAGGCAGCACCGAGACAAAAACCAACTCTGAGCTACCTCTGGAACAGAAAACCAGTGGCATTAGCATTGTTAAGGCTCATTAGCCATGCTGAAAGGCAGATCTGGAGCAGTGACGTGCTTAACCTAACAGCTCAGCTTGGTTTGGTTCCAGATACCCTCTTTGCATCCTAATCTATTGCACAGGCCCAAGCATGCCTTAAAATAATCCCCCTCTGCACTGAAAGGTGCTCATTATTTCAAGCTCCTGTATCTGCTTTTCCACCCAGATTCTACGCTGTGCTGCTTCTAGAACCTCAGCTACTCTGGCTCCACCACCATCACCTTGTTTACCAGAGCATCTCCTCTTACCTTCTGCAGCAGGTGGACCGGAGGCCGCAGAACTGGCTTGGGCTTGTTCAGAGTTTTGGCACGGAGCTGCAGGGCCAGGATAGCCCCAGCAGTGCATCCATGGGAAGGGGGGGACACCGTGCCGCATCTTACGGAGCCAGCGTCCTCGGGGAAGCCACTGTAAGGAAACAGTCATGTTCATGTGACTCTGTACACACAGCCAGACCCTACCTGGAGCTTACGACTTGTAACACTCCATTCATCAGTTCCCCCGCCCCAGTTTCCTCACCTGGAACGGATTCAGCAGCGGACTCTGAAACATCACCATGTTGTGCTCCTTGTGGATGCCTTTACCCTCACAGGTGCTGCAGAGGTCATAGTCTGGGCAGACAGTGCACTTGAACCTGGCCCCCACCACGGGTCCCTCGCAGCCATCGCAGATGACGTTGGGGTGCACCATGTCACGGGGGGGCTCCTGGCTGCACTGCGCCCGGTGCTCCCGCCGGCACTCCTTTTTCTCTATTAAGGAAAGGAAACTTTGCATCAAGAATGAGGTTACTATTTAAAGGCTGGAAATCAGGCAGAGGAGAGGGAAGCACAAACGGCCCTTGTCAGAGCAGTATTGACTTACTAAGTCAGTTTATTTTTACACTGGCTGCCAAACACAAGCTGGGGGCATGTAAGAGAACGTCAACCAAGTGCAAAGGGGCTCTGCAAAGATACCTGCTCCTCTGAGCATGCCAGCAATCTTGTGGCATGTTCATTTGAGATTAGTACTGCACTACCCCATTTGGCTTCTTGTCCCACCTTTCCTAAGTAGCCCCAGAACAGAATGTTTTTGGAGAGGGAGTCGGGAAGTGCCAGGAGGCATAACATAACAGATCAGGACAGGGACCTGTGACTCATTAGGTGAACTCCAGGTAAAGCTTTGAAGGTATCTATGTGAAGAATAAGGCAGAATTAAGGCCTCCTAGCATGCTGTTGTGAATATTAAAGATAGCAGTGCTAGCCTTGCATCTGCAAGGAGCCAGTACAACTGTGGCTTGCACTGGGCCGGCTGAGACGACAGCACTAGGAGGAAACTTGTGATCAATTTACCCCCTCAGAAGGGAGGATTTATATTCTGATGTTATCACCCTGCCCTTTGTTTAACCACAAAAGCTGCAGGCTGCACTAGGCCCTTCAGGACAAGGGAAAAGCCCGGGGTTTGTGTCTCAGCGTCAGAGCCCTGCCCAGAGAGCTCACAGGCTGCTGCCAGAGACCTGCTACCGCGCTTCGGGGCCGGGCGGCCTTACCCTTGATGTAAACACGAAGTACGCCGTCCTGCACGTAAGGCAGCGCCATCTCTAGCTCCTCGTCGGTGGAAAACGCGACCATGTCTCCGTCCTCATCTAGAGAGGGCAAAGCAGACCATCAGGTGTCCGCACGGGCATCCCTTGTCAGGGGGCGGCAGGGATACCCCGGCTGCTGGGCAGCTCCCTGCCCTGCACCGGCGGCGGGTCGGGGCCCTGCGGCCCTCCCTCCCACCCCCCGGGGCGCGGATCGCGGGCCCCGACCCGCCGCAGGTGTGGGGCCGGCGCCGCTCGCGGAGGTCCCCCCCACCCCCGCTCACCCTTGTAGTGCATGCGGAAGGCGGGCGGCGGCCCGGCCCGCAGCAGCCCCTGGAAGAGCTCTGAGACGCGGTCATAGATGTGCTGGTAGCGCACGGGCGCCGTGAGGGAGAAGCGGCGGATCTCGCGGGCCGCCTCCTCCTTGCCCAGCAGGTAAGCTTTGACGGTCAGCGCCGCCATGCCTGTGGCGCAGCACGAATTACCGCCGGGGGACGAGCGCAACAGGAGCGGAGCGGCAGCGGGAGCGCGGCGGGCGGGACCCGGCTGCGGCGCCGCCGCCTTATAGCGCCGCGGGGCGGGGCCGCGCGCCCGCAACGGCCCGCAACGCCCCGGGCCCGCCCCGCAAAGGCCCCGCCCCGCCCGGCTCGGGACGCGGAGTCACAGACTCATTCGGGTTGGGCCTTAGAGGCCTTTAGAGATCGTCGAGTCCGACCGCTGCCCTCACACTGCCAAGCCCACCACTAACCGTGTCCCTCAGCACCTCAGGTGCACGGCTTTGCAGTATCTCCAGGGATGGGGACTCCACCAGCTCCCTGGGCAGCCTGGGGCAGCGTCTAACAACCCTCTCAGGGAAAAAGCTCTTCCTAATCTCTGATCTAAACCTCCTCTGGTGCAATTTAAGGACGTTTCCTCTTGTCCTATCCCTTGTTACCTGGGAGAAGAGACCAACCCCCGCCTCACCACAGCCTCCTGCCAGGTAGCTGCAGGGAGCCATCCTCTCTCCCCTCAGCCTCTTTCAGACTAAACACTCCCAATTCCCTTATGCTCCATTCCCTTTACCAACTTCATTGCCCATCTCTGGACACATTCCCGCACCTCAATGTATTTCTTGTGAAAGGACCAAAATTATGGCACTATGGACCTTTGTTTTCATGCAGCAGAAATTCTGAATGCTTGCCGATGGCTGCGTCTGCTCTCTGGAGTAGTATCTGTGCCTGGGTTTGCCTCCGCGGAGTGCCAATGAACACAGCAGTTTGGGGGCTCAGGGCTGCACTGGTCACAAAAGCATCAGCAGTGCTTGAGCAGCAGGGAGCGAATGTGGTGTGGGTAATGTCTGGGCAGCCACATGGCCTCTGGGCAGCCACATGGCCTCCGAGGCCAACTGGTAGGGAAACAGCCCACCGGTGAGGAAATAAAGCCCACCAGTGAGGAAACACAGCGCACTGGTAGGGGAACACAGCCCACCGGTGAGGAAACACAGCGCACTGGTAGGGGAACACAGCCCACCCGTGAGGAAACACAGCGCACTGGTAGGGACATGCAGCCCACTGGTGAGGAAACATGACTGTAGGCCTGCCATGCACCAACTGGTCCCATCACTGCCTGGTAGCAGCCAGTAACGCTAGCTGGGGCACATGATAATGCAGCTCTCCTGGTCCTGCTGCTCACCTCTGTCCTCTGCATAGGGGTGAGCAGGGCCAACCTGAGCAAGGGACAGAGCTGTGCCCTGGTACCCGTCAGAGGGGTTTGCATGCTCAGCACAGCAGGAATAAATAACTCTTCCACTAATGCTCTTCCCTGAACCCAGTGTTTTGGAAGGGGTGGCTAAAAATAAAGACACTGGTGTAAACACAACTGACATTAAGGAGGATGTTCTGAGGCCTTTCCAAGTAGATTTTTGCAGATCAGATACAGCTGACAGGCATCTTAATCTGGCCACAGGAGAATCCAGCTGGCAGATCACCCTGTCTGTGCTGTCCGAGGGTAATTAAATAAAGATGGATCAATGATTATTAGGTTCCCTGTTGGTGTTAATTTTCTCTCACCCCAGGGCCTGACCACTCTGACTCCTCGTGACATCTCTCTTGTTTTAAGATGATAAAAACTTAGGAGAAACTGTGTCACAATTTATCACCTCCTGCAATCAAGAGAACGTGAAGAGTATTAATTTCCACGATGGGGTGGTAGTTTATGTCTTGGCCTGGAGTACATATGTTAAAGCTCATGGCCTTCCATATATAGATAAATTTTTGACATATGTGGGACAATTTTCTGAATACTTCTGGAAAACAGTATTTACAGTGGGAACAGCTGACCATTTTAATTTAAGACATTTTCTAGGGATTTTTATTTCTAGGTATGACACAGCCAATCTTCCTCCATGAGATCATGAGTTAAAGTTTAAATCTAAATGGATTCAGGTTTACATGTGAATGGTGCTTTGCAGGGCATGAGTCACCAGCTTTTACAGCACCAGACACCGAAAGGTTTGGTTACACAGTAAAGGTGTATTGCATTCACCTTCCCTTTTGCCTCTTTGCGTTTGTGTCCTTATTTCTGAAGATGCCAGTGAAAGCTGCTGGCTTGACATAGTTTAATTACTTTTTTCCCCTATAAAATCAGGACTGCTGGTAGCAGGGCATGCAGCGTAGGACATTCTGCCTGTGTCACATCTGCTTTGCATGTCCTCCTCATATTCTATTTCTGAGGAACCCAATGGCCACTTTTGATCTCATTTATAGAGCCTAAGTTGGGACTCAGCCCCAGCACATTCTTTCCTTGGGCAATGATTTGCTGCTGTCCCAGACAGGACCAATTCCTTACTCCCTTCTCCATCACTGCCTGGGCATTTGAGGTAACAGTGGGTTGTACTCAAGTTGTCAGGTCTTTTCAAGCCAATTGTGTCTTCAGATTAATTGATGAATTTGTAATTACCAGGCAATGCACCAAATTCAAACCAGAAATCTAAATTTTCCTATGTGTGAACTTTAATCCAGTTGGCAAATACAGAAGGGCCCAAAAGCCAGAGAGAATTCCCCTTCTCCTGATGGGGCATGCTGAGTCATGCTCAGCTTTCTGGTTGTGACATCATGCACTTTTACAAAACATAAGGAAAACAAGGCTTTCACCAACCTGCTGCTGGCTTATCTCACCCATCACGGGACAGGAGTGACTCAGTCAGTCTCCTCCTCCTTGAGGTCAAGGATTTCCTCCCAGTGAACCCCTCTCAGGCACAGATCTTGGACCTTGTGTTTCTCAGCAGTTTCTCAGAGCCCTGGAGAGGCCCTGTGAGAAGCTGTGCTGTGTTCCCACATACATTAACTTAAGATGTTTTTTCCTCCATTTGACAGGGGATCCGGGGTTTGGCATTCTTGGCGTGAAGCACTGGCTGCGGCAATGTTTCCTTACGGTTCTTTAGGAATCCCATAGCATCACAGCAACCCCTGCCCAAAAGTGGTTTGTCAGCCCTAGCTGCTGAGCAGCCAGCTTCACAGATGGTTGTAGCAAAGGAACAGCAAAGGGGGTGGGGGGGAAAAAAAAGCTGTTAGAGTTTAAAATTTCAAAGTTACAGAGGAAAGGCTCAAAAGGAGCAATTAGCATCCCTGCAGTGCTCTGCTTTCTCTCTACACCCACGTTCTGCTGGGAAGTGTTTAAAAATATTTGGTGAGATTCTTGCTCTGAGAGCACAACCACCAGAAATATTCCTTATGTCCAAACTCTTCATAGGGATGAAGGGGGAGGAGAAAGTGTTCAAGCTTCTCCCTCCTTGCACACCACAACAGAGGCTGATGATGATATTCCAGAGGGAATTCTTCCCCAGATCATGACTCCAGCCTGAGATCCCATCACTGCCCTGGCACTCCTTGTGTGGAGGGGAAGGTTTGGGCCCCGGGCACTCCCTGGTTCTAGCAGGATGGCGTGTGGTGACGGGACGGTGCAGAACCGCAGCGGGTGCCACAGTGCACACGCTCCTTCCAGAGCCTTCTGGTGAGATGCAGGATCCTCCAGATGCATCAGGTCAGATGCCAGTGACTCAGCCGGGTCTCGTGACAGCTTCTCTCCTCTACCAATCCACTGAAAACGCTGCTCACCGCCTCCAAAGCAGAAATGCTCCTTCCGCAGCAGCGCAGGCAGAAGGGAAAGCTGAGAGGGGGTGGGTAAGTTTTTTTTCCGTCTCATTGTTAGGGTAGAGTTTTCCTGAGGGTTAGCTCTGCCACATCAGGTGTTTACATTGGCTCAGCACCACTGCTCATTGGCATGATGAAACTTTTAAGGGCAAAAAACTCTGGGTCAGTATTTTTTATTGAGACAGAGGAACAAATAGAGAAAATGAGCAGAGAGCAGGCACAAAGTACAAGCATGCTATGAGTGTTGTACAAATACATAAGGATTTGGAGTTCCCAAAGGTGAGAAGCTTTTTGCAACCTACACAAATTGCTTGGGGTAAGTGTTGCTTTGAGAACCTGACTTTTGCCCCGAATTAAAGCATCGTGTCGACACATCGAAGGCGAGCGCCCTGTTGTGATCATCTCTTGGAACCAAGGAGAATTTGGAAACATTTGTACTACAGTGGCACAGGCTCTAGTGATGTTTGAACAGAGCGAGCTGTAAAACAGGAAGAAAATTAAGTTACTTTGGTTTATGAGAAGAAATGGGAAGTGCTCTTTGCTTAAAGCAGGCTGGGAAGGACTGAGCCTGACCTGCTCACAGGTGGGCCAAACTCCAGAGCCAAGCTCTTTAGAGAGCTAGATAAAATCAGCCATAAATCTGGATTACATTTGTTACCTAGACATAATAAACGTTTTCTCTTTCTGATTTTTGTAACAGCCTCAAGTCCTGTGGATCACAATCACAGTTCTTTCTGTGGAAGGCCTTCCTTTCTGTAGGGTGTTGCCAACATCAACTGTTCAAAGATCATGAGATCACCTTAAAAAATCATCTCTGCTCTGTTTATTTGCTTCTGGGATTTTGGGTCTCTGTAGTTCATATCTTAAACTTTGCTCTGCAAAAGGACCAAGGCTCAAAACCTACTTGTCAAGGAAAGAATAAAAGGCAAAAGTGGGATGAAGAGGGAGGAACTTCGAGAATAAACGGGAACTTTGCAGGTCTGATATAAAAATCACAAGTGCTGGCAGTTTTGCTCACTTCCTCATTTTTGCCAAGAGAGACCAAGGTTTTTGTCATGCAGGGGTACTATAAAGCTTATCCATTTCCTCAGACTTCTATGAAGACAAAGTCTAACAGCAGAAATTAGATTAAGCTTTATCCCTGGGAAAGAGTCTAATTAATTGTCTTGGAGAAATTATTAATGTTATGCTGTTGTCCCCCACTGCAGACACATCACATAGCCCGAGTGGTGGGAGTGTTTTGCACAGCTGAAAATAAACAGCCAACATGTCATGTTGTTTCTCTAAACCCGTAATGGCAGTAAGATTTCACATGCCTTTCCCACAGGCAGCTCTTGCTTGTCTGTTGCCTCTGGAGGGTTTTTTTCCATTAATTCCTGTGAACCCTCTGTTGATGCCTGGATTTAACACGTAGGTTTAAGGCGAGAAAGCAGCAGGCTGGGTGGGACAGAGCTGCTGGTGCTTGTTTTCATCAGTCTGAAGGTGAAAGTGCTGTTGCTGGGGTGGTTGAGGCTCTGCCTGCAGCAGAGCGTGGAGTTGGGGGTGGATGTTCTGGGCGGGGGTCTGAGCCTGGAGGCGGGGCTGCTCTCTGTGGAGCCTATCAGTCAAGGGCTCGGCTGCTCTGAGTCATGGCATGTGCTGCTACCTGAGGTTCTGGAGGTGACGGGTGCTTGGGCAATGCCTTGCAAAAGCCAGGTGAGGAAGCACAGATCCAGCCTCCCTTAGGATTTTTTTTCTGTATTCATGAGAGTGGTGTTCAGTTTGTTTCCCTACTGAGGGATCTGCCTGGTGTGAGCAGTGGTCTGCACTGGGACCTCACAGCTGCTTGCTGGCGTCTGGCACCAGAGGCAGAGGATTTTGGTGCCACCCAAAGGCCACTATTTCCTTCCTGGATTGTCTCATCACTGGGAGAGGCCATTTCAAGCTTTGAAAAATGTGGTTTACTTTATAAACTAGAGAAGATTCATTTCCTACACAAATGGGCAGTCAGTGGTTTTCTTCATGGACCTATAATGGCTTTCAATGACACAGGTATCACCCACAGCAGCTCTTCCCCTTCAGACATCCCTCCTGGGTGCTGAGCTCCCTTCATCCCTTGCCTTTCCAGCAGGAAATCAAGCGGAAGCCTGCCAACCCTTTTGCTGGATTTTCCTGTTTCAGAAGGATTCATGCCTTGGCTGGAGTGCTGCCAGGAGGAGATGTGCCTGCAGAGCCTGTCTGTCTCCCAGCACATAGAATCATAGAGTTGTGTTGGTTGGAAAAGACTTTTCAGATCATCAAGTCCAACCACTCCCCTCACACTGCCAAGCCCATCACTAACCCGTGTCCCTCAGCACCTCAGCTACATGGCTTTTCAGTATCTCCTGTGATGGAGACTCCACCAGCTCTCTGGGCAGCCTGGGACAGCATCTAACAACCCTCTCAGGGAAAAAGTTCTTCCTAATATCCAATCTGAATCTCCCCTGGCACAACCTGAGGCCACTTCCTCTTGTCCTATCACTCCGTGCTTGGGAGAAGAGACTCTCTACAACCCTTTTATCGTCCCTGCCCACCACCTGGGCCAGCTCTGGGGCTGCAGCTGAGCATCAGTGAATGCTCATGTTGCTGCTCCTGCCTCTGGCACAGGCACATGTTTTGCTTTACATTGCCCCCTAATTGATCCAAACATTTCAAACAATGGACTTTGATCACTGAAAGCCAGTCCTACAATATTTACACGTCTGAGAAACATTTACTCACTAAAAGAGCTCTGAGGAATGATAGATGACAACTTTAGCTGGAGGAATTATGTACCTGTGTATGAGGCGCACGAGCTGCTGCCTGCTGTTCTACCTCACAAACAACCAAAGCAGCAAGTTCAGGTGGCGGAGGCACATAAACTCAGCGTTTCACACCTGACCTGACTGTACAGCTCCTCCCGGTCTATGATTGAATAAAGCTGAATCCATTAACAGAGGAAAACACAAGCAACATAATTTTGAAATCTGATTTCTCTGTCTTTCATCTAGGCAATCAGCTTGAGGCCATAACCTCTGTGCACTGGGTCCTTTGGAAGAGTGATGATGTCCTTCCAGGCGGCAGCTCGTTTGTGATAGTCATCTGGCATTGCTTGTCTCTCCATAAACATTAGGTGCTGTTTCCTTAAACAAGATGAAACGCTTCTGCGGAAATAGCAGGAACCCTGTGCTGCATGGCCAAGAGGGCTGCTGCCCCGACCTCATCCTGCATCCAGCCACACGGCTATGCACACCTCCGTCTCTGGGCACCCCTGTGCATAGGGGCTGAGCACACAGGCACCCCTGCACACTCAGGTGTGAGACTCATTTCCACACAGCCTGGTGCACAAAGATGCAAACACGTGGGGCCACTCACGCACCTCTTGTTGAGAGATGTGTGTTCCTTCATGCATGCACACAGGTGCACTGTGCACACACCCACACAAACAGATGGGCCCAGGCACACCCACACACACGGAGACATATGGACCCAGGCATATGCGCGCACACATACCCCCACAGAGAGATCTATGGACCCAGGCATGCACATAGGCGCACGCACGCACATACACACACATATGGACCCAGGCATGCACATATGCACACACACACACGCACAGATCCATGCAGGCACACACAGGGAGATATACGTCTAACTGTGTATGGACATGTGCATGTGCATATGTATGTATGTATCCATCCATATAAATAAGCCAAGTACATAGGCAGGTATGCTTATATATGTAACCCATGAACATGTGTACACACGTATGCACACGTACACGGACACACATACACATACACAGGGACACATGCACACACTGACACATGCACACACACAGACACACAAAGACGCGCTTTCTTTCCCTCGCGCTGCCCGCCCCGCTGCCCGCCGCGGCCCCGCAGTCCCCGCACGGGGGCGCTCTCGGCCCGCCGCCGCCCCGCCCCTCGGCCCCGCCCCCAGCAGCGCCCCCTCCCGGCCCCGCCCCGGCCCGCCCCGCCCGCCCGGCGCGGCCCGGCCCGGCGCGGGCGCTACACGCGGGCAGCCCGCCCCGCTCCGCCCCGCGCCGCTCCGCTCCGCGCTCGCCGGGGCCCCCGGGGCCGCCGAGGCCGCGCCGCGCTCGGGACATGCGGCCGCCCCCGCCGGCGAGGAGGCGATGAGGCTCCGCAGCGGCACGGCGCTCACGCTGCTGCTCGGCTGCCTCTGCGCCCTGCTCTCGCTCTCTTGGTACGGCGCCTTCGGCGGGCACAAAGGTAAGGGCGGGGGGCTCGGCCACCCCCGCCGGGGCAGCCCGGGAAGGGGCTCGGGGCTCCGGGAGCTGGGCCCGCCTGCGCCCTGCGGGAGTCCGGTGGGAGCCGAAGCCAGGCGGGGGATGCTGCGATCCGGGGAGCCTGACCGGCGGGGTCCTGCGGGATGGAGCCTCCGGGATCCCACGCGCCTCTGGCCCAGCGGGACCCCGCCGCCCCCCGCGGGACCGTTACCCGTGGGCAGCCCGGCGCGGGCGGGAGGTGCCAGGCCGGGAGTCCCCGCGCGTCGCCACGGAGGATCGGGCGGCTGCCGGCCGAGGGACGAGCTGTCCTCCTGGCCGGGGTGCGTTGGGCTTCGCCTTGGTGATGCGCTTCTTTGCACTCACACGTTTATGGAGAAAAACCTTCATTGGCCGTGGAAACCACAGGGGTTAAATCCTCGTGGAGAGGTGGTGATGCCAGCAGCTGGGGGCGAGGGGGGCGTTTGGAGGCTAGGGGAGTCTCTGGGCAAACTGGAGGTGAGGGATGATCCGAGCAGCGCTGCCCTCTCCTCACACGGCTCTTTCGACTCGTTGCTAACTCCAGTAACCAAAGCGCATGGGGGACGGGTGCAAGGGCTGCTGGCTCCACCACTGAAATATCCCTAATGGTTTTGGACTGAGGAGGGGCTGCGGAGCAGGGGTGCAGGGCCCCGTCCCGCCGAGGCTGCAGGGGAATCCCACAGAGGCATCGCAGAGGTGCCCACTGCTGTCTTTTCCTGACAGCAAAACAGTTGTTTTTCCCCATCCCATCACCCAGTAAAGCAGTGCACTGGATCCAGCCTGGCCTGGAGGATGATTCCGGTAGCTGCTTCTGAACTGTGTATCTATCGTGTATGGGTGTGCAACCTCTCACATTCATGCTAATCACTTGGCTCTTTCAGTTCCTGCAATTTTAGAGGTCTTTAAAGGCAGACAGTGGGGCCATTCAGCCTTTGACTCTCCTTTTCCACGTGCTGTATAAGCGTCTCCCCCCACTACAGGTGAAAAGCAGCTTTTGTGGAGCGGAAGATGTGACTTGATGGCTGTGCAATCCTGCAGCATGCCATGCACAACCATGGCATGCAACTTGTGCCCAGTGTCAGGGCTGGGGAAGCACTGGAGGAAGGTTCTTTTGGCTCTGATGGGCAGGATGACCTGAACCCACATAAGTGCCCGTCCAGCCTAGCCCCTTCCCTGGCAGCTGGGCAAGAGCACCTGGGACGTGTCGTCTTCTCCTGGCAGCTATGAGTGGCTGCTTGGGCTCTGCCTTGTTCATCAGCTGAAGAGCTCTCTTGTCGTGCTGCAAACGAGGTTTAAATCCCAGAAGAGCTACCTCCCCACAGAGGTTTGAGTGACAGGCATTTTTAATGCAGGGCTGGTGGATCTGTTAGCTTCTGCTGGTGAGAATTTTTGACTGGACAGGATGTTTGCACAACCAGGTGTTGTTGTATGCACTTTCAGACAGAAGTGTTAGACCGTGGCAAGTTGTGCAGGGGCAGGGGAGCACACCAGGAGCTGCTTTCTTGTGGTTACGTCTGAGCAGTTGCTTTGCTGGCAGCTCCCCTCCCATCAATGAAGTGAAACTGGTGTGTGGTTGCCACACAGGCTGCGAGCAGTTGCTCCTGGTTTCTGAAGCAGGGTGGCCAACCCCATCAGGTAATCTGTGTCACCTGGGCTGTGTCGTCCCGACTGCGTCGTCCTTTGACTCACGTTTATTTTTTAGCAAGTCATTTTTCTTCATTGCTCATTCAAGTGCCAGAAGAATAACCTTGGGTACCACTGTCCCTGTCCTTCTTGGTAGGAGCTTTTCTGGCATATGTGTTTCCCTGTGACAGCAACAGATTTCTGCTTGCAAACAGCCATGACCAGGACAGGTCACAAACAACGCGGTCAGGCTGTGTCAGCACAGCAGGTTTCCGGCTATTATGGTCATTTGTGTATCAGGCCGTTGTTCAGTGCAGAGCTGGAGAAGACCTTGAGAGGTCATTCAGCCCATCTTCTGCCCCTGTGCAGGATCGGTGATAACCAACCCTTTCCTGACAGATGTTTATCGTATTCATTCTTTTGAAAACCTCTGGTGACAGAGATTCCTAAGCTCCCTGGACAATCTGTTTGACATTTAGCAGCTCTGCCATTCGATTTTTCTTACGATCTGAACAGAAATGTCTTTTCCTTCAGTTTGGTTTCATGATTGCTCTACTTTTTCTGTTTATTGGGCACAGGCAGAAAAGTTCCCTCTTTGCAGGAGCCTGTTGGATATTTGGAATTTGCTACTGTGTCTCCCCTCAGTCCCTGCTAGTATAGATTAAACCACAGTGTTTATCATTCTCTTTCGGTCATGTATTCTTGGTCTGCAGTTGCTCCTGTTACTCTGTACTGGACCTTCATCCTTTGTGAAGGGTGGCGCTTATCCTGCGATCCAGGACTGAAGTTGCTGCTGTATTTTTGCTCAGAAGAATAAAGGATTGCTTCAGGTCTTTTACATACAGTGATCCTGTTAATACATCCCAATGTGTTTGCGTTTTGCTTTTGCCACAGATGACTTGTGTTTAATTATTTTTATCCCATCAGCCGCTCGGACATTCTTCTGCAGAACTTTTCCTGCTTTTCGTTCCTCATCTTGTATTTCCCCGGTTAATTATTCTTACCAAATCACATTACCTCACGCTTGTCCCCGCTGAACTGCGTCCTTTTGGTTTTTTTCACACTGCTTCTTCTAAAGTGTCAGGATTGTTTTGAATTCTGATCTTGTCCTCCCTCATGCTCGCCGTCCCTCTCAGCTTGATGTAGCCTTCAAAGGCAATCAGCATGTTTTCTCTGCCATCAGCTGAGTCACGGGTGAAAACCCACTTTGGTAAGGTCCTCGCCGTCTGTGCTCAAAGAGCAACGACCAGTTCACCAGTGGTCTTCTCAGCAGTGGTGCACCCACCGTGTCCCTGGCTGTTATGAGCATGTCCCATCAGATACTGTCAGAGGCCTCTCTGAAATCTGTTTCATCTCCACTTCCTACAAGTCTTGGCACCCTGTTGCAGAGAAAGGTATGATAGATTTGTGTGATTTTTTCTTGATAAACAGAGGTTAGCTCCCGCTCAAGTCCTCCTTGAATTCTAAGCACTTCAACTGAAGTTAAGCTGATTGTAATATCCTGCATCCTCCTTATGCCCATCCCCTCATTTTTCAAAGACAGGCTTTGTATTAGCCAGTCCTGTCTGCATCAGCCATCCCCTGTGAGCGGCTGGAGACAATTCACAGCAATCTTAGGCTGCTGTCGTGTTCTGGTGAAGGCTAGCAAGGTGTCTGTGTTGCCTCTGATGGGTAATAAAATGATATTAAGACACATGTGAAGCATTACAAAGCCCGCTTGTCTTCCCTCTCTGTGTTGGGAGGGCAAAACAATTAGTCAAAAGAAAATAAACCAGGTCAAACGAGCTCTACAATTGCTTTTCTGTGACCAGTGCCAGGTTTGTTTACCCACCAACGGCTTGCTGTGCTGTGGTTATTAGCAAAGTTTTGACCTCATGGTCTGCAAAAACAGATGCTGCCTCTTTCCAATTATAAATGAAGTTTGAAATAGTCTGCTGGGGCAGGAAGAGAGGGACAGCCTCAAATAGCACAACCAGCCACCCGGACGGCCAGTGTCCAGCATCACGAGGTGGTGTGGAGGTGGACCACGTGCCCTGGATCATGGTGGTGGGTGTCTTGGCCAAAGTTTAATACTATCTCATTTCTGATTTGAGGCTTAAATATGGTTTGACTGTCAAAACCCAGCAGCTGCCTTGGAAGAAGCTCTTCTGCAACCTGTTGTCGTGAGGTGGAACCTACAGGGCTTAACTGAGGAGGGTGACCTGCAGTGGGAGGCCTCTGGGGAGGCACGAGCCCACTAGGGCATTAGAGTGCCCAGTGTGGGGATTACAGGGGCTGTTCTACTGAGGGCTCAGAAGCTTTCACGACTTTACATGTCACAGGTGCAGATGGGATGAAGGTGAACAATTTAACTTTCCTGCAAATACAATTTGTGGGTTTTTTCTTTCCAATAATGACAACTCTTCAGTTCTCATCCATAGTTTTTGTTCTTCTCTTGACTGACTAACCAGCACCATCATTCCAGGTGTTGCCCTGCAGCACGCCCCAGAGCCATAACTGCTGCAGAATATTTGGGGTTCAAGTGTTTGTTGTCTTTTTTTAAAATCAATTTTTTATTGAATAGGAAATTCTAACCTTTGTGTTTGGAATTAGTCTCCTTTTAGGAGACTCCTGACATGCTGCCTCTTGGAAATGCTGCATTTTGAGGTTGGGATTGCACTTTTGGGGAACAGCTGCACAGCTCTGAGTGCGCTTTGGACCCACACTGCCTGTGCAGGCTTCCCCCAGCAGGCTTTTCCCCCTCTATGATTTTTCCATCATTTAATGATTTTTAGTCACCCAGTACCAGCCAGCTTCAGGTTTGCGTGATAAAACCACAACCCCAAGGCACCTCTGTACCTGTAGGTTCACCTGCAAAGTGGGGTGGTTCTTTGCATAGTGTCTTCACATCCCTAAGATCAGTTTTGATTATTTTGGATGCTCATCCTGTGGGAACTCTTCTTCCTGTGGGCATCGTGAAAGCGCTTTCAGAACAGAACTTACCACTCGCATCCCAAGTGGGCACCTCGGTGCAGGTCTGAGCGTGGGGTCTGTCCCTTGGCTTGTGAGCAGGGTGGGGAGCGGGATGCTGGGGCGTTGGTGATCCCAGGGGACCGGCTGCAGCGGGGACGTTGCCTCGGTGCCGGTTGCAGCAGGGCAGGCTCAGGCTCAGGCAGCATGTCCATACAGAAATACTGCTTGTTGAGTGCTGTGTGGTGCAGGATGCTCCCCTTGCCTGGGGTGTCCTTTGTGGGAAGCAGACTTTGTCCCGGAAGGACGTTCCTCTGAGTGTGTTTACTGAGTCTTCTATAATGCATAAAAGCCGTGAAGGCTAATCCACTATCAAAGCTTGGGATGCTGATAAATACCAGCCCTGTCTGAGGCGCCCAGGAGCCCCCACTGCTTTTTCATTTCTATTACCTGCACTAGCTTGACTTCATTTTTTTGGTAGTTTGTTTGAGGTCTTGGGCACAGGCTGCAGCTGAGCCAGTGTGAGTGAAAGCTCTGGTCTGAGCTGGGCTCATTTCACTGCAGTCCTTGCAAGTGTTTACCAGGATGATAGATGCTAGCAGCAGACCCAGCGTGTGCTTCTGATGGCTGAGGAGGTGCAGACAGGGATCCAGTTGAGGAATCAGGGAGTTTATCAGTCAAGCATTAAAATGAGTGGCAAATAAAAATACATGCAGCAGCATGTCCAAGAGCCTTTACTTGGCCCATGTGATGCTCAGCAGATGTTGTGTGGAATTGGTGCAAAACAGTCCTGGGTATGATTGGACCAAATTCTTCCCAAATGTGAGGGACACCAGGCAACCTGTTGATATGCATTTATCAAACAAATCATTCTTTGTCTGGAGCAACCTGTGTTTCTGGTATTATTTCTTTGCTGGCTTTGCTAGGTCTCTAAGCTGGGCTTGTGACTCATACTGCATGTGTGCTTGTCCACATCCCGTTGCTGCTCCAGCGATAAGAGCTGTGAGTGTGTGATGGAACTGAAGTTGCTGGAAGTGGAGGCTTGGATTCAGGTCCCTGCCATGTCATATCTCTCCTAGTCTTGGGAAGGTCAGCCGGATGGTTTCATGCCTCAGTTCCCCATCTGCTCTCTGGCAACAGTGACATCTCTTTTCACGGGTTTGGAGGACACAGCCATGCTTGTGTGACAGCAGAGACTGTGTCAGGGCATAGGAGGGGAGCAGGCAAACACACACATACTCAATTACATCAAGTACTTATCTTGGTTTACTTCTGCTAGAGAACAAAACCGTTTCTAATTTGTGATTCCCTTTGATCCATCCAAAACAGATCATTGATTTGTGCTTATATCCTGAATGTTCATTGATTATTCACTTAGTGGTTAATGTAAAACACATCTATAGCTGGCTAGTTTAAGTGAAGCTGCCAGTCTTCTCCAGAAAGCTTTGAAGCATACTAAGTGATGGAGAAATTGCTTTAGTGATAGATTGGGCAAGGCTGCTAGCAGGCTCCTGCAGGTAGGCTGGGGTTATCTATAGTTCTCCCTGTTCACAAAACCCAAACTAGTCTCCAAAGCGCCAGTTTTTCAGTTCACGGTATAAAGAAACATAAATACCCATCCTGGCGCACGTGGCTCAAGCATCCATAGCCACCTGGCGCTTTGCAGGGGTGGGGCTGAGCCACCTGCCTAAAAAAGTGTTTGGAGACAAAGCTTAATGTTTCACATGAAGATTTCTCATATCCTCTTGTGACAATTCTGAGGCAGACATTCTGTTTTTCACAAGACGAAGCCCGAGAGGGCTCAGTGGGTGGAGAGAGCTGCTGCTGTGGCCGAAGTCACTGGTCAAATTAAAGGACTGTGGAAACCATTAAATAAACACAGGGCTCCAGTAGGGGCTGGCAGGTTGATGCTGTTAGGAGAGGCTTTTTGGGGAGTGCTGACCAAGCATCTACTTAGCAAGTTCCTGATTTGAGGAGAGGGTTGTTGTCTTTGGTGGAGGGAAATGCTTTTTCTTTTTCTGCCTGTTTTGTCTGATTTGAAGCGTAGGCAGCTTCTTATTCATCAGTGCCCTTCTTGGGTTTGATTTTGAGCTCACATCAGGCTTCGCTTGCGAGGCAAAGAAGTCTAGGAGAGGCAAATTTCCATTTAAAATCATCTCTTTCTGTGTTAATTGTGGCACTGGCTGCTTCTCCTTCTGTTTTTGTCCCGGTGTCAAGTCACATTTGAGTCTCCAGGATCTGTGCATTAGCATGGACGCGGCTCTGATGCACAGAGACAGCTCTGTAACTCCATCCTCCGTCCTGCCTGCCCCTGCCTTGGAGTGATTCCCTTAATATTTAAATATTTAAATATTCCTGCCCTCTTACACTACGTACAGGATAAGCACTTACCCAAAGGTTAATCTGTATATTGATTTGACTAGACATGTTTGTGCAAGATGTTTTCATTTCTGCTTATATTAAAGTGGACAGCAGTAGCATTAAAATGTAAATCATTAGGCTTTAAAGAGGCTTCTGTGCAAAAATTTACCTGAACCTGTCTTTTATTTTCATTATGGGTGTTGGCACTTTGCAGTGTCTATTTATTTATAATCATCACACTGGTGGTTTAGGGCTCAGTGGTGCTGAACTCGGGGAAGAGCACAGAGTTGGCTTGTGTCAGTGCCTCCACCTGGTCCACACCTATTCCTCAGTGAGTTTTTAGGCCATCCTGATCACACTTTCAAGATTGCCTGACAGCACATGGGTTTTTCTTCTCTTCCTGTGAAGGCAAGAGTTTTCTGGAAATAAGGTTTAACCTGGAGACCCCTTTTTATCTGTAGGTAGTTGTACGTACGCTGCAATAAATCCTCTATGTTTTGTCAGTGCTCTGAGGAATTTCATGGCTCTAATAGGAGGCCTATGGTACCGAAAAAGTTCTGTAGCCGTCAGAAGCCCTTGTAAATAATCAAAGAAACACTTACAGTACTGAGATAGGAGCTGCTTAACATATACGTAATAACACCGCACGTTTGTATGGCCTGTTTTAGTGAAAGCATAGCAGCAAGGCTAACCCTGACAGCACCAAGAACTTCAAATAGAAGAAGCTGGAGAATTTTTCTGGGTGGGGACTAAATTGCTGTATTCCTTCCCAAAAGACGTGTGTTCAGGGGAGCAGAGCTGCTGTGCAGTGTCTCCATGCTGGGTGTGAAGAGCAAGAACAAAATTTGCCTGGGTTGCCTGGTGGATGGATGGACCTGGACGGTGTTGGACTCTCTCATACTCCACTGCTGCCACAGACAATGACCTATCAAATGAATTATTCAGTTAATGGTGGCCAAAGTGGTGGTCTCCCCTCCCTCCTCTCTGCACTCAGACTGTGATCTTTTGCTTTTGTTTGATCTTCCCTTTCGCATTTTAACTATTCCTTTCTGGTGCCATCTCTCATTGCTCTCTCTCCAGAGCTGGCTTTGATATCTTTTCTCTTTGTCTTCCATTTCCCTTGGTTTCGTCCCTTCCTTCCTCTTTTGATGTTGCAGAAAATGACCAGGATGGATGTCTTCCCACACATTTCTCCCTCTCTTAATATTCTCTTGTCTAAGTTATCCACCATTTGAAGAACTTTACCAGATGCTCTGCTAATAGTGTGGCTTTGTTAACCCCAGGCAATGATTTTGGGTGGAAGCTGGTATAGGTTGGGCTGCCCAGGGAGAAGGTGGTGCTGGTCTTTGCGCCGGGTGTCAGGGATTGCTCCCAGTTCCTCCAGGTCCCAGGAGTGACGGTGAGGCAGGACATGGCCCCCAGGACAAACCCTCCCAGTTCCAGGGCAGGGACATGTCGTGGTGATGCTTGCACAGGCATCACATGTGGGCACCTCACCAATGGAGCTTAAACTAAATTAAGGTAATGCAAGAATCATGTTTAAAAGATTATTTTGTTGACTTTGAGGAATGAGAAGTATTTAGAAAAAAAAAATTGGAAATTCAAATTCTATCTGAGCACAAGCTGCATCATTTGATGGCTGAAATTCTCTGCTTTGTCGTGCCAGTGAATCTGCATGAAACATGTCTTTTCCCCCAGCTGAAGAGCTGACCTGGGCGGGGGGGGTAAGTACCCAGAATGGTAGATGAGCATAATTAGGACATGGATTGTGGGTTGGCTCCGTATAGATCAGTTTGTGTTTCGTTAATGTCTGGTTCCACCCTGTCTGTCTGTTTTATTAGATTAATTTATTACTTTCTGAAAGTGCCTCTCCAGTGAGCTAAAATATCTATTTACTGGAAGTATTTGGTTACCATGAAAAAGTGTATTTGGCTTGTGTTTGGCAAATATTAACTACTTTCTTCTGCAATTTAATTGTCTATTTATCTTGGCTATTGATTGCTGGAGGCCTTGCTTAATTATTTGCTGATATTGGAAATAATAACTTTAAAGGCTTGGATTACTTTTGTAATATTAATCATTACCTCGGTGCGCTTGCCTCAGAGGATGGGATCGCTCTGACGGCTCCAGTTGCAATGTGGACATTTGCTGTCTGATCCTATTTTGCTGTCTTAAAATAACAACATAGTTACTGGCGTTTTGTGCCTGAAACGAAGCAGCTATTTGCAGAGACGCAAACCTGGCAGTCGTAATTAGCTCACAAATTTGCTGTTCCTGTTGGCGGCCAGATTCTGGGGTCAAATAAAATGATAATTTTATTTACTTTCTGCTGTTTCACTCTCTCCACATTGATTTAATGCCATAATGGTCTCAGCTCTGGCACAGGGTTGGTGGGGAATCGGGCTGCCCCTCTGCAGTGGTGGTGTGGCAGCAATGCAGCTTTGCTTTGCGTGTTCTGTTTTGGGTCACCGTATTCAGTTCTGTGCCCCTCACCACAAAAAAGACATTGAGGCGCTGGTGCATGTCCAGAGACGGACAATGAAGCTGGTGAAGGATCTGGAGCACAAGTCTGATGGGGAGCGGTTGAGGGAGCTGGGGGTGTTTAGTCTTGAGGAGACTGAGGGGAGACGTGAGCACTCTCTACAACTACCTGACAGGAGGTCGTAGTGAGGTGGGGGTTGATCTCTTCTACCCGGTAACAAGTGATGGGACATGAAGAAATGGCCTCAAGTTGAGCCAGGGGAGGTTTAGATTGAAGATTGGGAAGAACTTAGTGAAAAAGTTCTTCAGTAGTTGTTAAGACACTGCCACAGGCTGCCCAGGGAGGTGGTGGAGTCATCATTCACCGTCCCTGGAGATACTTAAAAGCCGTGTAGCTGAGGTGCTGAGGGACATGGGTTAGTGGTGGGCTTGACAGTGTGAGCGGTTGGACTTGATGATCTTAAAGGCCTTTTCCAACCAAAACAATTCTCTGATTCTGTGGGAGAGGAGAGTACTCCAAAGGGTGTTATGCTTGCAAGGGAATGTGCTGCTGTACAGCGGCACATCTTGCTTGGGGAGAAGGTGAGAAATTGGGAAGTCTCTGCAGGGAGCTGAGTAATCAACACCAGGTATTATTGTGTCCCTCCTCATCCTTTTAATGACTTGTTTATAAAGATAACTCCCCTACAGATCTCATTACACAGCCATAAAGCATGTTTTTTGTAAAAATACATGCATTCCTATTCATGTCAGAACTGAATACCTCCCTCTTGGTGTTTCTGGGAGGAGGAGGGATAGTTTTTGTGTCGGCCAGGCATCTTTACCGACTGCTGGGCAGACCCGCGGATGCCCATGGGGAGACGAGCTGTGTCCTTGCCATACCTGGAATGGAATTCTTCCATTAATACAAAACCTGGCAGGCTGTTAGGGCGGGTGGGAGGGGAATTTTGTTGTCTTGTTGTTTTAGGCCTAGAAGCAAGGGATTGTGTTGACTGTTTGAATGATGTTGGCTTTCTCTCTGTTGGAGCTTGCATAGTGACATATATTACTAGAGAGCACAGAACGCAGCATTTAGCATACGCCCCTGGGATCTCTAGTTGCAGTGAATCCCACTTCTTTCTCTTGCATCAAGTGATTTGTTTAATTGATTTTAACAGTTTCATCCTTGCGCTTTTATTAGTGGAGCGTGGTGCAAAAGGAAGCTGGGAGCATTTTTGGATCCTGTCCTGGGTAATTTGATGACTAGGTCTCGCTGAGATTCATCTCTGTGCAGGTGCAATGCTGCATCTCCTACAGGAGATGTGGTGGGAAGTGTCTCCTCCTCCTCCCTAACACGTGTGTGGGGAAGGAAGAGGAGGAGGGGGCAAAACCACATCCGTGACAATTGTTTTCTGATTATTTTCACCACCTTGCGGAACAAAAACAGTAAAAGGAGCCTCAGAAAAGAGGCCATTGCAGCAAGCCCTATCAGAGGTGTAATCTCTTTTCTTCATACCCGAGGTATAAAGATAATTCCAATCGGGATTGAAACAGCGGACGGCAAATCATTCTTGAACAATCCGCTTATGGCATTTCAGGATGCGAATGAAAACCACTAATGGGATGAAGAAGGATCTAGATAATTATCTCGGCAGCATTAACTCCTGTTCTTTCAAGAGTGTACTCTTGGACACTAATTTCATGTGTACAAAATGCTAAAGCCGACTAGACATTTTCAGATGTGAACTGATTCCAAAACAGCCATCATCACTTGGTGATCATTTATCTTTTAACTACCTAGTTGGTCCTAATAAATCTGATTTCTGGTCTCTGCTCTACTGTTTCTTTTTTTTTTCGCCCCTCCCTGCAGCAGGTTAAAACCGTGGCACACATTCTCTCCAGGACAGGTTTGAAACCTCCTTCATCCTTTTCTATTTTCATTTGGTCTGCTGTTTCAGGAGACTTCCTGGGGTGTTTTTTTTCCCCTTTTACAGCTGGTAATGCTGTTGTTTTAATCCTGTCAGAAGAGCAGTTTGCAGTATTAAGGTATGTAAGATATTTTTTAATTTGATCCATTTTTCCCCCCCAGCAAGAGCTCTGCCTTGCAGTGCGGGGGATGGCACAGTGCTCCAAAACAAATCCAGTCATAGAGTCAGTTAATGAGGCTCTTGTTGCAAGCTCTTTGCTGCCTTTGTGTTTGAACCTAATGGATGCCCCATGGATGAAGTGGAAGAGAAAGAAAAGAACAGTTTTGTATTGACAGCAAGCGTGACATTTGGATGGGTTTGGACCAGTTAACAGCGTTCAAAAATCTGTGTTACAAGATCTCTGTTCTCCACAACCCTATGGTCAGAGGAAATCTGCTGTTCAGAGGTCTAGGCAACAGAAACGTACTTCTAAGAAGGTGGGTGACAGAAATGCACTTCTGAGAAGCAGCTGGTTCTGCGTTATCGCCCATCAGCTGCAGGCAGCTGCATTTGCCAGCTGTCAGAGTCGTTTCTCTCCAGCCTCACACTAAGCCAACCGAGGCATGCCTGAACCGGCTGCAGCATCCTCAGTGAGCCAGGCTGTGCAGCCAACAATGGGGGCCAGCTCTGGGGAATTCAAGCTGAGATGGTTGGTCCTGAGCCGTCCTCCAGCTGGGAGGGTCGGATGGGCAGTCAGCATCATCCCCTTGCACACCTGAGGACAGATGCTGTGTGTGGCTGTCTTGTCAGGCAACAGCTCCGTCATTCACTGTGTGGAGAGTGCCCAAATGTAGTTTCTCAGTGGCAAACAATCTCAAATCACAAGGTTCCCATCTTTTCTTGCTGGTATGGCAGTACAGTTAAGATTCAGTTGTCTTTTGAAAGTACAGAAGGACTTCCTCGCTTATAATGAAAAGTCAGACAAGAAATGCTTCCTGTCCAAGGTGGACTTGGGTTTCCAGTCTCCTTCATGTGGCACAGAGAGATTACGAGGGCCAATCCTGAGTGAAATCTTGACTGGAAGGTGCTTTTAACACCAGATTTGCTGTTCACAACACCATGAGCTGTCACTTGCCTGTCCCATCTGGCAGACGTCTCTAGAGGCACTCGAAGCGCAGCCTTCCCATAACAGCTTGGATTTGGGACAGGTAGCCTGCAAGAGAGTCTGATAAGCAGTTAGGCACATCCAAATAAGGCACTTGCCTAGTAGGGCTGTATGTAGAGAAGAGGGCGTGTAGGATCCTTGCTGCCTCTGGAAGGCTCTTTAAGAAACAAATTACATTTGAGAAATGTGGCCACCTTTCATCTTGGTGACACGCTTCTTGAACAGCGGCTCTTAAACTGAATTACTCGTGCAGAAGAGTCAGTGTCAAGATTTCTTTGCCTCCTGGTCACAGTTACTAGCCCTGTGGCTCTAGGAGTAGGGCTGAACTTCAACAGTGGAGTCTAGAACAGACTTTTGCCCTAAAGCTGCCAGCATTCTGAAAGAGGAGTCTGGTGAGGTCTGGCAGTTGACCCCTAAAAAGCGACTGGTTGCCATGTAAGGCAAGATACCCATCTTATCTCTGAGAGCACCAGCCCTCCTACACACCCTTGACCTCCACAGAGATCTTAGAGGGGATTTTACCTGGTTCTCGATATCACTGCATGCTCTTTGAATGAATCACTCATTAAATAATCTCACAACTTGCTCCTCATTAAAGGTATCTGGTTAGCTGAGTTGCTACTTGAAGTCTCCTTTCCTCAGCTCTCTGCTGTGATGAAGTGGTAGCTGGAGCTGCTGCACCAAGAGTTACCTCTATAGAGCATAATAAACTCTCTCCTGCCATCTCCTGCTTGGGTGAGTTGTACCCAGAGAGAAACTGTGTTTGTCTGGATGTCTGCAGAGCTCTCTGTGTGTGCATCATTCAAGTCACCAGAGAAAAGCAGATATTTCACATCTCTTTGGAAATCTGTCAAGACAGTGGCAGATTGCTTAGCCTGAGTGCTGTTGTCTGGGCTCTGGTTCATAACTTCTGAAATGCAGGTCAAGAATTATTACTGCAATAGTTTAAACGTCAGGCAAAATGACAACCTTTAGCCTTTTATAGCTGCTGTGGGCATCAAAGGAGATGTTTTACTGCTAAAGTACTCATCTGGTGTTCCAGAGCGCTAGTTAATTATTCTTAAAGCCTGCAAACCAAAGGTGATCATTTCTGCAGCCACCTCAATGATGACCCCATGGTGCTCAGAAGCCTCGGCTGAGAGCGGGATCGTCTCTGGCACACTCTGAACATTGTAGGTACATGGGGAAGCCTTCCATAGAGACTCAGTGTGACTGGCTGGACTAGGAGTGGTGGGTCCATGTAGGTGAGGGAGTCACCTGTGGCAGAACTGGCCACTTAAGATCTGCTTTGCCAAACAGTGCAGAAAAAGGTCAATAACTTCTTTTGCCTGTCGGTGTGTGGTGTAGTGCACAGGTGAGAACGTGTGGATTTATTTGTACTTGCACTCTTGTTTAGTTTGGCTTCCAGAAGAAGTCCTTATCTCTTCTACTGCCAGCTTCCTCTGAGTTACCCTCTTTCCCTCTGCTCTGCCTGTATTTCTTGCCGTGGTTTGAATTATTGATGGTATTTCTATTCCCCTCCAACTGCTCTGCTGTGTGTGCGCTATTTAAGCAGCTGTCACTTCCCAAGCCCATTCTGCTGATAGGTGAAGAGACGATCCCTCTGCATACAACTCGTTAAGAGCGTTTCAGAGCTCTTCAGTATGGGCAAGTATGTGAATGTAAAGTTGCGACTGGATCTTATCTTACGGAAGGTTTTGATTGCGGCTGGTGAAATAATGATCTGCTTATTAATGTAGAGTACCAGGAGGAAGCTGCCGAGGGTAACAAAAGAAGAGGAAGAGCTTTGCAGAGGAGTATGCCCCCTTTTTTTGATGAAACGTAAGCAGCCTAAAACAAGAGGCATATTCTCCTCTCGGTTACATCAGTGTGCATTCAGAAGGACCTAGTTAAAGTAATTTAACTTCTTTTTGACACAGGCTGGTGTCACAGAGTGGGAGTCCTGGGTGGCAGGGAAGTGCAGGCTTACTGGGCTGGCTTGAATTCAGAGCCAAGGCTGTTGAGGCAAGTTTAGCTGTTCAATTTAGTACTCCCTCGTTTTTACCTCTGCAGCATTAAGCTTGGAGAATAAGTAGAAAACATTTAAATCCCTTTCTTCATTGCTGCCATGTTCAAACTGAATTAACTCTCATCCAAAGGAAGCCTGTGCTATAGGAAACATCTGCCACGGTCCAAATTGTGTTTGAGGTCGGAATTAAAATGTATGTAAGTGTTCAGTGGTGAGCAGTGAATACACAAATCCTGTTCTTTGCCAGCGGTTGTTTTGCGAGACATGATTTGTACCCTTCCCTTGTACCTGTGCAGTTACTCAACTGTGCTGTTGGAATACGAACCAGCACGACGTGTC
Organism: Colius striatus; assembly: GCF_028858725.1. Taxonomy (NCBI): domain Eukaryota; kingdom Metazoa; phylum Chordata; class Aves; order Coliiformes; family Coliidae; genus Colius; species Colius striatus. The sequence continues at coordinate 14,451,953 of NC_084767.1, forward strand.
TCGGGAAATAACGATTACGAGGTGAAGCCACTCGCTAGAATGTCAAATAATTTCTTATTTCAAGCTAAGGTTTGTTTATTTATTGGTCTTCTACAGATGGTGTTTCTGGAGTGTACTAGTAATTGATGGGAGGACGAATTGCATTCATGGTTACATCTATGTCGGAGGCAATATTTATGTGCAAGGGCTGCTCTGTGTAATATTTGTTCTCTTCTTGACCCCTCCGTCCAATGAGTTGATGTACGCTGTAAGGGGAAAGTACAAACAATTTCTCAGAGCTGTTCTAGATACAGCCCTTACAGATTTTTTCATTGTGTAACTGAAAGGAGCTTTTGAAAAGACAGAACAAGTCTCAAGTATAGACTGACCAGGGAGAGGCTGGTGCTTTGCCCGATTCGATGAGCTTTCAGTTCGCTGAATTATGAAAACCGAAAGCTGCCATTTAATGGAATATTGTCTGAGGACTGGGACCCTTGGGGTGTACTTGAGTACCTGGGGTTCCTTCTGGCTTCTTTTGGGTAAAGACCATTGAAGTCTGAAAAATGTGTTTAAGTTCTCTAAATGGTGTCCCGTCTTTCAGCAGGGATCGAAGAGGTAATTACAAAATAAACTGAGGAGCGAAAAAAAATGAGTAATGCAGAAGTTTGAGCAGGACTCAGTGGTGTGGTGTGTGTGCTGATGCTGTATTTCTGGTGCACAATGGCAAATGTTGGTACCACATGTGTTTCATAGGTTAGTTATGTGATAGTGCCAAATTGCTGATGGATTAATGGATGTTTTGGTTCAGACTGACAACTCCTGAGGCCTCAGAGCAGCAGTGAGAGTGGTGACTCTTAACTCCTAGACGTGGAAGTGGATTGATTAAAAGCCCTCAGCAAAGTTGGCTAGGTATTATTCAGGTGGGAAATAAAGGCACAGGAGGGGTTCCCAAGCTGCAAGGTGCATAGATCCCTTTGAAACCTCTCTCTGACCATCCCTCCTGCAGCCTCTCAAACACAGAGGCTGTGTTTACAGAAGGATGGGTTTATATTTCTCTGCTGGCACATTTGCTAGCAGAGGGATGGTATTTATAGTCTGTCTGTAAGACTTACAGTCATCATAGAAAGTCTACAAGGCTGAGGGCAGGGCCCTCGAGTTGCTGGGAGGATGGACAGAGAAAGCATCCACACTGCAGCATCTCACCCCACTCAGCTGTATGTTCTTCAGCAAGATGCCAGTGCTAGACAAAATATGCATGTGGGGAGGCAGATGGTGCCAAAGCAGCTCCAAGAAAGCAGCATTTGGCCGTTAATTTGCTCAGAAGTGGGGTTGGGTGGGTTAATTCTGATGGCGGATGGAGGGGCAGGAGGACAGGGGTGGGAGGTCACAGCAGAGTCTGCTGTGGGTGCAGAAGAGGGATGTTTTTATGCTTTGTGTTGCCTCTTTTCTTTGGAAGAAAGCTTCCTTTTTATGTGCCTGTGTAGATGCTTTACAGCCCAAGTGCTGTGACTTTGAGTAGTTCCTTGAAAACTGATGGTGAATTTTGTCCATGTACAGCTGATGTCCTCAAGTTCCTGAGGATTCTTCTCTCAGTTTGTGATGTGTTTTTTTCTGAATTTAAATGAGTGATTTTATGTAACTTGTGAGTATTGGCAGACTTACAATCACATTCTCCCCCACCCTTTTTTTTTGTTGTTGTTGTTTAAGCTTGGCTTTTCTAAGGAACTAAAGCTACGTAATTCCCAACAGGTTTTAAACTCATAGTCTTGCTTTAGCATGGCATGAAAATCCCAGAGGTGATCTAAAATCCTTCAGGTACTTTTGAAGGTAGCCAGGAGAGCAGAAGAGAGAAGGTCTGTAGGTGTCTCTAACGGAGAATAGTATGAACTCCTCCATCAGGTGTGGGTGAGTCCATATCTTCATAAAGCCTCAGCCACAAGAAATGTTTTTGTCAAAGCCTTTGGCTGAGTGCAGGACACCAGTGGGCTTCCCTGGGATGGAGTGCACTGCAGTGGCCGTGGCCAGCACTGTTCTCTCTGCCCTGTCAGCAGCTCAGCTGATTCCTCCTAAAGTCCTGCCAAGAGCAGAAAATAAACAAGACCAGGTTGGGTTTTTTCCCTTCTCAAACCTCTAGTTGGGTTTAGAAGTAACCACAGAAAGAAAACAACCATGGGAGGGGATTTTGGTAATGGGACCATCCATTTCAGTTTTCTCACCTGTGTCCAGAGCCTCATTCTCTAATTTTTGTTGCTCTAATTGCTTTGTTTTTTCTTCATTGCAATCAAGATAATGCAGTACCATATTGCACTAAGAATTTCAGCTATTCAATTACCTTTCAGAAGTTGACTTAATTGGCTCTTTAAGTGATAGCTCTCTATTGTGTGCAATCAGCACGGCTCAAGGAGGGAGCAGGAAGAGGCTAAGGACTTTGTTTCTAATCAATAAATAAAGGTCTTTGAAATAATACTGTTTGCAATTTGTATCACCGGTTAAATTACGTCTGTGCGTTCCTTGTGGAGCACGGCTCTAACAGAGTAATAAGCCTTTGCTAACAGCAAGCATGTGGGCTATTTTACTCTGTGTTTCCTGCAAATGCAATTCTCCCCTTGGGTTTTTCCCCCCTTAGTATTAGAGAAGAGCAAAACAAAACTGCTGCAGAGCCTGGCACAGATGGTTTGGGAAAGTCTAATAAGTAATGACTAATCATTTCTTTTTCACCTCATAAAGTATGCAAATGAATGTGATACCTGACGATAAATAATTCAAAATAGAGATGCAAGGCAAGGGCAATAAATACACAGCAAACCAACTTTAACAAAATAAGCAAAGCCAAAAGCCTAAGCTCTCCTTCAAGCTACCATCCATAGAAACAGCTGCTTCTTGGTGCAGGTTTGCCTCCAGTGCTGGAATCCAGGGGACTTTGGGCCACCAGGATTTCTAGTTTTCAGTCAGAGTTTGGCCAAAGCTACAAATCTCAGGAGCTGTTGCCCTTGTACAGCTCTGTGGCACCTCAGGCCGTCACTGAGCATATTCCTGCCGTGGTTTAGGCACTGGGAAAGCTTTGCCAAGAAAAGGTTTCTTTTAGAAATATCTTTTTTCCTAGTTATAGTGGGGTAAAAGTGATTTGTCTGCTTCACACTTTTTATAAAAGCTAAAATTATGAATAACAATTAATGATTCAGTCCTCATTTAAAAAAGGCTTTAAATCCAGGAAGGTCTTCTTGATAGTGCAAGAGGCACAAGCCTGGAAACCACCCTCAGTCCCCTGCTGCTGCAGCTGCCTGGAACAGCTCCTGTCACCATGGTCTCCTCCCTGAATCCATCTCCTTCCCAGCCATGGGGGTAGCTGAGATCTGCAGGTGCAGAACTGAATAGTGCCACACGTTTTAATGTTTAAGCATCCAGCACCTTCCTGGATACTATGCTTGTCTCCCTGCACTCCATTTCCAACACCTTCTGCGTGTGTAGAGGGTTTCATTCTGTTTGGGGGAGCGACCAGGGGATGCTCCTTGCAAGGACCAGTTAGCTCAGACCAAGCTGGGATTTAATTACTTAAAGATATTTCTTTGCTCCCTGCCCCACCGTGGTAAGGGATGGATAATCACCCTTCAGTGCAATGTTCTTGCTGCAGGAGAGAAGACAGTGTTGATCCAGGTTTATAATCTTGCACTGAAGAGTAGCTTTAAGACCATTTCACGAGTCAGCTTGTCGGATTATCACCAAAACTGTGGAGGCAGGCTGAGCTTGTCCTTTCATCAGCTAGAAACAGCAATACTACAGTGTCCTGGTCCAGCTCAGCATTAAGCAGGTCCTTAAATTGCCACCAATCTTTTTCTGGCAGCGGCTGGCTGGTGTCAGGCGCCTTCATGCCCAGACACCCCAACAAGGCTGCGTTTGTTAGCAGAGGGCTGGTACGGTCTTGCCTCGGTGGAGAAGTGGAACTGAAGGGTCATTTTGTGATGACAGTAATTGCAGCATCCATGTATTTTCACCATCTAAGTGTTTTCCTGATGATCCAAAATGCTGGATTGATTCCATACTGACTTTGCAGAGCACTACGATGCTGGAAAGGTTTGTAGCATCTATGTGTACAGCACAGTAACTGCTGATTTGCTAGTAATTTTGTCTATGTTGAGTTAAGCAGTCTAGGGGAAGAAGGGCAAAAGAAACAACTGTTATGTTGTAAATTTACTTTGTGGCTTCTTTTGCCCCTGGGAGGGGCTGTTATGATAAAGCCTGATTTATTTTCACATCTGCCTGTGAAGAATGTGAGATTTATCTTTCAAGTGAAATTTGCTTTGCTGCTCTGCCAGCAGGTTGTTTCTGAGTAGCTATTTTTGTGAGATATAACCTGTGAATTTGTATGGCTTAACACTTAAAATGTAGCCAGGGGAAGGCAGAATATTCATCTTTATTGTATTTGTTTCTCCTGTAATGAGACATTACTGTCTGTTGTAAAGGAAGCGGTCTCTGAGCCCAGGGAGCATGCCCAGTGATTTTCTGCTTGCTCCATTAGCTCGTGTGCAGACCTCCCAATTTTTCATGTGCATGTGCTGTTCCACTTGTTTAAGCCTGCCAACTGCTCTTCTCGTTGGAAATCCATTTCTATAATGCTGGGTATTACACAAATTTGTAGAAGCTCTTAATGCAGATAACGGAGGGGGTTGAGGCTGGTTTGCCCAATGAGACTGTGCCAACTTTCTGCTTCCCATCAGTCACAAGGGGAGCTTTAGCTGCAGCTCACTGAGGGCATAAAATGCAGGCAGTAAAGAAAAATAAAGTTTAAGGAACAACTAGAGCGCTGTAAACATCACCTGGATTTTGATTTACAAAGTCCAAGCACAGCACAAATTGCATGGCTTGCTGTGCCCTGTGGAAATGTCTCTTTGTGTTGCTTTTTTGAACAAATTTCCATAACTAGTAATCACGGGATCATAGCAGAGAGCCCTTTTGCAAAGAGCTTTTTGGTCACTGCTCCTGTTTACTATTACTCTGTACAGCATGGTAATCTAAGCTCCTCATTTGCTGGGAATATCCATGATGGATTGCAGTGTGGATGCAGGCAGTGGAGCTTCACAGCCCCAGATTTCGGGAGTTTGTTGGGTGCACGATGCTTTGGGGACCAGAGCTGGGGTGGGTGAGAGGAACCTTCTCTCTCCGAGCGCTGCGTGTGCTTGGCAGTATGTGTGTGTAGCTGTTCCCTGCAGAACTGAGCACATCCCTGCCGGTTGTACTGCTCTGTTTTAATCTGTTGAATTTATCTGTGGCACTTTGCCTGGTGGAGAGTGGTGGGAATGTTGTCAGCAGTGGCAGAGAAGGATGCCAGGCTGCTCCTCTTTATGATTTGTAACGAAGCGATACCAAGTCCATCCAGGGCCTCATGGCAAGTAGCTCTCAAGCATGCATGTACCCTTTGTTTAAGCAACGGAGTAGGCAACCTGCTCAAAGCTTAGTGTTGAGTTTATGTACTTGGGTTAACTTCTGACTTAACTCTCCTGTTTTATTAAAAATAAAAGGAACGGAATAATTCTGGCACACTTTTGATAGCTACAGCATTTGGAAACTCTTCAGCTTCTCTCCTCTTTCCTGATTGCTTCCCAAGAATAGTCGCAGCACTTTTCTTTTTTAGGACTTTGCCCTAATAATTACATCTGTGAAGATCTGCTGGGATGGGTTATCCCATCACAAGCAGGATTATGCCCTTAAATGGAAAATAAGACACCACAACAGCCAAAGTTTTGGGGAAAAAAGTATTGTGGGAAAGCTAAGTTGCGAGATGTATTATTTCATGTTGTGGAGCTGCACAGCCAGGAAATGCTTGTTACTGCAGAGAGGAAATGCTCATATCTTCTGAATGCTTGTTGCATTCTTCTTTTAATTGTTGTTTAAGTAGGAAAACATACCTCTTATAAAATGCCAGCTAACGTACCCTCTGTAAAAGGGATGGGAGGTGTGAGAAAACAGCTGAGGGAGATGAGGAGGCCAGTCATTCTTTATGAACTCTAGTTTAATTGCTGGCTCACCGTCCCTCCCTCCCTTTCCCCCTGCCCTGAGCTGGTGGTGCTGTAGATCCTCCCCACACTGCCCCGCTGCCTTTCAGCCAACAATTTGGGCTAAATAATCCAATTAAGCTTTGCAGCTTATATAACTCTCCTGGCTTGAGGCAGCAGCCGGACTGACGGGGCTACAAAACACATCTGGAAAGAGTGTACTAAACATACTACTGTGGTCAGAGCCAAAGTGATTTGGACTAATTTGCTCATACGCACACGATGTCCTTTGAACAGCAAGACGTGTGCGTACAGTCTCCTTCCTGAAGAAGTCAAAGTTAGAAAATGCTCCTATCCATAAATAAATTGCTGCCCTGGCTGGGAAACTTAACTGGCTTTTCTCCTCTCCCTTCGCCTTTGGAAGACAATCTGACTCTTCCTCCAGGTCTGGAGGATCAGCCAGTCCCTGTAGAACACTGATCATAAATAACACGTATGGTTATGTGTTTCAAAGGTGGAAAGGACCTCCAGCATAATTTAATCTGACTTCTTATCTGATATTCATCAGAGGAGTTGCGTTTTGTTCGAACTGAAACATAACTTAGTATTTAACTGCAACACGGCTCTGAAGAAACGATCAAGCTTTTTAGGGAGAAAGAATCATAGAATGGTAGGGGTTGAAAGGGACCTCTAGAGATCATCAAGAAGAACTCAGCAATTCTGTATTTCAAGTACTGTGCCCAGCACAAGCTTAGAAAAATAACAGTGCACGTTTTAACACTCTTGAGATGTCCGTTCTCCTGTTGGTATCCATTACTCTCAGTAGGGAGGTTATGGACATTACCAGCAGAATGAATTTCCTTTCACATGCCCTGATACACTCTTACAGCTTCATTTTATAGTCTACTGTCTGATGTTAATGTAAAGAATTTATTTGTCTTTGGAGGTGTACAAGGCTGGTTTAGCACAGGTATCCTGCCTGTTCCTGGGTGCTTGCACGGCTGCCTGCCTGACACCTTCCAAATCTGTGCTGGGGAAGGGATGTAGAAATGCCACCCCTCTCTGATATCTGATATGCCACACACACACAGAGCTGCTGGACTTGTCTTTGGGAAAACATGTTCAGGAAATTAAGTACAGTCTGTGTGCACTGACCAGGTTGCAAAAGAGCGGTGCCAGAGGTGGTTTGGCAGAGGGTGTGTTTCTGTCCCCAGAAGGGACGTTGCTGGGGCCCAGCGATGATGCCAAAGCAGTGCTCGGTGGCATCCTGATCCCACTTTGGTTTTTGAAGTAGTTTGGTTATTTCTGGACAGTGCCTAAGGATGTGCACCTGGGCAAACCTCACAGCACCAGAGAGGTAGTGCAGAGCACTGCGTGGCTCTGCATGGGACTGCCTCAGGCTACACCAACGTGGGGCTAATAAATGCTCGATCCATGCTGACAGTGTCTTTGCTCTGGCAGGCCTTACTCTGATTTGTTATGGAAAATTTCAAATATTGCTTCCAGTGTACTGACCTATAAGGCCGTCAGAATGCTTCTGCTCTCACCAGGCTTTGCATATGGCCACAGGAGTCTTCTAGAAGTACTGTCGCAGTCATAAATACCTACATACAAAGTCATGATTTTATAGTTTATACATTTTGGCTTTTTCCATGGTCATAAAGCTAAATAACGAGTTCCCAAAAAGAGACAGTGTATCTCTAACCAATCCTTCCAGCCTCTCACAGTGTTAGAGCTCACCCACTGCATTGCTCACCTTCAGGTGGGTTTACTGGAGAGAGGGGCATAACTCTGCCTCTGCTTCTTCCACATTGCTACTATATCTGAGAGAATGACTGCCCTTTCTTGATGTTTTATCCCTAAAGAAAAAGAAAATTGGATTAAATTTCTCACAGCAATGCACAGCAGTGAAACAGGGTAATGAAGCTGATCTGTGGACAGGAAACTTTGGGAAGCTGGGTACAAGGGTAAGTTACTAACAGGGGACTCACCCAGGGTGCTTTGCATTATGAATGTCTCATAAAGGCACTCCAGAGGATGAACCAATTGTTAAACATTTCTTCCTGTGCTCAAATGACAGCTTTTGGTGCTAAAACAGGTGCTTAGCATCCTGGGTGGCTGTTGAAAGACTGTTTCTAAAGTGATGTTTGGATGCATCAGGAGTACCTAAGCCTCTTGAGTACAGAAATGGCCTTCCTGAGCACTGGAGTCCAACAGTAAACCTCTGTACAGAGGGAGCATGAGCTCAAGTTTTTAGCTCTAGATACTCATGCTGCAAGTTTTAAGGACAGTTTACACTGGGGTGAGTCACACTGCTTATTTTCCCCATGCTGTGCTGAGCCTTGCTCCCCTATGGTGGGATTTTCCCTGGGTTTTGACCTCCTGGCACCCCAGGGACAGCTGGACTGCAGTGAGAGGGGTCAGGCCCTGCACTCTGTCACTCTCACTGGTGTAGTTTGCTGTGATTTTGTGCAGTTTTAACTCCTTCAGTACGAGCTATGGCCTGGCTCAGCTGTGCTCGGGGTTTATCTCATGCAAAAGTTTCTCTTGTGTGTCTTGGCCGAGCACTGTGGCCTCTCCAAAGCTCTGGGCTCTCTCTTATCTTCCTCTCAACACATCCCTGAGTTTAAAAATGCCTGAGCCCTTGGTTTTGGCACAGTAGCAAATCCTTCTGTCTCAATGTAAAACTGACTGATGGATTGATTTCATCCTAAGGAGTGGCTGGGAATGGCAGGGTGTTGCTGGGGGAAGCCTTGGCTGGATGCTACAGTGCTTTGTTCTCTGGACAGCCTGGCTCAGCATCATCCTGTGCATGATCCTATGAGGATGTACAGCTGTGTTGGTGCTTTCTGGGCTGCATAAGGTGCAACTATTTAGTTGTGGAAAACTCTTTCCATGGGCTCTCACACTGTTTGCTGGGCACAACTTGTGTGTTCCTGCAAGGAGACAGTGGCTTTTCTCCTTTCAGCAGGCAGGCTGTCCATCTTGTGTTCTTCTTGCAGCGCCTAAACAAGTCAGAACTGAGTCTTTCTGTAACACAGCTTCCCTCTGGGTTGAAATTCTGGAAAATTGAGGCACAGCAGCCCTCAGAGCAATTAACGTTACCTTATATATGCCACCAGTAAAGGTAAAGGTAACGGTGTGTAAAATACTGAGAACCCAAATGCATTTAAATAGACATGTTCAAAGGAAATGAGAGTTGTGAACTGTGCCTCTCTGCTCACAGGGAGCCAGGGCTGAACAGCACTTCAAGAAGAGTCGTGAAATTAAGCATAAATACCATGGTCTTGTGGCCCCAGGCTACAGGAAGCATACCTATTTTTGGAGGTGGTAAGCCTATTGAAGGCTCAGTGCATTGTCTGTAAACCTAACATTGCAAGAAAGCAAAACCTCTAGGGCTGTGGTTTCACATGCCATTTAAACTGCTCTCCATTTGGGACCTTGTCCAAAAGGCCTTTCTAGTTCCCATATGCTTCCTTTGCACCACTGGCTCGCTCAACAGGATGATCTGGCCAAAAATTAAGCCCGCAATGAGGATGCTTCGTTTTCCAGCTGGATTGGACCATGCATATGGCAGACTATGGGGCTGCATGGGTGTTGGTGCTGTCTGAGGAAACACAGTGCAGGGAGCAGTCTGCCCACTTTGGCACGCCTGGCTTGAGACTGATGAAAGCCACTCGTGCCACCGTGCCCAGAGCTCGCCATGAGGGAGTGGGAGATGCCAGTAACATTTCAGAGCAGCAGCTTGTTGAGAAGCTTTCAGGCATCATTTAATAAGCAACCCAAGGTCTTAGCAGTAGGACAGCATCCTCCTCCTCCTCCAGCTGTTTGTTTTCTGCCCTTGAAATGTCCTACAACCCCCACCTTGTGCTGTGCCATTGCCAGCATCTGTGTTGCCTCGCAGCAGAGCTGATCTACTAGGGTAACGCTGCTGCTGTTGCTGCTGCTGGCACGGGCTGGCAGGAAGCTCTGCAGCTGAGCTGCTGTTGGATGTGGAGCCCAGGCCTCCTATCTCTGGGTTGGTCCCTACAATTTGCACATAGGATAAAGTTAAATTACTGCAGGTTGCCCTTGCTGGCAAGTTGGGAAATCTGTCTTGTTTGTACTTCCAATGACATGTTTTCTGCAAAGGGAAGAAATAAGGGGGTTTTTATATGCCTAAGCAGGCTGGTGTGGTTTTGTAGGAGGGGGCGTCACGTTATTTGATAACCCTTTCTCATGGTTTCTTAGCTGATGAATGAGAAAAGAGAGAACTGGTTCCTCCTACCCTCTTAGCGGTATGTTTTTCTTCCCATGAATTATCCTAGCATATAAAATGAAACAAGAGCCCTGAGATAGCATCAACACTTATAGTTGGTCTAAGTGTGCTATTTAATGGCAATGTCTTGTTTTTTCTCTGGAGAGAAGAAAATGTACCCCATTAAGTGCTCATGTTACAAAGCCTGCACCCTGGGGGATAAATATTTCAAATATTAATGCTGAGTAATTTTTAAAAGGTTCTGCATGCATTTTCTTTTAAGCATTCTGCAAATTATTTAAGACTACTAAACCAAAGTGCAATTCAGATCAGCTCTTCCCGTGGTCAGTATGTGGTGATTTTGAAATCTGCTTCTGCCCAGCAGCACAGTCATGCATCCGACCGGGCACCGGTACAATAGGGAGGCAGTAACCTGTCTGCTGCTGCAGATCTGTGGGTACATGAGATGTGCAATTTACACAGACCATGGAGCAGAGGGAGTGCTCTAAATATCCTTTCACTCTAATACAGTCCATGCATTGCAAATGAGTTACTCTTTTGGAAAAAGAAGTCAAACCTGACTTGCATTGAAGTTCTCAGCTATTAACATCAGCGCAGCCAGGGACTCCGGCCAGAACTTCTGTGATTTCCTTGATATCCCTCTTAGTACATCACTCTAACTTTTCCATATGTGTTCTCTGATTTATAACACAGCAATACTTTATTTTGCTGTTGTAAAATTCTTTCATACACTCAGCTGTACCAAAAGCTTCATATGTTATTGATTAAACAAATTCCCCTTGTTCCAGAATTTCGTCGGTTCCGAGTCTGGTAGTAACTTCAGGGGAGTGACAAGTGCAGTGGTCGATCGTACAAGGAGGTGGGGAAAACACAATGGCTAGGCACTTATTGCTGCTAATCAATAAGCTATCCTTCAATTTGCAAAGTGGAACTGCTTTTTCAGCTCAGCACTGCCACATAGCTCCCACTCGTCCATCAACTGCAAAGTGCTGGTAGCTCGTGGTCATTTGAGGGGCGGGGGTGGTGGTGCAGAGAGTGTGTGTGATGATGATGTTGGATTTTAGCAATGTTGGGAGGAGGATTTAACAAGACTTTCATTTCGACTCCTTCACAGGCAATTAGCGACAGCTGCTGCTAGAGAAAGGGCGTGATGATTAACACAGTGACCTTTGCAGAGAGCACTTTCGCTTCCTGGAGGGATTCCGTTCAGATGGACTTGCGAGCCTTTAGCACTAAGCACAGAGTAGGATACGTGGGTGCTTTGGGGTTTGCTCAAGCAAGAGCTCTGTTTCACTATTAACATAATTAGGCTGTAAAAAAAAAAAAAGGAGATTCCTGTTAGACTGTGAAGCCTTTCCTCTGCTTCAGGATTTTCTGCTTCTTTAAAGCTCCAGAGTGGGGCCTTACCAGCACCCAAGGGGACGCAGTCCTGCATGCTCCAGACATCAGCTGCTTCTTCAAGGGGCATTTCAGTTCATGAGGCTTTACTCAGTAGCTTTGGTACTTGTTGTGAGAACAGGGCAGAAGGGAAAAAAAATGCAGTCTGGAGGTTTTCAAGTGGCCAAGTAAATCCAGTTTGGGTTTTTACAGTCTATGATGGTTTGCAATCCAGCACAAAGCTGAGGGCCACAAGTGACAGATAAAACAACCCATGGCCTGGCCAGCGCCCAGCCTGATGTGCCAGACCTTGATAATACACAGGTGAGGCTGCTGCAGGTCCCCGCAAATACATTTCTAGTACAGGAGAGCACCACACTTTTCACTGCCCTTAGCTGCATCCGAGAGCATTGTCCCTGCCTGTGTCATGGAAGGACAGCACATTAAGCAAATGCACCTTCTTTTAAACCACACACAGGCTTGCTCTGTCAGGACTGACCATACCACATCTGTTAATTCCCAGCCTTTGCCATTCCTCTTTTTTTTCCCCTTTTCTTTCCACCCCTTGCTCAAGTTTTTCCCGAGTGATGTTGTCTTAAAAACCCTCAAGAGCTGCAATTATTTCAAGGTTTAATGACCCATGATTTCTATAATGCTTTATTTTTGTTCACATTCAGCATGTTTTTATTCCCCAATCAAATAAAGAGTATTAAAAAGCTCACCAAGAACAAAGCCTTTGCTTTCCATTTGAGAGAAAAAGGCTTCGAAAGCTGTATTCATACTACACAGGTAAATAATTAGATTGCTAATGAATTAGCTTAGCTTTGAAGACGAAAGCTGCAGTGTTCCTAATTAAATTGAGAGGAAAGACGCAGAAATTTGGGGTCTTTCTCCTAAGAAACAGGAAAAAAGGGAACTGCCAACCCAGACGAGGTAGGGTGGTGATTTACCCCACTTTGGTCTCAGCTCCATCTTGTGGTGCCTCTGTGCTTGCAGCACCTTCCAGCTCTTTGACGTTGTATAATTTGTCATTTCAGTGTTTTTCCATGACAGTGAATTCAGAGAAATAATATACTTTGTGTGCAACACGTTTCCTTTTATCAGTTTCAAATTAATATTTGAATTGAATGGTTGCTCACTCTTATATTTTGAGACCAGGAGAATGAAAGTGTGTGATATATTTTCATTATATCACTCTATTTTATATGCTTTTCATCATCAGCCCTATTATTATGCCCATCCTAAAATGAATAATCTCTTTTTTTTCTTTCTTTCCTGACAGAGCAGGGTTTTTTTCAGGCCTTTGATCATTCTCATCACCCTGTTCTAAAGCCCCTTTTAAGTCTGTAATAATACTCATTTTCAGACGAGGTGAAAACTATTCTGGGATTAGGCAGCATCATTTTAATAATGTTACAATCTTTGCACTGTTGTTCCCCATCCTGTCCACTGAACAGACTAACATCCTGTTTGCCTTCCTCTCCATCCCCCTTTTCTCCTCTGGATTGCTGCTGCCTGCAGAGCAGCATTAAGACACTGATGCTCTCTGGTCTCCTTCCTGGTTAATATTGTTAACTAAGAATCATATGAAAAATACCTTGATTGCCCCCCAATTAATTCACGTTTCTCAGCTTTGGTGTTAATTTGCCATCCTGTTCCCTTTTCTCCTGGTCATTTGCTTCTTTTCTTTTCTCTGTGTCAGCTCTGTATTTTTCTACTTCACAAATTCATCTCATTCTGCAGCCCCTTGCTAAATCTATTAGGCGGTGCGTTTAAAGCCAATCCGTAAGCTTCCTCTGGATAGTTAACCTTTTGCTATGGTGAAAATTCATTATTTAATTCTGTCTTCTTTTTCTCTGGATCAATGGCAGCATTTGCCCTCTTCCTTTCTTCTACTTAGCTGTTTTGCAGCAAAGTGAATTCCCAGCTGATTTTTGCGTCTTCTTAAATCCCTTCAATGGGTTGATAAAAACCCTGGAAATATCAGAAGGACTAGTTCCTTTTGCAGAAGCTGATGGTGGTTTAGACCTACCAGGGATTTCTGTGCCTGCCACTGTTTTTGTTTGTATCGAGGTAAAACCCAGGGGATTCACAGTTATCTGGAAGCTCTTTGTGTTGTTCATTGTGATTCACCCACAGGCTGCAGAAAGAGATCCCAAACCTGCTCTGCAGGTACCGGAAAGCAGTCTGATGCCTTCTGCTGCCTCCTCTGCCCCAATCCAAGACATTCTAAGCATAGGTGATGGGCATCACTGCTTGCTTTCTTCATTTCTGGGTTTCTATGGCCTTGCTTTGAAGCAAGCATCTATTCTGCAGCTCTCTAGGGAGCTTTTTGGGTCTAGGCGCAGGCACTCCTGTGTCTTACTCCTGTACTTTGAAGTGAAATTATAACATTCACCACCCATGTTGTGGTTCATCCTCCACATAATGACAAATCTACTCACCCCCATCCTTGAAAGCTTACTACTTAGGACATTAATGTTATCCGAACTGGATGTCAAATGCAAACAGTTGCTCGTGCTTTGGAATAGGAAGTCACAGGGGGTATGTATTTTCCTTTCTTCTGCTGAGACAACATTAAACTCTAGTGAGGAGACGTGCAACAGGAGAATGATCAAAACCTACTGCTGCAAAAAGCAGAAATGATAACTTAAGAGTGCCTGTGTTCCCTGTTTGGGACTGTCAGTGCAGAGATGCATTGCGTTTCTATCTCATTACGTGGAGCTGTTGAAGGTTGAAGTGTTGTTAAATATACCACAGGCTCTTATTAAATGGCTATGTTAAAAAACCCAAACACACACACACACAGAGGAATGCACACCAGATTGCAGGTGGTGGAAGAGCTCTCTTTATTTGAGGCTCATTTTTTCAGGCAGGCTGGCTTTTAACAAGCCTGTTGCACTGGCCAGTGCCCCAGCTCAGCGTGCGGCGGGAGGCTGAAGGCCAGGGACAGCGTGAGAGAGAGCCTCGAGGGGCTGCCAAGGATGGCTCCTGCTGCCCTCACCTACCCCGAGTGGGTGCCAGTGCCTTTTACTGGCTGTGGAGTTTGGGTACTGGTGTTTGTAGCCCCAGTGATACAGAATGGTGCTGTGCCCTCGCGGGACAGCGCTGGAGCACAGACTCCTTGGTGGAGTGTGGCAATGGCACCGGGGCGTGTGCTGGGGTGGTGATGGCATCTAACGCCTTGTTTGGCCCTGATGCAGGGTGCACATACCAGAGGGAGCGAGAGAACTGAAACAATGTGGAAATACAGGGCAGAGGATGGATGCAAGGAACTAAACTGATTTAAGTTGCGCCAGGGGAGGTTTAGGCTGGACATTAGGAAGAGCTTTTTCACTGAGAGGGTTATGAAGCACTGGAATGGGCTGCCCAGGGAGGTGGTGGAGTCATTATCCCTACAGATATTCAAAAAGCGCACAGATGAAATACTGAGGGATATGGTTCAGTGGTGGGCTTGGCAGCGTGAGGTGAGCCGTTGGACTCGATGGTCTTAAAGGTCTTTTCCAACGGTAATGATTCTATGATTCTATAAACCATGGCTGCTATTTTTGATAGCTGCTTTGACTGCCTGTGCCCATCATGCCCCACCCGTGGAAGTGTTCAAGACCAGGTTGGACAGGTCTTTGTGCAACCCAGTTGAATGGAAGGCATCCCTGTCCATGGCAGGGGAGCTGGAATGAGATGGTCTTTAAGGTCTCTACCAACCCAAACTACATACACCATGGTTACAGTGACTCTGAGGTTTGCCCCATCAGTGCTGGCGGCATCTAACAGTGTGACTGCTTTGAGCTGGGAAACCTATGTGCCACCTTCTTCATTCTCTGGTCCCTGCACTACCTGCAGCTCTCCACACCTACAGCTTTTTTCCCAATAATCATGAGCTTTCTAGTAGTACTAAAGACTTCACGTTCCGTGTTACTTTCTGTCTTGGTGGTAACCACAAATCACAGTATAATAAACAAACTCGAAGAAATTTCTTTAAAAACTTTAAAACATTTTTGTTTTAAGAAAAAGTTTGAAAAAAACCTATAATAGAGAAAATTGGGGTGTGTTTTTATAAGCAACAGTTAGAAAATATCTGGTTTGACTGACTATCCAGGTGGTCTGAGGCACGGGGGAGATGTAAATGTCACGTAATGTTTAGTGAATAAGCATCCGTGTTTGGTGTGTGGTGATGACACTGCTGAAATGCTCTGTCTTTTTATGGGGATGAATCAACCCCCAACGGGGTACTTGCAACTGCTGGACCCTTTTGGGAGGTCCACCCTGCCAGAGACAGTCCGTTCCCCGAAATCTGGCCTTGGTGTTTGATTTGTTGCTTGGCATGTCTTGGTGCTCAATTCCTTAACGCAAGCCAAGTTCTTGTTGGCTGCCTGTACCCTATGCTGCCATAACAGTTATGATTTTAAAAGACAAGTCTAAAACTGGCAACAATGGTCTGCTGGCTCATGGAAGGGGAGATGATGTGTCTCTCATCTTGCTCATCTTACAGGAGCAAGGGCAGTGACTTTTGAGGGGTATTTTGGATGCTGAACTATCTTTTTTTTACTGAAGAGACCATTTTGAGTGTCATAACTTAACGGTATTTCCATGTACCCCAGCAAAGTTGCTTCCCAGTGGTGTTTTGGGGGATACTTTTATGTTCTCTTCCTTCTACAGCCACATAAGCAAAAGGTGGTATTTTGCTTTTAATGGTATAAAGTGTTCACTTTTTTCTGTTGTATCTGGTGACAGAACCAAGGGGTGATGGAAAGAAGCTGGAACACAACAAGCTAAGGAAAGTTAAGGAAACTATTTTACTGTTCAAGTGAGGGAGCCCTGACACAGGCTGCCCAGGGAGGGTGTGGGGGCTCCTTCTCTGGAGGTTTCCAGAAGCCACCTGGACACGTTCCTGTGTGACCTGATCTAGGTGGACCTGCTTTGGCAGGGAGGTTGGACTAGATGATCTCTAAAGGTTCCTTCCAACCCCTACCATTTTGTGATCCTGTGATTGTGGAGTTACTGATCCCCATTTACCTGTGTGCAAAGTGTCCAACACGTGTGTGCTATCAGATTTCCATGTAAAGCAGGACTATCCTTTTTTGCATCTCAGGAGCTGGATTTAATTCACCAATATGGTGCAGTAACTCCTTACATCCATTGTAATGGTCCAATGAAATTCTGTTAACAAAATACCTAATGACTGCTGAGATTCAGTCAAGGCAATCTGGACTGTAATGTGTGGAGAGGTGCCAGCATTATATGAATCACTTAACATCAAAATGTAAAAAAAGCCAAATCCCTAATCATCACAAAACACCAAGAGCTGCTGTAAATGCTGGAGATGAGGACAGGCATGGGCAGCACCAACACCTGGCTGGCACTGGGATGGTAGTGAGCTGGGGTGGGATGGCTCCCCAGCTTGGTTCCCTGTGCTTCACTGGTTGCATTTTTTGGGTAACAGATGCTGTAGCATGGGGAGGGAGGTGCTGGCCCTTGGAAGTTGGAAAAAGGGAACAGTTACTGACTAAAGGAGTGCTTTAAATAAAATGAGGCATGGTCTTTGCAGAGAAGTTTTCTGTAGACACCTTAGTTTTCTGCTCCACCTCCATTTGTGTTGTGAGCTGGCAACTATGCTTTATTTTGGCTGTTCTGGCTCTAGGAACTGTTGCAGCAGCGGGGTCAAAAGGTGCAGTTGTGCTCTTGAAGCTGAGATTTTATGAAGATAAACAGTTTAGAGGTTTGGGGGTTGTTTTTAGTTTTTAAACAAAGTCTCTTGAAAGTCTTCCTAACGAGAAGCAAATCCAGCCAGCAAAGAGCATTTGCTTTTGAAAAGATTGAATTGGAGGGAAATCTCTGGCTTTGGCCACGGGTCTGCTCTGCTGGGAGAGGTTATCTGCAGAGAACAAAACCAAAAGTAATTGGTCCTGAAATACAGATATGTTTAAAATGCACTGCAGACTTCCCGGGAGGTTGGAGTGTGATTTGGAAAACTAACACAGAATACAGAATGGTAACGCTTCTGACTGTGTGTGTCTATACATACATATATAGATGACTGTGTAAGATTTCAAGGTGGGGGTCTTATTGGCACTGGTCTGATTTTGTACCTGTCTGCTGGTTTAGGATTGGATTAGGGATTCTGCTTTCACTAAAAAAATGAAAATGTATAAGCAGAACAGGTAGAGATTGCACAGCCCTCAGCTCTGCTACCCAACATGGTTTGCACTTCATAGTTGCTTAACTAAAAACGAAGGCACAAAATTCTTCATCACGGAGAAATACTGTTTGTTAACAGGATGCTGTCTTGGATGGACAAAAACCTTTGGGAAGGCTGTAGATCAGCTCTGCAGAGCCGACAAAGGCGCTTGGGAGCAGCCCATGAGCCCTGCCAGCGCGTGCCCATGGCTTACGTCCCGCTGCATCCCGGCTGCTGGCAGAGGATCTTGTGCCAGCTGTCTCTGCCCACTGTTCTACTCGGCAAACCCAGCACGGGGGTCTCAGCTGGAGGCTCCCGGCTGAAAAAATCAAGCCTAGTAGCTGCAGCTGGGCATAGCCAGGGCAAGAGGAGGGAGCAGAGGGGATAGCCCTTGGTCATGGTTCTAGCCCAGCCAGCACCAAGCCCCACACAGCCACTCACTCACCGACTCCCCATCCCCACAGATCCCATAGAGTGGGGAGGGGAATTGGAAAAGAAAATCAAAACTTGTGGATTAAGATGAGAACAAGTGTAATAACTAAACCATAAGAACAGTAAGAAGAATAAAGTATAATAATAGTAAGAGAAGCAAAATCTGCCTGGATATGTTCCTATGCAACCTTATCTAGGTGACCCTGCTTCTGCAGGGGGGTTGAACTAGATGATCTCTAAAGGTCCCTTCCAACCTCTATCATTCTATGATTCTAAAACCCAAGAAAAAGGCAAGTGATGCCCACTGCAGCTGCCCCCACTCGCTGACCGATGCCTGAGCAGCGTCTGTCCCCCTGAGCAACACACCCCAGTTTCTGTACTGGGCATGGCATCCTGTGGGGGTCAGCTGTCCTGGCCATGTCCCTCCCAGCTTCCTGTGCACACACCAGCCCCAGCCCACTCACTGGCAGGACAGGGTGAGAAGCAGAAACAGCCTTGGTGCTGTGCAAGCCCTGCTCAGCAATAACCAAAACGTCCCTGTGTTATCAACATTCTCTTCAGCTAAACCTAAAATACAGCCCTGCAGCAGCTACTAGGAAGAAAATTAACTCTATCCCAGCCAAAACCTGGACAACCTGGGTGGGTGGAGGATACTCAGCCAGCCCCTCCTCTGGCTGCTGTCCCTGTGCCGTGGGCTGCTCCCTGCGGGGGTACTCCTGGCTGTGCCCACAGCTGCCCTCGCTGGCCTGCACACCCAAGGCTCCGGTGCCCTTGCAGACAACCTCTTTCTACAGTATCTTGTGAAGGACCACTGAGTGTAAACGTTAGGTACAGCAAACTGAGAAGTGGGTTCTTTACCACACAGTGCGTGCTGCAAGTGCTCCAATTCTGAGAGGGTTTTGGTCTCCCAGGTCTATCCTGTGGACCGTTACCCAACACTGAATGTCTTTCTTTATTGAACCAGTGTATTTAAAGCCTGAAGCAATCTGTTATCTCTTAGAAATGAAAAGTAATCTGAATCTTTGTTTTTAAATATAGTTATAGCTATGAGTTTTTTGTCCTGCAATGCTTGAGCCTGGAGATATTTTAAGAGCTTTGCTATCTTGTGCTGTGAGGGAACGCAATAAATATGTAGATAGGGAGTGCTGCTGCTTTGAAAGGTGAGTAAAGAGTCTGTGCTGAACTGACACCAGCTGAAAAATTTGTTCAGCCTAATTAGCAGCAAATCCCTTCTGTGTCCAACCTTACTTGTAGAGATGGGAGCCAATTTATGCCCCTGCTCCCCACCTTTTTCTCCACTGCCCTTCGTGGCTTTTCAGAGCCCTCCCTGGTTGAGCAGCTGAGGGTTTTTGTGAGGACAGAGATCCGCATCCAGGTGTTGTTGCAGACCGATGGGTTCAAAAAGGCATTACTGGAAATTCGTGGGAAGCTGCACCCCCATCCTGGGCTTTGTCTCGGGCTGCTTCAGCCGTCACCAGAACCGGTCACGATCGATCAGCTTTTACATTTCATGAAATTTTAATTAAAGGATGGAAAGCCTACGAAGACATCATAGGACAAGAGCACTGGAAGCAAATACAATTTCACTTCCAACCATTAGCCAGAAAAGCAGCAAATGGTTGACTGCACATCACCATTGCAGTCTAATGAAAAGTACAGCTCTTGGCTTCGACGGGCAGGTCATTAGTGACTGAATAATCAGTGACATTTCCCTTCTAAATCTGACTCAAACGAAGTGCAGTGCTCTGGAAAAAGCCATTAAGTGCAAAGCCTTGCCTCTGCTCTGCTCCAGGTATTGCGGAACGGGATCTAATGGCAGACTTTAGCTGTGATTTGGCTTTGATAGCATCCACGGGATAGTAACCCCCCGGTACGACTGGAGCCAAATGCTCCCAGCCCTGCACAAACAGGGTTCCTGCCACCGTGTCGTGCGAAAACAGAGAGTGGGACTTGTTCCTCGCTGGTGTTCACAGATGCAGGCGGTAACAGATATAAGTAGGAAAACCTATAATCTAGAGTACTGGGAAGCTGAAGGGTATAATCTTATGTCTGAGAGGTAGCAGGAGGTACAGGTCTAGCTCATCATGGAGTCACTTTAAAGCTTGAAATGCTCCTGTGGGTTGCCGTGGCAGCTCCCAAAGATGGGTATCAACTTGTTTTTTCTGCAATTTTTAAAATGTTTCCTCTATGGGAGTGGAAGGCGACCGGCACCGCACAGGAAGGAAGGACTGGTCTTGTTTATGCCTGTCCCTCAACTTTCCCTGAAAAATGTGTTGTCAGATGGACAGAGTAATCAAATGGGTGTAGCTTCCTCTGCTCCCCCGTGTGCCAGTGGCTTTGAAAATAATTCTGAGAGGGTAATAGCAGTCAGACTGCCTTGGTGTCTCCTGTGTTGAAGCAGCAAGTCCTTAGGGAGGTTAGGGGGGAGAGGGAAGAGACCCCATGGGGCAAACTTTCCCTGGGCAAAAGCATTACTGGGACGTGGAATGGGAATCACTGTTGTCTTGGAAACTCTGTGCTTTGGAGCTCGGTATGTCTGGTCCTCAAAATTCCTTTTTCTTTACAGACCCCAAAATAGAAGTTGTCCATGCAGTCAGTGTATCTTTTTCAATGGCTCTGATTTATATTTAGCCGTGTGTTGGGAAGTTCCAGTGCAGTATTTTTGGTCATTATCTCTCCTGGTTGTGTTTGGGCTAAGGGTCTACTACTCAGAGGGTAAATCTGCTTTGGATGTGGTCATGTGAGTTACAGCCTTACTGAAAACCCATGAGTGACCACAGATAAAAGTGTATTTTTAATGAGTAGTTTCATTAATAATGGGGTAAAACATGGCCCGGGAAAGTTGGTTAACGGCTAACCGATTCCACTGCCAGCTATTGTGTAGTTAGTTCCAGCTGAAGGCTCTTGATAGTTTTATTGCTTAAAAGGGGCATGGTGATAAGATGCTATTTCAAAAGAAGAAGCTTTATTACCCTATCAAAAGTTTCTTTTTCATACATTACACTTAGGATTCATTCTCTCCAGCAGTTGCCATCTCACACACCCAAACTCCTGCAGTATTGCACGTAATTTCTGAGTACATAGTGAAGAAGAACTACCATGCAGCTTATTTTTTGCTGCATGCTTTGGTCACAGGGAAGCAGGTTGTATTTCTGTATGACCTGGAAATCCAAGTTAAAGAGACAAAAATGGGAGCAGCTTTTTAATCATAGTTCTGCAACTAAAACTGCCCTCTCTCCAGGTGCGTGCTGCACCACAGCTCCCACGTCTGGAGGAGGTAGGGAGGGGTGAACGATGGGCATTGTGGCTTGGAACCCTTCAGAGCATGGAGGAGAAAGCTGCTGTCCCTTCTCCACCTGCAGGTGACGTTGTGGACATCTACCAGCGGGAGTTCCTGGCACTCCGGGACCGACTGCACGCAGCCGAGCAGGAGAGCCTGAAGCGCTCCAAGGAGCTCAACCTGGTCCTGGAGGAGATCAAG
This sequence comes from Colius striatus, assembly GCF_028858725.1. Taxonomy (NCBI): domain Eukaryota; kingdom Metazoa; phylum Chordata; class Aves; order Coliiformes; family Coliidae; genus Colius; species Colius striatus. The sequence goes on from NC_084767.1 coordinate 14,473,648, forward strand.
AGAGCCATCTCGGAGAAGCAGGCCCTGCGGGATATAAACCGGACGTGGAGCAGCTTATCTGGTGAATAAAGAGAGGAGTTGAGGCTGTTTTGAAGTGGTTGCTAACGAGGAGGTAGAGAGGTGTGTGCGTGCGGGGCTGTGGGCAGGATGTGCTCTTCCCTCCCGCTGCACCAGCAGATTGTGGAGTTCAGAGGGACCTGGGAACTCTTAAACTCCTGTTTAATTAGAGGTGCACACGCATCATTAAACACTGAGGTTTGCCTCTGCTCAGGATATTTGCCAATTTGCTTGCTTACAAGCTTTTTTTTTTTACTTGTTTTCTTTCCTTGCAAGTCATACATGCCATTTCCTATGGCTGGATTGGATCCATATGGAAAATGGGTATCCAAAGAGTGGGGCAGTGAGCGAGGAGTTAGACTGGCTGAGCACCCCTCAACAGTTTCTAATTATTTGTTTTTTAAGTTGCTCAGTTGAAGAAAATCAGATCTCCGTGGAAAGATCTGATTTGACCTTCATATCTTCATTCTGCCCCCTCCTTCCCAAATATTTTGGGACTTCTTTAAGGCCCTCGTGGCTCCTGCTGAACTTTAATTGGGTTTGTGGTAGCATGTTGAAAGGTTGGCCTGATTTTTTTATAACCCAGCAGTAGTCTCGGGTGGCCAGGCTGCTCTGAAAAGGCTTTTGGCCTTGCAGTCTCTTCCTACCTACCATGCCTTGCAATTGATTCCCTTTTCCTTTTTAAGACGAAACCAAGTTAAAACTGTGGAATATCACCAACAAGAATGTGCTGCACCTTCCCACCATCTTCCATCATTTGCCACATTTGCTGTCAAAGGAGAACAGTCTGCAACCAGCCGTGCATGTGGGACAGGGGCGCACTGGAGGTAAATGGGAATTAGTGCTGCTTCTGGTGCTCTTCCTCACCTTGGTGCCTGTCCTTCCCTTTTCCTCTGGGCCTGGCTCTGGTACGGGTATGAGCAGGACTGGAGGAACGGCTGCATGCATCATGCAAGCTTCCTTGGTACCGTGACACGCGGGGTGGGTAAGCCATGTCACGTCTGCGAGTCTACGGGAGACTGCTGGCTGTGCTCTTGACCAGCTCTAAAATGTCCTTGATGCTTCTGCCAAGTGTGTTTTGCTGCTTTCCATCTCCAGAGTGCTGTAGAGTTTGCCTGGAAAGTGATCGGGTGAAAGCATAGTTTGCAGGGCGCTCCATAGAGCCTCTAACCCATCTTAAGAAACAGATCCCACCAGGAATAGGACTTTGGTCCCAAAGCCAAAGACCTGACTTGCCCCTCCTAAACTGAGGTGCTTCTGGGCATGAGATGGGTTTGGAGAACAAGAGTAGTCTTGAAGTTGCCATTCACAGGCTGAAAAAGCCCCGAGGAGACAAGGAGGGGAGGGGGTGTTTTGTGTGTTTCCATAGACATCAGTCTTTCAGGGAGAAAAGACTGAGCCTGTTGGACTGCTGTGGGTGCCTTGCCATCCTGGCACACTGGGGTGCGTCTGGTTGGTACTGGGCTGGGAGACAGGTGTCTGGGAGCCTGCCAACCTGCTGATCACTGCTGGTTTTTGGTGATGGAGTGTGGCACTGAGCAAGTGAACCATGAGGTGGTCATGGGGCAGAGCAAAGTGTGCTGTCCCAGCACACCCCCTCTCTAAAATGTCTCCGTGGCCCTGGGCAGTGTCCGTCGTGATGGGAATCCCCAGCGTGAAGCGGGAGGTGCATTCCTACCTCACCGACACCCTCAACTCCCTCATCTCAGAGCTCACTCAGCAGGAGAAGGAGGACTCCGTCATCGTCGTCCTCATCGCCGAGGTAAGACACCGCTTTGCCTGTTTACCCCGTGTCCCTGGCCCCCATCCCAGCCTGCTGTCTGCCAGAGTGGGTAGCAAAGAGGATGGCTGCCCACCTAGAGGCCAGCTCTGCTGCTCACCAGGGTCGCTGGGCACAGCCTTGGGCTGCTGTCCCACCGGGATCATCAGGTGCCTCTGGCCCTGGTTGGGCCACAGAGGATGGGAGCAGGCAAACACATCACCTGAGTAACTGCCAGCGCCACACTTGCATTTATCGTTCTGATTTAAATGATGATCGCTCTTGCAGGGTGCTTGAGTGGTTCTTCCCCAAATGTGCTGGAGCTGCCCCATGGCCATATCCTCAAGCAGCTTTGTTTCTCCACCTATCTCTTAGGCAGCACTAACCTCCTCTTGAAACCCAAGAGCCTGCTGATTTGGGACTGAGACTAATATGCCTCTTTGTACTGGTGTCTGGAGCCCAGAATCAGTTGCTGAATCCAGGGGCTAAAAAGCCTTGATACAATAATCCCCAAGAGCTGCTTTTATCTATGGGTTTAGATGGTTATTTTTCTCCATGGCTTTCCCCTCAGGATTATTTCCTTGAGCCTGAAGTGCATTTGTCTTAATTTCCAGAAATCCAGTGAGAAAGATAAACCTCAGTAATGTTACTGGGAGCAGGACAAAGATGAATGCGTGGGTTTGCTGCCTGTTTACCCATAATTTAATGTTTTGAGCAGCATTTGGCCTTTGGATCTCTGTCTGGTATTTTGTGTAAGGAGAAGGTGTGCACAGATGGGTGCAGCCCAAAGCGCCCAGGACAGGGTTGGATCCTGGCCATCATTTCCCTTTGAGCCAGGACGGGTTTGATGGCCGTTTTTACACAGTTAATTAAAGCATGAGAGGTTTTAAGCAACTTGACCAAAACCCTCTGTTTTGAGCTGCAGTAATACTGGGTTTAGTCAACATGAAAAGAAGGTGCTCGCTGTGATTGGCAGCTCCTGACTTTCTGAATGAATGAACTAACTCTGATGGTGTGAGGCGCAGGAGCACAGGTGCCATATCCCAGTAACAGTGATGGTCACTGCTGCAGAACACCACTGCCCTCTCTTGCCAAGCTGCTCTTGTACCTATGCACCATCCTCCTCCCATCAGAGCACCAGCCACCGCTGAATCTGCTCTGCCGCTTCCCAAAGCATCTCTCGATGTACCTGCACTTGGTGTTGCTTGTTAGGGCTTCTCAGCCGTGGGATAAAGAGTACAGAGTGGAGAAGATGATGTGAACCTGGAGCTGCATAATTTGGAGACTTGAGGAAACGACTGGAGCGACTGAATGCCATTTCTGGGATGGGGACTTCTCATTTCTGGGTTCTCATTCCTGGGGTGCCTGGGAGCCCTGTGGAGGGGAGCCCTGAGGTGAGCTGGCGCCTCAGTGGCCACCAACCCACTGTTTCTGTAGCAGCCAGGCACTTAGAGCAGAGCTGTACCTTTGCTCCCAAGCCCAGGAACATCCTTCCTGCCTTTGCTTTTCCCGTTGCTGTTGTGTTGGCAGTGCCAGGGTAAGAAATCAATACAGCAGCAGAACCTTGAGCCCTGTTTGGGAGAGAGACCTTTTTCCTCTTGAGAAAAGCCTCCCTTGTCACCATTCCAGCATGGAAGCGCTGTCCTCAGCTCGTGACACACATCCCTGGCATCCGTCTCGCTCTCACCTCCGCCCAGCGCCGGGCGCAGCGGCCGCCAGACCCGGCTTCTGCAACGCTGCGTCTGCAGATCCTCCTGGAACACGCGGTCCCGTGATCCCTGGGACCGCCCAAAACAATGCCACCACCAGGAAACAGGCACAGCTTTTGCTCCTGGGTCTCCTGCCCTTTGTTGTTGGGTTTTGTTTTCCCAGCCACCGTGCAGATGGTTTGTGTCCGGTGCCTGTCCCCGTTGTGCTCGGGGTCATCTCGCCTGCAGATAGCAGCGTGCGGCGCTGCTGCCCTTTGCCTCCCGACTATTACGGGTTGCCAGGCTGTTTGTGGGAACAAACTGGTTTTTTAAGGAAGACAAGTAGCAAAATGAAGCCCAAATGAAAAATGCACACTTAATAAATAGACCCCTCTTTTTCACAAGAGGGGTGGAGATCCTTTTCCAACAAGAGTGTTTGCTGGTGTGCACAGAGGAAAAGTATAGATAGCCCCGGAGTTAACACTTTGTGCAGACTCGTGGTGCTGGCAGGGGCAGAAGTGCTGGGAGGGCGTGTGGGGAAGGTGTGCAGGGTATTGAGCATTGCAGTCTGTGAAGCCTTTGGTTAACTTTGGCCACAAAGGAGAGCTCCTAGGAGTCCGTCAGCATAGGGTGAGCAGTTCAGCTGAATAACAGGAGGCATGAAGATGGCACAGAGGTGCTGAGGGTAGCGCCGGGCTGCGTTCAAGGTGACTGCTGGGCTGTGGGGGGCACAGGCTGAGGCTGAGGGCTCTAACACTGCTTATCTTTTGTTTTCAGACAGACCCGCAGTACACAGCCGGAGTGGCAGAGAATATCAAAAACTTGTAAGCACTTCCAAGTGATTGCAGCAGAACGGCCCCTGCCCACAGCCAGGCCAGGGAACCGCTTCATTAAGGAGAAAATACGTGTTATTCTGCTTCCCTTTTGGGTTGTTTTTTTGCTGTTTGGGTGTTGGGTTTTTTTCTGTTCTTAAACTCTGCTCTGTCTTTGCTGTTGCTGCTTCCACTTTCTGCTTGTTCTGAAGGGCAGCCCATATGTAGCTTCCAGTGGGCTGCTTTGTGCTCACAGTGTTTAAAGCATGTTTCATTTTGCTCTCTGTGTCCTGTGGCACTGCGAGAAGGTGAATTATTTCGATTTCCAGAAATCCTGGCCATTGTTTCTGTGTCCAAGTGCGGCCTTGACCTCCTCTGCAGAGCCAGAGCAGCAGGGCAATGTGGTTATCACACCCAAACGCTCCTCCCTGATTTTGCTTTAAAAATCCATGATCCATTTCTCTTCCCACTCCAGCCTGTTTGTTTTTCCCTTGTTACAGTTGTCTCTCACGCTCGCTGCTATTTATGTCCTGGAGTCATAGTGGCTTTTGCAGCTTCATCTGTGGCTGTTTAGGCAGAAGCTGGTGACAAATTATTAATCATGAGCCGGTCCAGACATTAAAAGCAAAAGGTGGTGAGAGAAGAGGAGGCTGTGACTCCCGTCCAGCTCCTGCGGTTGCGTGTGTGCAAAGGATCGCAGTCGCCATAAGAAGGAGTTGCAAAGGGCAGCACATCCTCCCGGCACCCCACGGCCCCGAGCCAGTGCTGGGAGAGGGGCTGGGATGTGTGTGGGGAGGGTTTGTGGTCCCGGGCACTTGCAGAAGAGCTGAAACACAGCCCTCCATCTTGCTGTGCAGGAGCTGGCAGAGCTCCCCTCCTTCTGCCTGCTGGCAGGAGGACGCACTTATCAGGGGATAATGGGCTGATTGTCCGATGGATCCTGATGAAATTACTGGGTCCTGCTGCCGAGTAGAAGGCCTGAAACTTTAATTGACTTAATGATTTGATTTCTCGCCGTCCCTTCTCCAGTGCCTCCTGCCCCTCCCCGATTCACTGAAATGATTTTCCTTCCAAACTGAATGGAGGTGGTGTGAGGCCAGGGCAGGCTGAGCTCATGGTACAGGAGGCAGAAAAGCGTCACTGCTTTGGTTCAGGTTTTGTCAGCTCAGTGAGAAGCTGCTGTTTCACTGCTGCCTGAGGAAGGGAAGATTTGCAAACGTTAGCTGAAAAATCTTGCCAGTCCCAAGGAGGGAATAAGGAAGGGAAAAATAAGTGAGAAGTTTTTGGCAGTCTCACCGCTTTGTCTCCTTCTGCCCCATCTCCCGTCCTCCAGGCTCTGCACAAACAAAGGAAATCGGCCTTGCACCAAATGTTCTCAAAAAGGGCAATGTAAAAATAACTGGTTTTCCTACTTATCTCTCCCAGCTGCAGCAAGCTGGGTGTTGCTTGCAAGGCTGTTGTAGGTGCCTGTTTTTCAGATGGGTGACATTTTTGTCTGAGTTCAACTGTTTAAAAGGTTCTTAACTGCAGTAGAGGGAAGATTAGATGCTGATTTTATCAGTGTAAGGGGAGCAGGTAGAATTCCTGCTGCCTGTCCTCTAACTACAGCACAGCAGCGTTGTAAGGAACTTACCAGAAATGTATGGTGTAATCTCTGCAAAATGGCTTTTAATTACTGATGCATTTGGAAAATCTCTAAGTGCCAGTGATGCCAGCAGGTCTGCCCTTTGGTGCTCCAGTCTGTGGGTCCATTTAATCCCATAGCAAGGACATGCCAGAGGGAGGGGAGCTGCTGGGGGAAGCACACGAAAGTAGGGATATTAGAGACTGTGGAGGGAGAGAGCAGCTTCCAAACTGCATGGAAGTCCCTGACAATGTCCTTTGGTGAGACCTGGGAGCACAGTAGCTGCTGGGGAGCTTTTAGCTTAGAGGCTTGTGTTTTTCGTTTGGTTTTGTGGCTCAGTGTTTACCCAGTGATTTGGTCTATGAAATGATATGTCAGACATGGAGGTATTTGTTTACTGCTGCTTTTCTCCCTCAGATTCCCAAAGGAAATACACTCAGGTCTCCTGGAGGTAATTTCCCCATCTCCACATTTCTATCCTGACTTCTCCCACCTGCGGGAATCCTTTGGGGACCCCAAGGAAAGAGTCAGGTAAGAATCAATGTGCTTACAAACCAGCAAGCCTTGAACTGAGTAACTGCAGCATCTCCTCCTCTGACTGCAAGAGGGAAAGCTCTTTTTGCAGGGCCAGGCGAGGCCCTTCAACCAGCTTTATGCAAGAGCTGTAAGGACACAGTGGAGCAGGGATGAACTGGCACCGGTTTTGCAGGGCCTGCCTGGTGCTGTGGTGTTTCCTTCACCAGGCGAGTCGGTCATCTTAGCCCAAACGATGTTCATTTTGGAAACCCCAGAGTTTTCCAGTAACTGTTAGCTGACCCATTTGAGACCAAAAGGGAGAGGCCCTATGCCATCCTCTCATCCAAGGCCTGTGTCACCTTTCCCAGCTGAAGCCCAGGCTCGGCTGGCTCCCCTGAGCAGCCTGGTATCCCGGGGAGATCGGTGCTCCCATTGTGTTTGTCTCTTGCAGGTGGAGGACGAAGCAGAACCTCGACTACTGCTTTTTAATGATGTATGCCCAGTCCAAAGGCATCTACTACGTGCAGGTGGGTTTGGTGCTGAGGGTGGAGGGAAGATAGGCATAGCTGTGAGTTCACTGTGGCTGATACACAGCTAAGAGGGGGAAAACAGCATGTCCAGTTGTGTGATGCAGCAGAGTGACTACAGTTTTTAACCAGATAGGTTCAAAAGCCAGGTTTCTAAGATGCTTTTGGCTTGGAAACCTCCTGCTTGTGAAGGGCAGGAATCCTTGTTTCCTTTACCTGTTTGATTGAGTGAGAAAAAAATATGCTTGGACCATCTTTCAAAATAAAGTAGGTCTGTGCAAAAGCTGTTCTCTGGTCTACAGCATGATTGCTCTGCACAGGGAGGCTCTTACTGGAACCTGGATGGGTCATTAACACCGAGTATCCTTTCCTCTTGCAGCTGGAGGATGATATTGTGGCCAAACCAAACTATCTCAGCACGATGAAGAACTTTGCCTTGCAGCAGCCCTCTGAGGAGTGGATGATCCTGGAGTTTTCTCAGCTGGGGTTCATTGGTAACGTTCTCCCCTGCTCACCCCAGTCCGATCAGGCACGGGCACAAGTGCCTGCTAGTTCTTGCATGCTCTTGGTGCAATGAGTTGTCCCCACGAGATGGTCAGATACTTGGACTTGATCCCTCCTTATTTTTGCAGTGGCCCTTGTGTTTGCACAGGGAAGAAAGATCCTCACAGCTGGTACTGCTGATACTCACTTTTCATAAAAATAAACCTGGTCAGTGGCCCAGCTGAACAGCTTAGACATGACCAGTAGCTTTTAGGCTGGATGGGATCTGGAGTTGCCTAAGAGTGTGCAAAAGGAAGTTTACATCAGCACAGAACTATTTTGGGAACAGCAGTACGTGGTTGCAGTAGCAGCTTGATCTGTTCTTTTGGATGCTGGTTTGACTGGCTTAAAACTTGGGAGTTTTGGGGCAGGAAATGGCCTGTCCTGCAGCTGGCTGAGTGTTTTTCATCTTATTTCTCTCTACTGAATGGAAGAGTTTTAGACCTTTTGATACTGTTGTGACCTGTGAGGCACAAATGCTTTCTGATTCTGCAGTGAATACTCAGTCTGGAGCTGTACGAGCAATGCCAGCAGTGCTGGTGCAAAGAGCAGAGCAGCATGCCATTTCCTTTGCATAGAGGGATGGACACTTCCAGCCTCCACAGCCCAGGCTGCCAAGTTTTTTCTTCCCAGCTCTCATTCTTGACTGTTTCACACCGTAGCTGATCTCTCTCCTCTCTTTCTTTGTGCTGTAGGGAAAATGTTCAAGTCTCTGGACCTGACTTTGATTGTGGAGTTCATCCTGATGTTCTATAAAGATAAACCCATTGACTGGCTGTTGGATCACATCCTCTGGGTGAAAGTCTGCAACCCTGAGAAAGATGCAGTACGTAAACAACCTCTCTTGAAGGGAAACCTTCAGACGTGTGTGGGAAAACGTATGCTTGGTCCGTGTCTTCAGAGAGTCTTTTTCTGTGAGCTCTGGTGCTGACTGGCTTTGCACTGATCTGTGCCATCCCTCTGGAGCATGCCGCAGGGTGTCCTTGCAGATTGTGTAAGCACAGACCTGGGAGTTCAGGCATTTGTAGTCTGCAACTGCCAGGAAAGGCATTATTTCTGCATCTAAGCACTAACAGGACATTCATCCTCCAGTCCTCGATGACAGCAGCCACTCCCTGTTCTTCTGTGTTGTTTTTTTCTCTCCTTGAAGCCGTTCCTTACTCACTGAATGTCACCCCCGGGTGACCCCTTGGCTCCAGGCTTGTGTGCCATGCCCAGAGCTCACCCCAGATGCCCTATGAGCAAGCCCACCATGCACAGCATGCCAAACAAAGCCACACAGAGCTCTTGTCAGGGTTCCTGGGAGAGTGCAGAGGTGGAACAGGCTCCATTCCTGTGCTGCCCTCTGGTCCACGGAGCACTTGAAGCCCCGGTGCCCTGCAGAGGTTGCATTTGAGCTCAGATCAGCGGCAGCAGTAGCAGCAGCAAGGGGCTAAAGCGAGTGGGGAGGGCAGAGGAGGAGTGTGTGTGACAGCAAATGTGAGATGAGCTCACCAGCAGACACTCTCTTGTCTCCTCTCTGAACATATTGTATTTACTCATACACTCACCCGCCCTCCTCCCCCGGCAGAGAGCGAGCAGCGTGTCCCTGTGCAGCATGAGCAGCTGGTTGCTCAGGCTGAGCTTCATGGCCACAGCTATTTTGTGGTGGTAAATGCCAGAGCAAGTGGTCACTCTGGGGATAAAACTTGTATTTATTTGGGGGGAGGGAGGGCAGGACACCCTCAGAGCTCCACAGAGCTGGGGCAAGGATGTGGTTTAATTTGACCTGCTCCCTGGCAGAGGCTATGATGCCAGCTCCAGGCCCCCACATGCAGCAGGACCAGTCTCAGACGTTCTCCTGTCAATTCATACTGTGTGCTCAGGTGTGATGGAGCAGTCTCCAGGTCTGTCCAGCAGCCCCCGGGGTCCTCACAGCCCTAGGTGAAGCAGGGGTGGTGAGATGTTGAGATGGAGCTGGGAATAATACTGCTGTCTGTGCCCACCCACCTCCCCTCCCCCCAAAAAATCTTCACCTTGAGTGTTGATTAAATGCAGATCCTGCTGTGCAGGATCATCTTCTCAGCTCATCTTCACTCATCTTCTACTACCTGGCAGAGCCCAGGATTTCCCAGGGGAACCTGCAAACCTCTTAAATATGTTGCCTTTTTAAAAATTAACCTACTTTCTGTGTGGGTTTCTGGCTCCTTTCAGCCAGTGTTTGCATGATTAACTCTGCACAGCGCCCTTTCAAACATGACTTTCCCTTGTAAATCCCACTGTGCAGAATCAAATTGGTAGCGGGGAGGATTTGTCTTTTTGATTGAAAGTTTGTTTGACCTGAGCTTTTTGTAAGTGCTTTGCCTATTCTGGATATATTCTGCCCTTTCTTTTTTAACTAATTTTAGATTTACCTGGGGTAGAGTTTTGTGAAAGGATGACCTTCTTACCACCAACTGAGCCATTCCCCCTCCTGGCTCGACTGAGACAACGCTGCTTTCAGAAAATGCTTCTTTATTAGAAGGGGAAAAGGGGAGAAATGGAAATCAAGAGATGCTGTAGCTCCCTCCATTCCCCTTCCTCCTCCTCTGCCCATGCAGAGCGAGGGCAGTGATGGGGTTGTGTCCAGGGCTGCTGGCAGTGAGTAGGGTCTCTCCCATTAGCGTGGCTAGCTTTAATTTTCTAATGTAACGTGAGCTGGATTAGGGGATTATCTCCTCTGCAGCTCGCTGAGGTCACCCCTGGGGTTACCCAGCGTGGTGGCCCATGTGCTGTGGCTGCTTCCCCCTCCACAGCAGGGCCTCTGCTGGGGTTTCTCTTGGGTGGGAGGCTGCAGAAGCAGATGGTGAGAGGTATGTGCACGCATTTCTTGTCTTGGAAAAAGTAAAAGTTGGAAAACAAATACCCTCTCCCTTCAGTTTTTAACCCTGTATTTCTGTCCTTCTCCCCTAAACTGAGAGAAACAAAACTATTTTAAAATGTGAGTTCTTGCCTCCCCTCTCTCAGTGTTTTTCCCTTTTATTCCTTCTCCACTCCATGGGAAATCACTGATTTGATCAGAGTTGTGTCTCCAGGTTTATCTCGGTGGTGGGATGGGTGTGAAACAACCCAACAGCACAATGTTGACAATGGCACGTGCTGCACATCTGCTGAACCCCTGCCAACAAACTGCAAGCTCTGCCTGTCTGAAATAGACCCCAACTTGCTGCCTGTTCACATAGGTGCTGAATCATCCCAGGACCTACTGTATCTTCAGACTTTGGTGATCCTGAGCTCGGAGTTGTAGGAAAAAGGCTTTCCCAGTAAGCCAGGGACAAAAGAAACTAAATTCTCTATCTGTCCCTATCTGCCAGCACAAAGGAGATGTGCTCAGCATTTGCTAAGCCACGCTTGGCAAGGAGGAGTTGGGCACTTTAGCCTGGGCACTCTTGCAGAGCCCATGGGCGAGCGGCCAAGGGTCACGGTCGGGTTGCTCCAGAGTGAGGTTAGAAGCCCTCTTGCCAAATTAAAGCTAAAATAACACAGAAGAGCTGGAGGAGCAGGGATGTTTCTCATTCCTCGTGCCCTTGCCCATCCCTCTCGCAGGGTTCATGGCTGAGGTTTAAGCGTGGGGCTCTGGGGGATTGTCTCGTTGCAGAAACACTGTGACAGGCAGAAGGCAAACCTGAGGATACGCTTCAAGCCCTCGCTCTTCCAGCACGTGGGAACCCACTCCTCCTTGGCTGGGAAGATACAGAAGCTGAAGGTGGGTACCAGCTGCCTGTCCAAGCTGCAGATGGCCTTTTGTCAGACCTGGCCTGCAGGCACCCGGGAACTGGCTACTTTTGGGATGGGGACACAGTGATAGACACTGGTGGGACAGTGGCAGCTGGATTTCTGTGCAGTAGCTGTGTTCTATTCTGAATTACCGTGAGCTCATGTAGCACTTAGTTCTCAGAATGATAGTCACCCGTACCAAGAGTTGCTTCAAGCTTTGGTACTAGTCCTGGCTGCCCATCCTGAGTGACAAACCGTGGTCTGGGCAAGGGATTTTGAAGCTTCTACTGAAAACCCCTGGAGAGATGACTCTTGAGTTGGTCTGGCTTCCTTCTTTGGTTCTGGGATTTGCTGTTAGGCGAAGTAGAGCTTGCTGTATGAGAGTTTACACTGTGTGTGTTTAAACATCAACAAAATCAAGCTTCCCTCAGCTGTGTGTGGAAGACCCCTATCAGGCATCCCTGGGCTATGCCCAGTCCTGTGTCTGTCCCATCCCCAGGTAAAGGAGCGGTGTAACACAGTTTGCATCGCAGCCCAGTGCTCATCGGGCCATGCAATCCGGTCATTTTATGCCATCGTCAGCCTCCCAGCCACCTTCTTCTCAGGTGTAAGGAGCGTTTGCAAAGCTCCTGGGACAGGGACTAACATTCAGGGACACTCAGTGCTGAATCAGAGTACAGAGCAGTGCTATCTCTCTGTGCTGCCTCTCCTGAAGTTGCATCCTCCTGGGATGCAGCATGCATTGCCCTGTCTGGTGCCTTCGCCACATCGCTTCCGTCCCTCATCCTTCCGTGCTGTGCAAATCAAGAGCTTTGACTTTGCGGTGCCTTGTTGCTGGGACCCCTGTTCCTCACAGGCAAGAGCAGCTCGTGACCCTTTTCTGCCCTTTTGCTTTGTGCCCACCAAGGACAAGGACTTTGGCAAGCAGGCCCTGCGGAAGGAGCACATCAACCCTCCCGCGGAGGTGAGCACCAGCCTGAAAACCTACCAGCACTTCACCTTGGAGAAGGCTTACCTGCGGGAGGACTTCTTCTGGGCCTTCACTCCCACTGCTGGAGACTTCATCAGATTCAGATTCTTCAAACCGCTCCGTGTCGAAAGGCCAGTGCTGGGGGAGGGTCGCTGGGGGCACGTGGGGACAGCCTGGAGCACGCAAACACGCTTTGCTTTTGCTCTTCTGGCTTGTGTTGACTTTCTTGCCTGTGCCCTGCTTGGCTGCCCAAGAGGAGGGAGCAGTGCTCTTTCAGGGGAGGGTAACTTGGCCCTTCTGTGTTTTGGTGGGGCTGCTTTTGCTAGAACCCATTGCAAGCCACAGTTTAGCCAGTCTGGCCCAGAAGGTCTCTTTCCAAAGCACAGTCTCATGGGCTTTTTTAGGAAGGTGCAAGTTAAGCTGAACCGTTTGGTGGTTCAGCTGGGGTGAAAGCCATCGTGTCCCCCTCGCTCAGTGTGGGTTTCCATCACTTTGGTCTCTGTCACAGGTTCTTCTTCCGCAGTGGGAACATCGAGCACCCAGAAGACAAACTCTTCAATACGACTGTGGAGGTTTTGCCTTTTGACGTAAGTGTTTTATTGAGAATTCAGGCGGGGGTGGAGTGGGAAGCAGAAGAGGTTTGAGAGAAGAGAACTGCTTAAAGCTGTCAGGAAAAGCTTCACAAGACTCGAGTGGCTTTATGAGGTGCTGGCTGGGAGCTGGGGTGACGCCTGGCACGGGACATCCTCAGGAGGGGAGACACCACGCTGAGCAGCCGCCGTGAGAGCTGGCCCTGGCTGCAGGGGGGATGCTCGTGGTGAGATGGCTGCAGCAGAGGAGATGGAGCTGGGATGGCACAGCAGAAGCAGCAGCATGGGGACAGCAAATGTTTTGAGGCATGAGAGGCTCAGGGTGCCAGGCAGGGGCACCAGCTGCCACACGCTGTTGGCGAGGGCAGCTCCAGGGCTGCTGCTGTTGCTTGGGGATTTTATGTGGCTCTTGTCCCTGGCCTCTCACAAAGCTGTTTCCTTCCCCACAGAGCCTGCAGTCGGACAAGGAAGCCTTGCAGGAGGGACGAGGCACGGCTGGCAGATACCGCAGGACGCCGGATGGCTACATCCAGATCGGTACAGCGGCCCCCGGGGTCCCTAGCACAGCCCATGGCCTCACCTGCAAGGGAAGCAAGAGCCCTAGTGCTGTTTGCTTGGCAAAGAGTAATTTCTGCTTGCCAGGAGCCAGGATGGAGTAGGCTTTAATAGTCACTGCCTCCTCTCCTCCACTGCCATTCCACCCCCACCTCCTAGACTGAGTGTCCTCTTCAGGTAGTTTTCTGTCTTGCGTTTCTGCCTGTCTTTGCTCAGAGCTGGGACCGATTTATCCATTTGCCTAACCTGGCCTCAAAAAACCCTCCACCATGGGTGACTTCATGCTCTCCCTCCACAGCCTGGCCCAGTATTCACACCACTTGCAGCTCGGACTTTGTCTACTGACACCTGAGCTTGTTTTAGTGCTTGTCCAGCCCTTGGACAAGAACTAGTGACTGCAGCCTATGGGGACCCGCTGGTGTGTGGTAAGGCCTCGGTGTCCCTGCCAAGGCTTCTTTTCTTTTTAAAGAGACAAATAAAAGAATCATCCCCTTGCATTTGTAGCTTTTTTTGCCATTTCATCATTTCTCTGCGAGCTGGGTGATTTTTCCTAGCTGCATTTCCACCCCCCCTAAAAAAAACAAAATCACACCCAAAAATGGGACATTGCAACAGGTTGAGACTTTGCTAGAGCTGCAGATATTAAGACTTGCCACCACAGAGTGGATCTTGAACCTACATTTGTCTCTCACAGGGCAGTGCTGCTGTCAGGCCACTGTGTCCCCCTCTCACACAGCTGTGTTGTGTAGCCAAATACTCCTCATTTTGGTTTGTTTCGCCTATTTTTGGTTTCCCCAAGCATAGTGTTTGCGCTGTACTGACATCCACGCTGCTGGTTTTCAGCCTGTCTTGTGTCAGGGAGCCGTGAGCAGGGGCTGCCGTGGCTGCTTGTGTGCCCCTCAGCGTGGGGGGCCGGATGCCAGGAGACTGTCCTCGCCTCACCCATGTGCTTCCCCTGCCAGGCTCCTTCTCCAAGGGCGTCGCAGAGGGCGAGGTGGACCCATCCTTCGGGCCACTGGAGGCCATCAGGCTGTCCATCCAAACCGACTCCCCGGTGTGGATCATCCTGAGCGAGGTAAGCTGCCCCTCGGCAGCACAGACGCACCAGCCCTTCCCTGCTGCTCTCTGTGAGCCCAGCCCTCTCTTCCAGATTTTCATCAAGAAAGCGGAGTGAGGCGGGTGTTTGGAAGGGCGGACACAGGCGCGGCTCCCCGGTGCTGCTCCCTCCCCTCGGCTCCCTCCGGCCAGGCCCGGCCCAGCGCCTGCCGCCCACACCACGCTGCTGGGCCCGCGCCGCGGCTTCTGCAGGAGGAGGAGAAACCCACTGCCCGGCGCACAGGGGTGGCTTCGCTCCCTCGGCCCCTCGCGAGCGCCTGGCTGCCGCTCCGGCCACACCGCCGCGGGGACGGGTTGGAGCCGGGACGAGCTTTGGCAGGGGACGGGAAGCCCCCAGGACACGACGCGCTCTGGCTGCGTTTGGGGACAGAGCTGGGGTCTGGCCACATTTGAGTCCTGCCGGCTGACCCCCCACAGGCCGGGGGCCGAGGTCTCCCTTGCCTTTGCCCAGGCGGTAGTCCTGGCCACAGCTGAGGATTAAGTGAGGGTGAAGCTTGACCCTCCTTCAGCAGCGGAGGAACGAATCCGAAGGGGTTGGAGCTATGAGTATGGCAGGGAAAACAAACAAAAATACGCCACACTGTGCCTGCCAGCATTGAACACAGCCCCTTAACTCACAGTGAAGTCTCCAGTGTCTTCATGCCTTGAGATTGAGTGCAGAAACCATCTTTTCTAATAACTGTTTCAGCTATTGATTGGTGTGAATTTTTTGAGGACAAACAAAAGCAGAAGTAGCCC
This sequence comes from Colius striatus, assembly GCF_028858725.1. NCBI lineage: Eukaryota > Metazoa > Chordata > Aves > Coliiformes > Coliidae > Colius > Colius striatus. Next base: position 14,488,878 of record NC_084767.1, read on the forward strand.
AGTTCAGAAATAGCAGGGATTAGTGTAAATCCCAATGTCTCTTCAGCTCTACACTGGAATGCATTATACTACTTTCATGTGCTGTATTTTTTATTATTGGATACATTTGATTTTTTCAAGTACATCTCTCTATATAAATATATAAAACAATGTGCACTGTAATAAAAGCTGAATTTAAACTGTTGGTGTGTCAGGGAGTGTCACTGGCAGCAGGGGGATGCTGGCTCTGGGGGCCTCTTCCCCTGGCCAGCATGGGGGGTGCTCCCTGGGAGCCAGGGACCAGCTGTAGCCCCTGCACCCCAACCCGAGTGGTTCCTCAGTGCAACCACAGTGCTCAATCCCACCCCATCCTCCCCGAGCTTGGCTCCTGCTGGGGAAAGCACTTAGAGCAGCCCAGCAGGAGACTGTTTACTTTTTGCCCCAGCACCACAGGAAGCTTCAGCAGTTGTTAAAAAGCAAAGGCTGGTGGGGCCTTTCCTCAGCAGGGAGCAAGGAAGGAGCTCAGGCAGCCGAACAGCTCACAGTGCAGTTGTGGCACAGGCATCCTCACAAAATACCACACATCCAACTTAGCGAGGAGCTGCCGACTTCAGTTACCTGCAACCCTGAGTCGGCAGTGGAGGCTGAAATCCAGACAAAGGGCAGAATCTCCTGGTGGGTTGGTGGTAAGTGGGGACAAGTCAAGATCATTGGAGTCAATGCCAAACACAGACATTACCATTTGGACCAGAGGCAGGCATTTTTTCCCCAAATTTGGATACGTTTTTTCCTTTCAAGTTTGTTTTCATCACAGCAGCTTTTCCTGTGCAACCCAGCCGCCTAACTCTCAGGTGTTCTCACACTCAGACCCCAAGCACCTTTGACAGTCACAGCTGATTGCCACTGAGTCAAGGAGTTTATTCTGTGTATATCCATGGTGTGATCTTTCAACAGAGATCATTGCATGGTAAGGAGTGATGACAGCGTGTGGGGTAGTCCTGCTGGGACACAGCCAAAAGCGTTAGAGGTTTTAGAGCAGAGCTACACAACCTGGCAGCAAAGCCCACGGGCAGAGGCTGGGCAGCATTTGCTTTCTGGAAGCAAAATTCTCTCTGAAGAGCAGAGCTTCATAAGCAGAGGAATGCCAGGATCAGCCTCCCTTCAAAGGCAAGCACAGAGCTGGGGCGATGCTCAGTCTCTCACTGAGGGCAGACGGGGGCCTTTGGGAGAGCCACGGCCCCTCTCACCAGGCACCGAGCAGCTGGAGGGGCCGCGCCAGCGCTGCCAGCCATGTGGAGGGCACGGAGAGCAGGAAGTGTGCCAGGAGCCCGGCCACTGCCAGCCCCAGCAGCAGCCAGAGCAGCCAGGCACTGGCGTACAGCGGCCTCAACCTGCACGGGGACAGAACACTGAGTCAGACCCCGCCAGCCAACCTGGGGCACCAAACGGGCTGCTGGGGCCTTGGCATCCCCCATCCTCCTTCAACACTGAGCCAGGGAAGAAGTGGTATGGGGGCAAAGAGAGGAGGAGGAGGTGGTGATGCAAGTCTTCTGCATCCTACACCAGCCTCCCAGGGTTGGCTTGGGGTGCCCAGAGCCCCAGCCGGGTACTGACCGTCCCTGCGCAGCTGCGGCGTATCCCTGGAAGTACTTGAAGCGGGTGTAGAGGTACAGCAGCCCACACGCTGCGGCCACACCTGCAGGGGAGAGGGGAGCAGAGTCCTGACGAGGCCAGGGGTCCACAGCCACTGCCTGAACTGCAACCCAGCTCAGTCACTCATGTCTCCCCTCACCTTGCGTCAAGGCGTAGCCACAAGAACCAAACACAGAGGGACTTGGCTGGAAAACACTGTGGGAGTTTAATCAGGTTTTCTTCCTTCCCTTTTTGTGAGGAATGGACTTCTCTGCCTTCCAAAGTTGCCCTGGACTTCGTTTTGCAACACTCCCTTGTGTCCTCCCTGTGGCAGCAGCCACATCTCCTAAGTCCTCTTGGTATGGGATGGACAGTGGATGACTACCCGTTTGGGTTATGGTTTCTCATTCTGACAACAGTTTGGGTATCTGTTGCAGCTTTGCTTCAGCTTGACCTTACCTAAGAGAAGGCAGGTGGGGGGACAGCCAGGCTCTGGCTCAAACCTCTCCTCCAGGCAGGAGACCTGCTACCAGCAGCTTCACGGACGCTGGTGTTGGGGCCCTCATCAGCCCGTCCAGCCAAAGGGGAACTTTGCCTTCCCTGAGTAACGGCCTCACGGATGTGCACAAATCCCAGTGGGATTTAAATTGGGGTATTTTTGGTTTGTGCATGTGGCTTGGGTTGGGGTTCTCCCCCATCTCCCTTACCTTGGTGGAAGAAGATCCCAGCAACCCAGAGGAGCGAGATGAAGATTGGGAAGTACTCTGAGCAATTCACCCTGGTGGGAACAAGAGATGAGAGTTAAAACCACATCCTTATACATCAGAAACCAGTTCCCTCAGGCCAGAGAGGTGAGCTGGAAGCTCAGGTTGGAGCAGACCTATCTGAGGCATTCCCGTGCAGTGCCAGGCAGAAAGGGCCTTTCCTGTGACCAAGTATCTGTACTGTAGAGAAGAAAAGCACTCAAGTGACACACAGCATTCACCTCACCCACATTCACACAGACGCTGCAACCACAAGCCATGGCTGAGATAGGATTTGTCTTTGCTGGACACTGTCCTCAGCCCCGTGCTCAGCGCTTTCACAGACATCTAGTGCAGCTACAGCTTAAAAGTCACATGTGTAAAGGTTCCTTATTATTTGAGGAGGTTTCTCTCCCCCTCTGCTGAGCACAGCTCACGTTTGAGTGTAACACAAATCCCGCTCCAAGGAGGAGCGTTCTCCCAGGTGCAGTCCAGCAGCAGGTGATCAGCTCTGCAGTTTTTCTTTCTTTTAGTGACAAACCCACAGATATTTCTGCAAGAAGGGATGGTGGGAGCTGTGCTGTTAAAGACAACGGGTTTGTTTCTTGATTTCTCGTACATTTTACCATTTCCTAAGCAATTTAGTCTTAAATTTGGCCAAAAATTTACCAAGCCTCAGAAAATGGAGCCAGGTTGAGATCTGGTAAGTCTGAAGAACCTTACGTGGACAATGCAGTTTGAGCTTCAGCGAGGGGAGGCTGCCAGGTTTCCACGAGAAAATGCACACCCTTTGTCCCCCCTTTTTTCTTTTTTGATCTATCAAAACAAAGCATCCATTTGTATCCTTTTCCACAAGGAAAAGATGAAAGGTAGGGAAAAAACCCACAAGGAAGAAAAACCTTCTCAAGCCCGGGTTCATTGCGGTTGCGCTGTCCGCAGAATACAGCGGAGGGCTCCTCGGCACAGCTCCCACGGCTCCCTTAATGCATGGCACAATTAAAAGAACATTTTAAAATGTCAATTAAAGGCCACATCAGCAGCTACCCAGCTAGCAAAGGCCTCTCCCTTGCAGGCTGGCCTTTCACTGCATCACAAAAGGAGTGAAGTGGCTGTTTCTGTCACCCCACAGATGTTTCCTGCACACTGGCAAGGAAACACAGCCACATTGTCCAGGATTTGGTGCCATGCTTGAACTACCCTTCAAACCAGGTCTGACCAATTCCTTTCAATGGCTTACAAAACATGAATGACTGAAAGATGGAATCTGGTACTTGCTGGAAGCTGTAGGATCTGTGAGTGTTGCCAGTTTAGCTCCAGCATTGCTCTCTCCACAGGAACACAGCAAAAACAAACTACCCTCAGCATGGGCCTGCCAGTGCCCACTGTCACAGTACAGTGGCTTAAAAGAAAAATATTAAAATGCCCTCAAGGCACTTCTGCCAGCAAGGCCATTTGCTTCCATTCAACAGCAAAAACTTACAAGCAAATAGTAGGTTGTTAATATAGCTGCATATACTCTCACAATAGAGAGCCAACATTAAGATTCAGCTTCGTGATTACAATACATTAATGCTCAGCACCTCTTCCATACAGCCACCGATTCATAATTCGGATGCCTCTCACAATGCCAGAGGGAAGATTATTGTGGATTGACAGAAACATTCCAGCCAAAGTGCTCCAAGTCAAACCCCAGACCTCCGCTTGCCAAGCATTTAAAAACCGTCTAGTACCAATACCCATAAGATAAAGGTGACTTGAGGGTGCTTCCAGTCTTTCCTAGCAGTGGCACTTGACTCCAGTCATATCTAGATGGACTTGCCACAAAAAGAAAACAAGAAAAAAGCACCCAAATCTTACTGTGCTCTGAAGATCCGCTCAAATTCAGGGTGACCTGTGGTCTGAGGAGGGGAGATCTTGTGCTTCCGCCGGGCGTAGATCACCTGCAGCGTAAAATAGGCTAAAAAAAGAACAACAGGGCAAGGGTGACAGTGCAGCAGTGGTATATTCAGCCAAGCTCTATCTAGCCTGGAGTCCAGCAAGTGGTTAGAGGAAAAGAGCTGATACTATGCAGGTTCATAGTCCAGCGCTGTCTCACGTGACCTGGAATAAACGCGCCATTTGTTTCCTGCTGGCACTCCAAGTTCAGATTTGGTTATCCTGGCAGAGTGCCTGTGCCACAGGACCCATGTGTGAGCCAGTACTTTGCATGGCCCCAGCCCAGCCCTCAATGCCTTTGCCAGCAGATCACACACCCTGGTCCTGCAGGAAGGCCAGTAACACAGCTGGAAACCTTACTCAATCTACATTCCATCACAGCATTCCTCCTTTTTAACCCTGCACCGTGTTTAGAGTCCCAGTACACCCTCAGCCCAACGGATGGGAGGGATGGCTAACACTTTCTGCTATACCTAGCAGGCACAAAGCTTCTATATGAGAATGACCCCATGTCACGTGGCAGCATCTGAACTGTGAAGCACTGGGATATCATTCAGTTAAGAGATGCTTGTAATCATGGCAAGAGAAGGGAACGAGGAAGGGGGTGATTATTTCTTCCACTTCATTTCTGCAAGGGTAGCCCCAAGGTCTGAGCAGTTTGAGCAGCAGAGGTACTGCCAATGACTGCTGTCAGCCTGTGCCAGGTTTGGGCTGTGGTACTGTGTCTGCTACAGCACTCCTTTGTACATTCATAAGGGATGTGGAAAGGCAGTTCAAAACAGTGAAAACTTGTTAATGTGAAGATCTGGCCTGTTTCATTACTTGATGAAAGTTCTTAATCCCACGGGTGACTGCTGGGGTTTCAGGTGCTTCTTTACTGAAAATGAGAATTTTCATACAGGAGAAAACGAATTTATAAAAACAATTTATAAAAACAAATACTTTGATGGCTGTGGCAGCATGCTGCTGTGTGAGGCGCTTGGGTTAGCAAGGTAATGACGTAGCAACATTTCCAGAGCACTGAAGAGAGAGACGAGGAGCCAGGCTGTCAGGACTGCCTCGTGGACTGTCCTGATGAAGAAAAAAGCAGAACAACAGGAGACAGAAGGGAAAGAAGGGGCAGATGTTGCAAGATTAAAGACAGCACAGATCCATATGTGCCTACAGAAAAGCATCAGAACCCATGCAGAAGAAAATGAATTAGAAAGGTAAATAGTGTGCCCTGGGCTGTGCATTACGTAACGTGTTATTCATTTAAATACGCACAGACATTCATTTCAGAAAACATTTGTGTGTTCTGGCATCTTCCACAGTATGTGCAGTGATGCAGCCCAAAACGAGGGGTGTTGAGAGAGAAAGGTGAGGAGCAGCAAGTGCACTTCCACGCCGGTGCAGTGGTGGAACGTTTATGATGGCAGAGAGCAAGGGCATCATCCTGTTGCTGAGCCCCAGTGGGACACAGCAGCACATCCCTTCTGAGCACCCCTGCAGGAACACACAGGCCCTTCAGCAGCAGCTCGGGGACAAGACAATGAAACTGTGACCCATCTTGTCACCTCCTCTTCCCATCAGATAATGATCTCTCCCCTGCACAACTGTGTAATGCTCTCAGGGTCTTATCACAGCCACCTCTCAAGAAATGGGCTGGTTACCCACTTTAGCAGGGTGTGGACAAGATCCCTTCCAACCCTGACCATTCTGTGACACTGCTCTGGCTTGTGCCACAAGCCTGACGGTGCTGGGCACCAGCCTTCATCCTGCTTCCTGTCCATCCATCAGCGCTATGATAAACATTTGCTTGTGAACAAGAGCAAATATCCAGACAAGCCCTGCACAGATCCATTATGCTTAGACATGGAGGAAATACAACCATGCCCCCAGAGCCATGAGAGCCTTTGGAAGGATGGTGAGCCATCCTCCAAACCTGCCACAAGGGTGAAGTGTTAGGGATGCAGAATCACCCTCTGAAAGCACTTCTCAGACTGAGGTGATGAAAAAAACAACACATTGGACTCTTTCCTGAAACTCCACGCTGAGGAGACTTGTACAATCTGCTCTGCAGAACCTGTCAAAATAGGTTTTTGTGCTTCATGTCTGGAGGTGAAACTCCCGTGTGACTGAGCTCTCCCTGCACTTTGCTCCCCAGTGGAAACAGTAGCCAGAACTTCATTCTCTATTTGATTATGTCCACAAACTTGTCAAACCGTCTTGTAGCTGATATCTGTCACATTTGAGAGAACCCGGCAAACAAGCCCTGTGGGGAATGACAGTGACATTGCTCGAGCTTTATTTCCTTTGAAGCCATAAAAAAGGGGGGTGTGTGTGGGGGACACAAACAGTGGTAACATTGTTCTGCTGTCTGATACAATGTTCAGCACAGAGCAGGGGCACATACCTACTGAGCACTAAGCTCAGAGCTTTGCTAAACTGAGCATAACTCAATAAAAAAGTTACTTGAGAGAATGCTGAAATTGTGAGCTTCCAGAAAATTAAGAAGGATAAAATAAAACCCAATCACCAGTGTACTTGGCTCAGCCCTTAACTTGTGTATCTGGCTTCAGGATGAGATGGAACGGTGTTTGTAGGTACAGCACATGCACGTTTCAGTGCTCTGCCTCCTCAGATCTGGAACTCGCCTACAGCATGTTCTCTCAAAACATCCAAGAAAAGCTACTGCACAACTTTGAATCAAGGTGGCATGAACACACATTTGGTACTAGCACAGAGAAAGGAAACACTTCAGTGTTTTGCAACCCCTCCTCAGCTTCCCATGCAGAGACCATCAATGAGGCTACTTTATCTGATCTAACACAGGTAAGAGGGTGTCAATGCTCCTTATTTATCTGCTGGCCTCACACCTCTGTATGGTTTGCATAGCATGACAGTAAAACACCTGAGGCTGCAACCTTTAAATGACACCTGAAGTTCTCATAAATCAAATATAATTGAGACAAAGCTTTAGTCTAGGGATTTGCTACTGAGGGGTTCCAATGGAAAGGGTTAACAATGTTTCCATAACTCAATTTCAAGTTTCCCTTATGTCCTCTCTTTGCACACTAAAGGCTCCCTCCATCCCCACTTAGTTAAATGATAAAGACATCACGAAACAAAAGCATCTTCCATTTGGAGTTACTGATATTTCTCTGTAAAGAGTTTGAGGGGGAATACTGATAATCCAGAAATCTTTGAGTATTTGTGTTTTAAGTAATGCTTATATGAAGAGATTTGTCCTCTGATGGCTAAAACTACATCAAGCTTCTCAGATTCGTGTTTGTAAGCAAACAGAGGTGATAGCTCTACAGTGTATTAATTTAGTACTAAACCCCACAAAGTTTCCCTTATCGAAATGCAAAGCTTTTAATAAAATGGGGGCTACCCCCACCCCAGGCAGGGGGAATTTCCCCCCCTGAAGACCAAGGGGAGAGGCCTTTTCCCAAAGGACCCCCAGTTAAACACATGAGGCAGGCAGAGCTTGGCAACACTACTGCTTCTTCCTAAACGGTCTAAACCAAATGCATCTCTTTAAATTACGAGAAGCCCTGAGTTTCTTTGAAGATGGCTACACAAGGGCTTGCTTTCTGGGCTCTCTGCCCAGAAGGGCTTGCATTAGTTTCCAAATTACTGTGTGCTGCTGGCTCATCTTGTATCTGCTCTGTGCAGCGAAGCTACAGGAACACAGAGCGATGTGGGTCGCAGAGGAGAAATCCACACGGACATGATGCTCCCTTCCATGTTCGCATCCTGACCTCTGCAGCAGCACATTTATTAACCTGCCTTTGTCCTGGCCACCTCCAGCCAGTCCCTCTAAGTTACAAACTACCTCATAAAACTCAATCACAGAACGTATTTTACTTAAAAGACATTCTAAAACTGTTTTAAGTTTAAAAGCAAAACTTCATTTCCTTCAAGGTCTGCCAATCTTTTAGTCCCTGTTACACAAGGAACATGCTCAGGCACGACACTTCCCCCACAAATGGCCACTTTCACCATTTCACCATGTTGGAAAACAGCAACTTTCTATTCCACAGACATTCCAAGCAAAATACAGCTCCCAAGTCCCACAGAGTTTGATATAATTAGCTTAGTCCTATCTAGCACCATAGAAAAGACATTTACCTTGCTCCAGGACTCCCAAAACCGTGACGGTGGCCAGCAGGTCTATCTGATTTCTCATGTTGCTTGCTGACTGTGGACCCAAATCCAGGCCGAGTGCGAGGAGCAGAGCTGCTCCCACTCCTGCACACTCTACAACAGCTGTCTCATTGCTCTGCAGCAACACGTGTTTCCTCCACCACACCTTAACTCTTCCCCCCACCACATCATTTTCCAAAGCTGCCAGTCATCAGAAAACAAGGGCCTTTTGTTGAACTACAGGACAGTAAATGTTTTGCAGGCACAACCTGGGAAATTCTTGCAATCACAGTTATGGATTTTGTACCCCAACTGAATGAGGTATTGCTGGCAATTGAAAGGTGATGGGCTTATTCCCCAACCCTCCTCTTGCTGGTTTTAAACCAGCTCTAAAGCACTTCCAACTATGTGTGAGGTTGTAAAAATTATTCATCAGCGTTTACAAATTAATGACTTGACCTTCTGCTCTCTTTCCAAGTAGTGGAACTGACCTTGTGAAAGATTTTCTAGGTTTCAGCTGAAATAGTTGTTACCAGACTCTGAGTTATTAAAGGAGTGTTCAGGTATTTTAGCCTATTAATTAATAATGTGAGTTTACCAAATAATTTACCCCTTCCTCCCTTCCTTTCCAGCACTCGGTCACTTCTCACAGTTTTCTGATGTCTTTATAATTCTGCAGTGCAGACCTTTTCCTGGCTAACACACAAAAGAAAAGTGGTCAGCTCTGAATGAAAGGCAGCAGAGGATGTAGACGCCGGTGAACCCTCAGAAACGTTACACTGGTAGCTGAACTGTAATTGCAAAATGAAACATTTTAAACTCAGCAATATTTGAGCCATGAATAACCCTTTTCTTCTCACTCCAAAAAGCCTGTGTTTTGGGTAAAACCACTCTAACACGATTAAAGCCAAAAAGAAGCAATCAGTTATCACTCATTGTCACATAAGGTTTTCTCTCAATTTCAGTGAAGACAGGATATGGCTGAGCCTTCGCACTTCTCCCTGTCACACACACACAAAACCTCAGTATAGAATTTCTGCACAATACCAACAAGTAGTGACTGGTCTTACTCTCAGGTGGGACACAACAAGTTCCTCCTTTTGTTTTAGTTCTCATTGCCTCAAAACCCCATCCTGACAGCCTAAAAAAACGCACACAGAACAGCAAAACTGCTCCCTTTCTCTGCAAAACACTCGAGTAATGTGACTTGAGACCCTCTGAGCTGCCAGCAGAGCCAGACCAGACCGGAAATAAAAGTTCACCTTAACATAATCTATTGGTGACTCATGATTGCATCCAGGGTGTCCAATACAGAAATCAGAGGGGAAGTGTCACCAGGATCCTACTTTGCTTATATCACTTCAACTCAAGCTCTAGAAAACACTTCCATTACAGATTTACCTTGGCCTCAGGAAAAACACTAACATCAAGAAAGAAAAAAGGGAAAATAAATCAGCTTCTGAGCAGAGGTTGGTCACAAGCTGCCATCAGCTCCTTAAAATCTCTGGAAAAAAAACACACACTGCATGTCACTTTGACGGGGGACAGTTTTGGAAGCGTCTACTCAACAGTAAATACGATGCAGCATTTTTAATGGGACAACAAAGCAAACACTAATAAAGCAGTAACTGCACAGTCCCCCACAGGCTGGAAGCAATTCCTCCTGGCATTGTCATTTATTATTACAATTGGTTCTTTATAAGCTTCTGAAGTTACAGGTCCCCGCCCTCCCACTCAAAACTGGTTAAGCCAAGTACATCAGGATGTGAGGACATCTGGAGGCTCTGAGCTGGGGCCTCAAACACAACAGCTCTAGAAGAAGACATCAACTTCAGTGCTTGCAGAATGATTAAAATTCTTACTGTGTAGAGAGATGACTGAAGTTACAGTAACATGTAAAATGAGTACAGCCTTAGCAAGAAACACATGTCACTCTCCGCAAATTCCTCTTTATCACTGCTGCTCAATCTGTGGTTGGACAGATCTGAGATGTTAGTTTAGAACTTAAAGACTAGATACCATCAGTTAAAAGGCACGCTTGACAGACAGGAAATACTACATGGCTGACTCCTTGGGTCTGCTGCAAGTGGGATGATTCACTGAGAGAACTGCTTTGAAACGTTTATTTCAGGGTAATCCGTCAGGTACGAACTTGTTAATGTGAACACAGTAATATCCAAGCACCCACCCCTGCGGATGAGCTCCGAGGGAGCTGCAGATTTAGTCTTCACTTCTTTATCTCTCCTCTCACCAACAGAGGGGTAAGTGACCACCTGAAGAGGCTCAATGATCCCACAGGGGCTGAAAGACTTATTTTGCCATTATTTTCCACAGCCTCTTTAACCCACCAGCTCTATGCAGCTGCTTAGGAACTTCCTAAGCTTCACAGTCTCTGTAGTTAAAACCTTTCCACCAGCAACAACCACCTCTGCAGTCACGACTGCATAAAAAGAGTCCAGAGGAGGCAGAAGCACAAAGCTCTGAAAACAAAGTAAACTCTCCTGAGGCCTCTTTATCCAGCCCTGTCCCATTTAAATGGACTTTCTGAAACTCTGAATGGGATTGAGAAACGCAATTGATGAAATTTTGTTAGGAACTGTCAAGACACAGTAGAAGGAGCTGAGCTTCAGGAAGAGGCTGACCAAATCTGTGTGTTGGGATGAAGGGAACCGTCTCGCCAGGAAGCCCAGCGCTGGATCTGCTCAGCTCACACAGATGCAGGAAGTCACACCACGTGTGTTTAATACACTAGCAAAATATTTATTTTATAAGGATAAAACAGAAGTGAAGGATTTCTTTTTGGTGTGCACCAGAAATTGTAGTAAAAGAATAAGGGGATTAATGGACTCTTTATACATTTCAATGACAAAAATTCATAAAGGTTAGCATCAAATTCAACTGTTCTCCATTTACAAGCATAAAACTTACCATAATACCCCCCAAACACATATATAAAGAATTATAGTTTTAAAATCTATAAAAAGTAAAAAATATACAGTCAGAAGATCTAACTCTTATTCAAATCTTTAATATAAAATTGTAAACATTTATTTACACAAAGGAAATGTGTATCACAACATTTTTGAGCACCCTTTTCAATTGAATGGTGGTTTTTGGAAGGCAGTGGATGTTGCACAGTGACTCTCTCTCTCTCTCCTTTCCTGCCCAACCAAGACCGCAGTTTATAAATAAAGCCATGGGCGGCTGGCCAGGTGCAGTTCAGGGGAGATATGTTTTATTGCTCTGAAGCTGCAGCAAATGGAAAGCCCAAGTGCATATACAGACAGCTACATGTTTGAGGGCCTGCAGGCAGAGCCCAGCCCTGCCCATGCACCAATGTCCATCAAAACCGTTACTTTCATTCCCTTCGAACTGTTTCAGCTCTGTGGCAGTGACACCCTGTTTCCAACAGCCTCATCACATTGTGTTGACAGGGACCAGACCCGCAAGCGGAGGCTGGTTGTTTCTCTCGGGTTAAACGCTGTTGGGATCCTGCTCACATAGGAAGACCAGTGGGCTCTGTACGCCACTTTGCCTAGAATCATCCTTAATTTTACTTCAACAGTACCATGAAAAGGCCCTGTCATCAAACCCAGTTGCCTTCCTGAACAAACCCGCTGGTCAAGCCGGGCAATATCCACCTTTGCTTCCAGAAACAGCGGAGGAAAGAGCACATCTGCATTTTCCCGGACGTGTAGCTGGATTGACTTTTTGGTAGTAGTAATGCAAACAGCAGATGTTATTTTCCTCCATTTAAGAAATCACAACTGGATGGATTGTATTTTAACTTATTCAGAATAACCTGTGTGCAAAATCTACTGGAAAAGGTAGCAGATTTCACCACAATTAAACAGGGAAGAAAGAAAAGCTGAATCCTACTACCCTGTTATCTCTCAAGTGTTTGTAAGGGGGAAACAAAACCAGTGACATTGAAGCATGTCACTTGAAATTATGAGGTCCCAAGCACCCCTGACGGGAAGGGAAGGCACACTGGTGCAAAGTTAACCCTTAAAAAATAAAATGACAGCAAACATTCCTTCCCCTGCCATTGCTAGTTTATATCTAGACTCTTCTAATGACACTGACCTTGGACCAGTTTTTGGTTTAACCTCATAGCAAACCAAACTCACCAGCTCTTTTCTTAGATTGCCAGTATAAGAAAAGCTAGCATCAGTTATTTGCATCTCAACTACTTATTCTAGAAAATATCAGAAGGGTCAACAACCAAAGTCACTAACACCTTTGTCTTCCTATCCAAAGACAACCTTTATGTTATCCTTTCAAAAGCTCTACGAGGGATTAAGCCTGCTTCAGTGAAGTTTTATCCACTATTCCACGGTGGGATCCATCGTTCAATGCACATCTTTCACCAACAGTTCAACGTGATACAATATTCAACCTGTTCAACAGAGCGTAATTCATCCACACTAGCTAAGTGTGCTGGACAAACCATGTTCCATGCATATTTGGAAAGGGTTAAAGTATTAGTGTTAAAAAGCAGTTTTTAAAAGTGCAAATTGTCTCATAAAGGAGCTGCAGATACAGTAAAATATTTTCCTTCTTTGAAATCAATGTTATCCTTCGCTTCCCTTCACTTGCTCTGGGAGAAACCCTCTCTCCTGCATGTCTCTGCAGTGCAGAAAACTCCCAAAGCAGCCAGTCTGTGCTGAAGGAAATTGCTTTTGAATCGCAATGCTGGGTTTAATTAGAAAGTTTTAAAGAGTCTTCCAAAAAAAGTGGATTTAAAAGGGAAAGAGGTATTTGTGCATTTAAAACAAAAGCTTTTCAACTTTATTTTCATTTTAAAACAAAGGTTAAGGCAAGGTGGCTTCTTGGTGGACAGGGGATTTTTTGGTAGAAAGTAAGGGTTTTGGAACACTGACTGTTCCCGTTGTGGTTTTTGTCCTTTCTGGGACTGACCCTAACGTACGGGTAAGAGGTTTCCTTGGGCTGAGCTGAAGAACCAGCATCTGCTTCAAGGGCTATTAAAGAAGTAAATCCACCAGTTTATAGAACGATTATCAAACTTGGAACCCACATTTATTTTGTTTTTTTTAAAAGTACTTAAAGGGGGAGATTTCCATGGTGGAGCAACCCTGACACAAGCCCTGTCCCAGGCTGCCTGTGCTATTATTGCTGATAAGGACTTGTCACCTCTCAGACAAATTACTTTTCTTCCTCATTTTTACCCTGAAGTGACAAAGTCTTGTGCTCATTTCATCGCTGCTAACTTTGGGGAATGAACTGATCTCAGAAGTTAGTTTTACTTTTTACAACAAAAAAACCTAGATGAGCTGTCATGAAGCAAAGCCTTCATTTAAATACAACTACCTTTGGAAATAAGTTATGAAGAAATAGGTGCAAAGTAAATGGCTTTACAATTCATGTTAAACCTACTACAGTTTAAAAAGTTCTCCCATAAGAAACTCCCCCTTTAAACACAGCAAGGTATAAGCCAAAAACTGTGCCTCTCTACAACAGAGTGCAAACTGCAGCTTAGAAGACTACAATCTATTAAGACGACTACCTAGACTAACTGGCCAGGTTTTAATACTTTCTTTCATCTATTACCAGCATCTAGAAATATTTACCGTGAAGTATCAATTGCTTACGGGGAGTACAGGCACATGCTTTAGCAATGGGGAAAAGTAACAATCCAAAACATTTTGCAAGCGTCCTCCTCTCCTCAGAGAGGCAGAGCCTGACGGACAGCACTGTAATAGCATGTCAAGCTATGAACAAATAACGATTGCAATTAACAGCCGCAGGAGACTAAGTCCTACACACTACGTGTGCAACTATTTGCTTTCTTTCTGCACTACTTCTGTGGAATTTTGTTTTTTTCTTAAATAATTTTTTAAAATACACGTTACTTTTAGAACACTGCAAGTGAGGTTTCTGAAAGGCTGGCCAGGAGACACACAAGGGGGCTTTTGACCTGTTGAAGTGTGCGACTCCCGAGAGCGGCGGCGATGCCGCGCGCTGCCCCCGCAGAGCCTTCTGCTGCACCCTGCCGTGTGGCAGCACTCACCGAGAAGCAGCTCCAGTCCCTTTCCCAACCGTTCACCTCTAATGCCTGCAAGTCTCCTCAATGCCACAGGTTTTTTGGTCCAAGTGTTGCTTACATTTCATGAAATAATTAAAAAAGTAGAACCCCTGCCCCTGGCCCCATTCTAATGGGTTCCTAACAACTCATCCAAATCATTCATCCACTCCTCTGAAGTCCTGTTTTTCAGCAAAGAGTCTATCAGGTCTGTGTCACCAGTTAAGTTCTGAAGTCCATTATTGCCCGACTGGCCACTGTAGGCAAAAGGCAGCTCTTGACTGGTTGTCCTCACTGGGTACCCTTGACTACAGTGCAGATTACCTCTGTTGGGCAGTTGCTGATTTGGATTCTGGTTGAAAGCATTCAGATCTGGAACAGTCTGGTTCATGCCAGGCAAAACTTGCTGTGAGGGTACCTGCTGTTGCGTGGGTGGGTTTGTCCGCTGCTGCGCACCTAAAGACGACGACAGCATCTGCCCAGAGACAGGTGCATTCAGAGAGGTCATCGGCCTGCTGGTGCTTAGGCTTACCTGAGGCATTCCTTGGGCAAACTGCTGGTTGGCCATCTTTAGATGAGTTGGCTGCATGTGGAAAGAGGAGCTGGCAGTAAACGGTCCTAAGCCGCTGTTTGCTTGCGTCTGGTTGTTGATATTAGGGATACCTTGGTGTTGCCAAGATGGATTTTGAGCCGCCATAGCAGCTGGTACTCTTGCCATCTGTGGCTTCGATAAGGTTGGATTCAGTGCACCTTTATTGTGCTGCTGAGAAATACTTGAGTTTGCTAAGGCATTCTGCCCATAGCCAGCGGCGACGGCAGCACCCTGGCCCAGGCTGCCCTGTCTCTGCATAGGTGGCTGCCCGTTGGCACTCGGAGCCGTGTGCTGGGGAACCATCTGGGTCATACCAGGCGCCAAGTTGTACAATCCTCCTCGCTGAATGTTTTGCATATTGGGATACTGAGTCACCCCCCGATCCTGCTGACTGGAGCCTGACTGGAGTGCAGGAACAGAACTGTGTCCAGGTCCCATCTGAATCATGTTCTGGGTCTGAGGAAACATCCGTGGACTACTGGAGTTGGACTGTCCTAAGTTACTGACCCCAGGCATGGCTGAAGATGACCCTGAAATACAAAGAAATATTTTGTGCATTAAATACCTCAGTTCAACCCGAGCCAAGCTAGGCTTGTGTCAATTGTTGGCTCCAGTTAGCCCCTCCACCTTCACCTTGAGCACACATATCCCAATGCCCTAAAATCCAAATACTACTTTTCAGAGTTCACCATCATCAATTTTTAAACAATTAGCCTTTGAAGGCAGGACTCCAACATTTGTGAACAAAGGTGTATGTGAGTACTTAGAAGTGCACACACAATTTGCTAGGCTGTTAAAACATACCCCTTACTGCATACACACATTGTCAGTTATTCCCTGCATACCCTGTATATCTCTCATTGTGCAACTGTAGAGTTTCCAGTCCCCTGTTCAGCCAGCTCCAGAAATTTCTCCTATATTATAAAACTTTCAGAATTTTTTGGTCTTTTTTTTATCTTTTGGGTTTCCACAACAAAATATTCAATATGTTAATATGCAATGCAGATAACCAAGCAAGATGACTTGCAAAAATAAGTCTCCTCAAATCAACAAAAGTCCTTTGTTCTTGAAAACTCTTGAATAAAAAATGTTCTTCCTGGAGAAGGAAGCCTCCCCCTTTGAGCAAAAGAAAGAACAGAAAAGCACTGAGAAGTGTAATGTATATGACCCTCTCTCAACTTTTTACAGTCAACCAAGAAAACCTACTTACATTAGTACTTCCTCTATTTTCAAACCAAAAAGTAAGCTGAAGAATTTTTTCCATATTTTAAGTCAGCTGAGGAATATAGTCTCTCCCTTATTACTAATTCATTCTTTACTCAAATCATATTGAACTCATTAACAAAGTACACCATTAAAATGTCAGCGTTGTGGAGGGTGGTGTGGATGGGTGCTGGAAGAGTCTTACTGGAACACTACAGAGAAGAAGTTGTATATATACCAGGATTCAACATGCAAAAATAGTTATATCATCATAACATGGGAAAAATAGTGTCAATAATACCGATGCTCATTACAGTAAAACATATTCCATATCTAACAGGTGTGCTACTGTCTTTCCGTAGAAAGTGGCAGGAGAAAAAAAGCGTTCCAGTGCAGTATTTGAAGGATGCCACTGATGATTGTGTTAACAAACAATCCTTCTGATATTCTGGCTTAATGGTACAACATCTTTTCTTTATCAGCATTAATATACTGAAGACATACCAAGCTGCTTCCCCTACAAAAACACTAACATGTAAAAGAATTCAAATTGCATTCCCTTCTAAAGGTAGTTGGGATAAGAATATTGGAGAATTTTAAACTCATCCTAGTACGTGAGAGAAATAATACACTTATTTGCCTTTAATAAGGGCCTGTGATAGATACAAGCAGTAGTGACATTAGGCTTCAGGAAAAAAACTTAATTCTAATATATGGAAAGCTAAAGAGAACTTACAACCTGTATGGGGAAACAGTAGTACAAAAAGACCTTTAGAACAATGAAGGTACTTAAGAATTTTACACATTTCCAAAGCAATATCAAGAATCAGAAGCTTAAGTTGTCCCAGATACCTAGGACAGGGGAAGCTGCTAATTTGCAACTGAATCAGAGAGTGTAGGCCCAGAAATTTTAAGGCACAGTGACGTGGGAAGATGTTGCAGCAAATTAAAAGCTATCCAACCCAGAAAATTGCAGATACCTTATTTTCTTACTCCTGCTACTTTTTTTTCCTGACATTATTTCAAGTGCCATGTTTACTGACCTGTGAACTGTCCAACCTGCTGCTGGTATGGATTCTGTGCCTGATCCTGATATTGGGGAGGGGGTCGAGTCAGATGCCGCTGCAGCTGCTGCTCTTGTTGCTGCCGCTGTTTCTCCTGAGAAAGGCCCAACATAAGACAATTAGAAAACACGTCAAGTTTTTTTCCAAGGATGACTATCTTGGATAAAAACAAGCTATCGACATACTTTTATGCAGAGTTGGTAACTATAAGGGCCTTAAAGTCACTTCAAATCTTTGTTCTCAAGGTCCCAGCAGTCAATTTTATTGATGAGTGACAAGACCAGGAACTCAAGAGGTAACAGGACAACAGTGTGCATTACAGGAGTTATTGCAATGCATGTCTGAAGTCTTTTAAAAACTGAAAATTTGAGATGTTAGTCTTTACATCAGTGACATCAACAAGTATTTTTAACAATTCTTTAAAAACACAATGAAGTACAGAAAGAGCAAAAGTAGGGGACTGGAACATCTTTCATATGAGGAAAGGCTGCGGGAACTGGGGCTGTTTAGTCTGGAGGAGACTGAGGGGAGATCTTATTAACATTTATATCTAAAGGGTGGGTGTCAAGAGGTTGGGGCATCACTTTGTTCTATGGTATCTAGCAACAGGACAAGGGGTAATGGGATGAAGCTGGAACACAAAAAGTTCTACTTGAACATGAGAAAAAACTATTTCACTGTTCAGGTGACGGAGCCCTGGCACAGGCTGCCCAGGGAAGGTGTGCAGTCTCCTTCCTTGGAGGTCTTCAAGACCCGCCTGGACATATTCCTATGTGACCTGATCTAGGTGAACCTGCTTCTGCAGGGGGGTTGGACTAGATGATCTCTAAAGGTCCCTTCCAATCCCCACCATTCTATGACTGTATGATGTATTTTTTTCCTCTTTACCCCCAGGTTAATTTATTTTAGACCTCTCCTTAGAAATTAAAGTACAAGTCATAAATATAAAGAATGTTCCACAGAGAAGTAAAAAATGAACATGTAAATATTTTTTAGCCCTTGTTGTCAAAAACAAAATGAAAATAAATCCTCAAACTCAAATTCTCACCCATGTTTTTCTAGAAGATTATGGAAAACTGCAGAACTAAGTTTATAACAGAAGGTACACAGTTTTGTTATTTTTGTTCAAAACCATTTTCTTAACAATGCAACAAAACAAACCCTACTCATGACTCAAGGGAACCTTGCCTCTTTGAAAGCACACTCAACTCATATTTACTTTATGATAACATCATTTGAAAAATAAAACAAGCAACATTTTTATTTGGAGACTTTTAGGGAAAATGAAATTTAAAGCCTTAGGAGGAACATCAAAGCTTATGTACATACAGCCAGTAGCACACTCGGAGATCTTGACAGCCAACTGGCTGCTTTCACAATACGAAACATATCAGGCGTAATATTCCTGGCTCCTGTTTCTCAACCAGACTGCAATTCTGCAATAACTGAGTAGTGACATAATGCACAACCACCTACTTATCTGCAAAGTCACCCAGAGCACACAAGGGGACAGAAATTCCCTCCCAGGAATACTGGGGTAAAAAGACAAGCCTTTAAAGAACAGAGTAGAGCAACGTAAAATAGGCAGATACATGTTACTGCCATCCTTTTGAAAGGCCTATGACTAAGAAACTGTTGAGACATGCAGAGGAATGAAGAGGACTGGCTGTTTGACAGAAAGGACCTGCTGCTTGTAGGACCAGTCAGACCCGAAAGAGGCTGACCACAGAAGCCAAGAAGAGATGCCATAGTTCTGAGAGAAACCAAGGGCTGCAGAACCTGGCTCAGAAATTCAAAAAGAAAAAAAGAGAATATCAAGTCTTTGAAGTGCCAGGGAATGTCACTGAAGGTACCTGAAACTATAATTCTCCTGTTAGGAGATGATCTCCTAACAGAGATCATCTGACTCAGAAATATGTTTTTTTTAGACTACATCCAGTATCACATGTATCCAGAGAAATAAGTATCAAGTTAGAACACTAACAAGATCTAGCTTGACCAGGCAGCACGACGCCAAGAAATGTGGCAAATGCCGTGACTATATCTTTTCAGTTTCAAAGTGAAACTGCTCCTTATCTGAAATCAGTCACAGTATCACTACAGGAAGATGCAAGTTTACAAGCTAGTTGTAGTTACAGTAACTAGGACAGGAATAAAATATTTTCATTGTACTGATACTTACCACAGCAGCATGTGCTGGCTAAGCAGAAGCAAACAGGTAGGAAAAAAAATATGCTACTTCAGATCCTGTTAATAGAGCACCCCACTGCTCCGAGAGGTCTGACACCTGCTAGGGCCAGGACAGCTACTGGGCCACAGCTTTCAGAGTCACTCACCAGTAGTGAAAAGGAAAAGCATGACACAAACATCCCTTACTTGCTTTCTCCTCACCTTCTTTCAAGGAGTACCTGGTCCTTAACATTTTGAAAATAACAATTTGTAATTTTTGACATTTGATATTGACACAGAAGTCACCAAAACCTGAATGTCTTACTAAAAAGCATTATATCTATATGTTTCTATAGAAATTTATAGTTTACAGAACTCATACAGAAAATATGATTTTATTGATGATAGAGGCTTTCTTTGGCCTTCAGTCTCTGATCTGTATTTCCACTACAATATTCCCTTAGCCCAGATAACAAAAATTTACCAACATTCATGCAATTTTCTTTAAAACATAAGAATGTGGTTGGCAATGTTTTATCTACACTAGGTAAAGAACTGAAGGTGATCTTCTGTTACCTAGCTAGGACTTGGCACAGCCACAGCTCCACAAAACTGCAGATTCTACTACACACTTCCCCTAAAAATGTGCTTTCACATATTTTCACTTCAGAGGAGACTGTATTTCCTTCTTTCTTAAAGCTTCTGATCAACAGTTAAAGCAATGGGGAGGAAGGTGGTGTTCGCAACCATTATCTGACCTTCTCTCAACACCTTGCATTTCCCAAACTTAATACTGTGAAAATTCTGTCAATCAGGATAACAATTTCCAACTTTAAAGTTGAGAATATTGAGATTTTATAGCTTCTAACACTACTGGAAATTAAGGAAATTACACATTCCCAACTGTTACTGGTTCAAGGACTCCAGAGTATTAATTTTTTTTAATTATTATTTTAATTCTCAGGGATAGGCACAGTTCGATTTTTTTCCCATTAAATCACTGACTATTTTCTTCACCATCCCAAAAAAATCAACAGTTTCCATGGCTCTTCCCTCCCCCAGTTATCAAAGTCTTCAGCAGTCTAGATCATTACACATTTTCAAGAACCTAAATATCAGGTTCTCCCTGGGTTTCAAACCTTCTCTGAAAATTCATCTTCCCCCTCCTCCACATCACCTCTCTGTACGTACAGTGTCAGTGCCTGGAACCTGTCTGCATGGACTTGAAAAAACTGCAGAAAAGAACTGATGATGGGAATAAGGCCCTTTGGGATGATTCCCAGCTGAAAAGTCTTTCAAAAGGTTTAAAACTTAGAAAAGTTCACACAAGCAGCCTGTTTCCCTGAGACAGGCTACAGCAGCATTCTGCGGTCTGATGGACAGCAGAGTTAAATTCTTTTGGCAGGTTTTGATGCAAGTTGGATGCAGAAGTCTAATTATTTTCCCAAAATAAACAAGTGAAAGAAGTTTTAAAATCTGAAACACGAACTGCCGTAGATCTCACAGGGAAGACAGGCAGAAAGCACAATGAGTTCAGAGTCCTTTGCTCGTTGCTTCCGTTTTAAAGCTCTACAGAACACATCAACAGTATCCCAAGTTTATATTTCATTTTTTTGCTCCGATTCCACTTTCCCTTCATCTTTCACAAAGAATTGTGAAAGATGCAAATATGACATATTCTCTTCATATAAGTATTGCCCTGTATTTTCACACTACTCCGTTCTACCTATTTTACTCTTTTTACCTATTTTTTACCTCAGTTTTACCTATTTTACTCTTTTCATTTACCACAGTACCTTGTAACAACAGAAAAAAAGTGTCAGCAATCAAGTGCTATGTGTTGGGTTTATAGAAATATAAACCAGCAATTATGATACCAAAGTGGACTTCTTTTATACTGTGAATACAGTTCAACAAGGTATCAAACACTGTTTCATCCACCACAGCAAATCAGCACAAAGAGAATAAGACTGCTGGGTCCTCTCACCTGCTCAGCCAGAAGATGTTGCTGTCTTTGCTCCATTAGGAATTGCTGTTTCTGCTGCTCCATGAGCAAGTGCTTTTGTTGCTGCTCTCTCTGCTTCTGCTGGTCCATCAGCATTTGGTGCTGCTTAATCACTGCTGCTTGCTGCTGGTTGCTGAGATAAGGTGAGTTGCTGTGGTTACCTGCCATGGAGACATTGGGAGCCTGGGCACCCACACCAGGGCCCGGGACAGAAACAGGAACTCGAGGAACGTTAGGAGAAGGGGTTTGATCCTGCACAAAACAGAAAACATGACGAGTTACAGAAAGAGGTTAGCCCTCCAGGTTTTAGAAACTGTAAGGCAATGACCACCATTTCTGTTATTTTAATCTTTTTACAGGATATGGAAGAGAGACTTTATAAATGAAGTCTACTCAAGGAGGGCAACCATAACACATCACAGAACAACAGTCAATTATCACTGCTGTGTACATTTACACTATTTAATAAAAAGCAGTTCAGATCCTTATATTTTGCCATCTTGATGCAACAGCTTCACTTGTGAAGCTTCTAATGGAAAAGGCAAAGTGTGATACAGTTTCTAGTTCAGCTTACTAAAGTCAAAATCTCACCTATAAAGTGCCAGACACAGAAGTTCACAGTTAACGTCAGAAGCTCCACATTTCAGAAGCTTTAGCTTCAGTCTCAAAGTACTTCCCAAAGCCAAGAGGTGACCACAGCCCTCTGGGCTTGTGCTCAGAGGACTAGCATCAGCTACAAGCAGCACTTCACATACACCAGCCTCAGCTTACTTTGGTAATAGCTTTTCAAACACTACATTTCAAATTTTTGTTATACAAAATATCCATTTAAATCCTGCCTCTTCTGTCAACATTTAATCCAGCCAGTGTTTATGTCTACCCTCCTAATGTTGCTTTTTTTAGTACCAGAGTATTTACTATTTGCAGTTGAAGGGGAAGAATGCTATCACTGATCAAAATGAGTTTTAACATATTTTTCCAGCAATCCAACCATCATCATATTCTACAGAGAAAAATACTACTACAGATAAGTCACAGAATCTCAAGGGTTGAAAGGGACCTTGAAAGATCAGCTAGTCCAATCCCCTTGCCAGAGCAGGGCCACCTAGAGTAGGTCACACAAGAACTCGTCCAGGTGGGTTTTGAATGTCTCCAGAGGAGGAGACTCCTCAACCCATTTGGGCAGCCTGTTCCAGTGCTCCCTCATCTGAACAGTGAAGAAATTCTTCCTTGTCTTTCTTTGGAACCTCTTATGTTCCAGCTTGTACCTGTTGCCCCTTGTTCTATCATTGCACATCACTGAGAACAGCCTGGCTCCATCCTCCTGACACCCACCCTTTACTTATTTGTAAAGATTAATGAAGTCACCTCTCAGTCTCCTCCAAGTTGAAGAGCCCCAGCTCCCTCAGCCTTTCATCATAAGGGAGATGCTCCATCATCTTTGTGGCCCTGTGCTGAACTCTCTCCAGTAGCTCCCTGTCCTTCTTGAACTGAGGCACCCAGAACTGGACACAATATTCCAGTTCTAAGTTTTCTATATGCAAGCTTTTGAGAAATTCTCCAGCAGCATTCATCAGTATTTCTGTTAATCCAGTGCGAGTGTGGCACTGTAGATGCAAAGTCACTCTCAAGTTTTTCGGTAAATGGGAGATGTGACATACACAACTATCTCTACTCTTCCCCTTGATGTTCAGTCTGGAGAAGAGAAGGCTCCGTGGAGAGCTTCTAAGAGCCTTCAAGTACCTAAAGGAGTCAACAAGAAAGTTGGAGAGGGACTTTTTCCCAAGGGTATGTAGTGATATGACAAGGGGTAATGGCTTCAAACTGAAAGAAGGGAGATTTAGTTGAGACATTGGGAAGAAGTTTTTCCCCATGAGAGTGGTGAAGCCCTGGCACGGGTTGCTCAGAGACTGTGGATGCTCCATCCTGGAAGTGTTCAGGGCCAGGTTGAATGGAGCTTGGAGCAATGCAGCCTAGTGGAAGGTGCCCCTGCCCATGGCAGCAGAGTTGGAATGACATGAGCTTTAAATATCCCTGCCAACCCAAACCCTGCTATGACTCTATGATAGTTCTTCCATCAAAATGTTAAGACTGTTACTTCTGCTAGCTAGCTTTGAAAGAGGTTATTTTTTTTCCTGCCTTGAGACATACATTGATCTCAGATTTTTATTTGTGTATTATCACAGACTAATCAGATGTTTTTCACAAGTGTCTTGTTTTGTTGAGGGAACATATCACTAGAGTTGTACCTCCAACAGCTTTTGCTTAAGGAGTTTTAATCCTTATAACAAAGACCTTTTTTCTCCACAAGTTCTCTAGTATATGTATATTGTAGGTACACATTACAGAACCCCAACAAGTCTGTACCTCCATCCACTTAATAAATTTTCACCTGCAGCACACTTGTAGGATCAGTTATATATAAAGCAAAGAAGCTGCTTCTTTAAAGGAAAACCTGAATCATACTGCTTCAAGCAAACAAATATTACCATAACTCATTCTTGAAGACATATTTCACTCCTATCTCATGCTACCCCAAACCCCAGAGACAACCGATAAACTCGCAGATTTGAAAAGCCTTAAGGAACACCCAAGAAATCAAGAACGCAGCCCCCACTTCCACCTCTCTTCAAAAAAGAAGCAACCAAAGATATGTCTTTTTACAGTAAGCCAACTCTGACACAAGCAGAGACTAAAAAGGAGGTAAAGAAATCAAAGCTTCTTTGAGAACACTGTTGAATGCTACAGTTTTACATGAGTTATTTTAGGCAAGAGTTCATAAAGCATCTATTTATCTTTAAGTAGAAGCCTCTGTGAAGTGTGACATAACCTGTTACCCACAAAGTATATTAAGCTGGAAATCACACACTATCACATGACCTAGAATCAACAGCTATTAAAACCTGTCCCCAGTGGAAGACAGAGCTCTTGATTCTTGTCTCAGTTTCTTGCATATTACCATTTTCTTCTTTAAAATAATGTGGTAACCATTTTGAAACGATGGCAAGTACTCTGTACTCTAGCCTTACCCATCCAACTCTCTTGCAAAACCTTAAATCTATCACTGAACAAAGGTATCAAATCCCAGAACATTCACCTGACTGTGTGGTAGTCGGTAGGGAATGTTTCCAGCCTTGGGTTTTAACAGGATCATCCCATTTTGGTCATCGTTCACGTGAGACAGCGGTGGCTGCTGGCGCTGCTGTATGTACGTCAACATGGGAGTCTTGTTCTGACCAGGTACTGTAACCCCCTGTTCACATTCTGCTTTGTAATGTGAGAGAGGTTTGGTGTTCCCATAGTCTAGCATAGAGCCTTGACTATTCACAGGGTTCTGGTTTAAGCTGTTTTGCTGATGACCCAAAATGTTCACATGGTAATTGCCTCCAGCTCTCGGTGAGCTTTTATTTCCCATGTTAGGCATCATGAGTTTCTGACTGTTGAAGTCTGCCTGGTAAACCGACGGGCTGGTGGGATTTTCCATGGTATATGGGACAGCCAGTGGACTATGAGAAGGCCCCGACTGCTGCCAACTAGACATCTGACTGGTTTGGTGGACTTGTGAAGCTTGCTGCTGGTTCTGCAACATCTGGTCTCTCTTCTGCTTGGCAGCAATCTGCTGAAGTTGATGAGCAGAAGACATTTCTTTGGCACTTCCTGCACCCTTCCCAGGTAACAACACATTGGGGAGAGGCCTCTGGACGTTTTGAGAGTGGTTTGATGCCTGCATCATAGGCTGATTAGGATTTTCAGTCATTGACTGACTGGAAGGCTGAAACATAGCCTGAGAACTACCAACCGCTGGAGAAGCGGCACTTACAGGTACAGAAGCAGCACCAATGAATTGTGGACCTGATGAAGTGGATCGCACCTGGGGAGATCCCATCTGTTCCTGTTCAAAGGGTGCTGGGGAAAACTCAGTCTTTATGTTAATATCTTGTGGCAATGGAGTCTGTGCAGCTGAATTTGTAGAATCTGCATCTTTTTTCTCTTCAAAGTCTTCATTAAAGAGATCCTTCATGTCTTCATCAGGCACCGATCTATTAAGCTCCTCAATAAGTTCCTTCCATTCTTGCTCGTTAAGATTAAGATCCGGCATCAAGTTATTCTGAGACATAGAACCCGCTGCTCCAGCAATCACACATGGAAGATCATCTACAGGCTCCTGCTTCAGCTCCTTGTTCAAACTCAGAGGAAATGAGTCATCAGTATCACCACCTCCATTCATTTGCAGGCTGGAATCTGGAAGACATTTCTTGCTGATGCCATCCAGCCCCATTGGGTGTTTTCCATTAAGCTGTAAGGTATCCCCGCTGCCAGATTTCTTGTGGAGTGGAGACACAGGGGGCATTCCATTGGAAGAGCTGCTCACTCCACCATGACCATCGTCATGACGCAGTTTCTTGGACACAGAAAATACATCGCTATAGCCATTCTGCTGGTCTCCATTCTGAGGGGAAGTAGCACTATCAAGCTTTCTTTTCACAGTCTCATGGAGCTGCTAAAAAAAAGAAAAAAGGTTTTAGTTCTTTAGTTTTATGTTTCATAGATCTGGATCTTTATTTCTCAACAGAACATCATCTCGCTCTGAAATATTTCAGGAAAAAGAGGTTACATCTTTGCTTTAAAAGAAGACTTGTTTTACAATTCATCACATGAGATGACTTCCTTACTATAATCTCTTGGGATAAACTTTCAAAAATATGTACTATATCAAACAGAGCCCACTCCAAGCAAAAGCTGCCACATAGTTTGATAACAGCATAAAGTGAGAAACGGCTGTGAGTTGGACTATATTATGATTTTGCTATTCAAAGTGAGAAAATACTGAAGAATGTAAACATTCAAATTTTAGATGAGAATAAAACCCTGTATTTTACTTGGCCCATGAACACACGGTGTAATTGTTCTGTAAGACTGCTTTATAAAGCACTCACACATTTAAATACTTAGAGAAAAAGAGACCCATAACTTCTGTGATTGTAATTTTTGGAGAAGAACTATGTACATAAATTGTGTACACAATCACATTTTTGGCAGCAAAGGAAAACCAGTTTGTCACTGAGAACGCTGTTTCACACTTATCTAAAAGGCATTTCAGAGTTCACTCAATTCTATCACGGCAGAGTAAGTTTACTCCTTTCCTCCTTTCTCCTAGGGTATTTTGTCAGCTGCTTCTCTCTGCACTATGACCATCAGAGCCCCAACCAGCTCAACAGTTGTTTTCTCACAACCATCACAACCAGTGAATGCACGTATTCTTTTCCTTGTAGTGCCACCTAGAAGCAACCAGCAAGTACAGCAACAGTTTTACAATCAGAGCCTGAGAGCCTTTGGTCGAGTTCTCTCTCCTGGCAACATTCTTTCAAATATAAAGTTCTTTCCATGGACCTCAAAAACATCTGAAAACAGAATTCATGCACACATCAAAGATGACTATAAACTCTTCCTTCCCTCAGGTGCATTCTGTAAAAGCTGTGCTTTGCTTGTGCTGGAACGCTACACCAAGGCAGACAAACCTGTAGGGCAAGGACACTGCTCAAACACATCAGGGCACCCATCAGCCCCCCTGACCTGTACCAGACGCCTTTGTACATCTCAGCAGGACACACACAGAGAATCCTCACAAAAAGCCACCTGTCTGATGCACAGGTCACTGAACAACAGCTCTCTTGGACAGCAGCAAAGCAGCTCATTAAACAAACCTAAAGACAAGTAGGCTTATTTTAATATTACTGTCTCCACAATGCAGCCCACTCACCCTTGGGGGAAACTGTCTCACCCAAGAGCAAACAGGGGAAACCTCGAGATCTCAGCACTCAAGCAAGAGGTTGTATACAGAGCCAGCATAAATTATCAGAAGAATTTTACAGCACTTGCCTGGGCAACAGCAATCTTTGATTTAAGGACAGAAGGACTAGTTCACAGTTAATTGCCGTAATTTTTTTTTAGTGTACAGTTAGCTCATCTTCAGAAAAAACCCCACTATTTGTTTAAAGCATGAGTAGGAGCAAAGTCTTATTTTTATCTGAGGGATAAACTACAGCTTCCCAGAAGAGCGATCTTTTAGATGGTTCATGGAAACATCAGCAGAGTAGTCAGATCAGAAGACTCACTGGGATGAAGGGATGTGTACATTTGGAGAGCAGGCTGAAACTTGACTTCTCTTAATTTGAACATTAGGTCTGCAGGCTGGAGTAGCAGAGCTAGAGTGATTTTTTTAATATTAACTTGAAAGACTAACAGAAATTATTTTTTTTTGTAAAAAGGCAAAACAACAGAAGGCAAGTAAGCCTGAGCTCAATCACAACACTTGGCTTTCAGCAAGTTTCCCATTGTTTACTTAGTACTCCATCTGGGAAAACTGAGGCTCAAGGTGGATGAGTAACTTGCCCAAGGTCATATGATGAGTCAATCAGAGTTTGGGAATTGAACCTCCTTAATTCTAAATCATTAGGGGAAAAAAACCAAACCCCCTGAAAAATGATATAAAATAATATTTAGTACACTTAACATACTCTTCGCACAGTTGAAGCAAATTTCTATATTAAAACTGAATATATGCCCATCACATCACTGCTGTAATTATAATTCATACATACAGCTCAAGGCAACTAGCATTTTGGTAGCATTATAGCTATAATTGAACACAGCCCTTCACAGGCTGCAAAACCTACTTGCTAGACAAGTATCTCAGAAGTTAATTTGTGCTGCAGTATTTACTATTGTACTACATCATTCGCAATATACACAACTAAGACTAAGCCCTCCATGTTTACAAGCTATATTTACAGTAGTCTACAAAAAGATACAGACCCCTGATCTTCATTACAGGCTCTTCCCCTCAATCAAAACATGTAGGAGCTTTCATACCTGTGTGGGTTGTAATGGTTATAACACTCAGATATCAGATTCTTGGATCTTGACTTTAGTTGCTCCAAAGTTCTTCTTTCATCTAAAACTATATTCCTTTGTAAAGAAAAAAACCAACAAAACAGCATTCCAATAGTGAATTAGCATTTCACTAATGAAATAGCATTTGGGAGTGACTGTTTTCAGCCCTGCTTCACCTCAGCTAAATCTAAGATTATTTGAAAGTTATCCTACCTGTATACGACAGCCAATAGACTCATAGGAGAGAAGAAAATCTGCTTATCTTCTATCTGTACCAGAAAAGATTGAGCCCAGTTTGTAACCAGGACACTTAACTTCCGAGTTTTAGAAGCCATTTCACCAACTGCACTTGCATCCGAGTTCACTTTCCATATTATGAAGTCAAAAGCATACAATGATATTGTGGCAGTAAGTCTACAGTGAGATTTATGCTACTGTAATTATACCATCTACAGTACTGCCAGCTAACTAGCTTAAAATTAACCTAACAAGGATGTTTTGTTTTCCACCCTCTTTCAAGGAGAACTTCCTTTCTTACATACTTCTCACATACTACCTCAGCTCTTGATTTCACAAAAAAACCCCACAAAACCCTAAGTTCTTCCCCAATCCGTGTCTGTCAAAAAATCTGGTTTGGGGGGGGGGGGGGAGGGAGGAGCATATGAGACACTATAAGCTATCTACAGATCAAGTTGCTCCCAACAGAATTCTCAAAGCAAGAAAAATGTCTTCTGACAAAACTCAAACAAGAAAAAAACCCAACAATGACTCACTGACAAAAGTAAAACATAGCTTGGTACTTACTTTAGCCTTAATTTTATGGTCCACTATCATGCTGAAAGGCGCAGTGGCCCTCTGGTATGCTGCCAATTGTTTCCTGAGCAGAATCTATCGTTCTATCAGTAACACAGGAGCCAATCCTTCCCATTGTCACACAGTCGAATACAGAATTGTAGTCCCATTTTCTCAGCCTACTCAACTTCCAAGCAAAAGACAAACTTCCAAGATCTCTGCTATTTAGCTTTGCCAAACTGATTACCCCCAAAGCATTTATCCTAAGTATTTAAACCAATATAGGAACAATGAAAAGAATTGGATGCAAGCAAGCCTCAGTCCTCTGGCCCAAGACAGCACACAGTTTCTTGGAGCTATAGGCTGCACCTCCTCCACATCACATCATCAGAGCTGCATTTTATTCACGTGAGGAAAACAGATAGTCCTCAAGATGGTAATAAATGCACTTACTTGGCAGGAGTAGACATGCTAGTCAGGCTGTAACTGTGGATTCCTCACGTGGGGAACACAAAGTAATACAGCCCAGGTGTCAGTCATCACAAAAAAGGGTGGACAACCACAAGCTACCCCCAACAAGAGGAAATAGGCTCAAGTTGCAGCAGAGGAGGTTTAGATTGAATGTTAGGGAGAACTGTTTCATCGAGAGCGTTACTAAGCACTGGAATGGGCTACCCAGGGAGGCGGTGGAGTCACCATCCCTAGAGATATTCAGAAGACACAAAGATGAGGTGCGGAGGGATATGGTTTAGTTTAGCAGTGGGCTTGGCAGTGTGAGGATAGTGCTTGGACTTGATGATCTTAAAGGTCTTTTCCAATCACAATAATTCTAAGATCTGATGACATGTAACTTATAGGACAGACCCGTTGTACTTGACTAGGACACTGGGCCACAATGCTGGAGATGGATGCATGCCCAGTTAAATGATATAGGCTTCCATCAGGAAATGGACAGCACACAGATAATTTTTATAATCTTTATTCAATCTCTGTCTTAAAGCCACTGGTTTATGAGAATGGTACTCAGCCAAATTGTGGTCTTACCCCAGGGGCAAGACTTCACAAAAGCTGTCCATAAGCTACCACGGAAGCCCAACAAGAAGAAAATGGAAAAGCTTTAGAATTTCATCTACAGCTTTTCTGGTAGTATCAAAAGTCCAGAGTCCAGCGCAGCACTCTCTTACTGCCTTGACGGGAAAGGGGGACAAAGCATTGACCAAAACAGTGGCACAAGGTTACTCTGGTTTCATCTTTTTAAAAGAAAAATAATATACCAAGAATCAAAATATTCATGCAGAACACTCAATACCTGAAACTACTAATTTGAAACCAATATAATTTCAATATGTAATAACTTAAACATGAAAGTTTGTTTGCTTGAAAACAAACTTGCTTGAAAGCCAGAAATCCTTTGCAATGTGAAATTACTCTTGTGAAACGTTAAACTTTGAGTCCTGTAACTGACAACAGCAAATATATATGAAAAATAGAAATTGTGCAAGTTTGATTTCTTTTCCTAAAAAAAAAATCTAGTGAACATGAGTGAACATGTCAGAAACAAAATTTTCAAAAAGTCTGGTTCTTATACTGCACTTTCAGGCTCCATATAATGTTTTAGTTTAGTTTTTTGAAGCATCTGTTACAGAGCTTAAAATATTCTTACAGGATTCAACATAGTTTATTTTTTTTTGTATTTCATTTGGAATAAGTTTACCATTTGGGTCTCAGAATTAAGTTATGTCTGAGAGGATTTGTCATGAAGTACCAGCAAGAGAAACAGAATGCTGGGCATTTTTAAAGGAGAAATAGTGTATGACTCAAGGAACATGACAAAAATCTAGTTCCAACAGGCCTCCTTGCTAGATACCAGCTCTCTTACCTAGATGAGGAAACCAAAACAGAATATATCTGGTTTTCTGACATGGAAGTGGTAGTAATGCAGCACAGACATGCTCTCGTGAACCAGAGCTTACAGTCAGTCCTCTACAGACACAGATTCTGCTCTCCTGCCATGTCAAAGACTGAAGCAACAAAGATGACTACCTCTCAAAGCTGGAGCAATGCAAATATCAGAAATTGGACTGTGTGAATTTTAGATAGAAAACGTAACATCTTGACTACACAACATGCTAAGAACTCCCCATTTACTGTGCATCCTACCCACAGCTTCCAAAGTTGCACTCCCCCTACAAGGAAAGTATTTTATTACCCAATGTGTTCCTGCATTCCACTGTGTTGTCAGAACCACAACTGCTGGACTTGTATTAATTTTGACTTTTACTTTGGTTCCAGAAGACTTTTGTATTTGGGTGACTGCCTGCTGGAGGGACTGTGGATATGCATGTCTATAAATATCCCAAGCCTGCATTAGTCACAAGGGGCAGCTTCTGCTACAGGAATTGTTCTGCTGAATCAAAAAAAACTGCTGTGCCTTCAGCTGCAATGCTGGATCCTCCACCTCACTTGAACTTAAACAGCAGCAGATTGTTCACTCCCAGATCCTTATAATTTAGAAGCATATCTAACTAATCTAGTAAGGGAAATGTTTCAAATATACGACAATACCTCAGGTAGAATTAAAAGGAGACAAAGAAAAACCTGTTGGTGCTGTTGGGCAACAAACTATCAGACTTGTCAGCAAAACTAAACAATGGTGGCAAGACTACATTGCACTATAGTTATGTATAAATAACATGGAAATCATTTGCTATTTTTGTGGTAAAATGTAATTTCACAGTTTGACACCCCTGTACCACAGCTTACACAAAAATGAGGTCTTCTCAACTGTTAGTGCACCAGTCTGAGTTTCATTAGTGGAATGCTATTAATGTTTGTCAGTACAATCCAATCTATTCCCTTTAATTTATTACTTTAAGGTCTTTTGCAACCATGGAACATTGCATTGCTCTCCTTAAATTTATTTTTAAAGATTTTACTCTGTGTCTTTGCTTAAATTAGAACTTATCTATTATTAATGTAAAAAACTTCTATTGCTCACAAATAAACACTGGTCTGGTCTTCAGCCTAAACACAAAGCATTCCACACAAAGCATTCCCAAGACAGGCCACTGAGACCTTCTCTGCCCGTTCCAGAAATACAATTTGCGGTTTTGTGGCAGTCCTAGACAAAGCAAGCCATCTACACAACAACTGCTCTCAGGTGGGGAAAAAACCAGCAAGAAATAGGGAACAGGTCTCCTCCCAGAAGACCACATCACAAAACAAGGAGTGGAGATGAAAAGCCAGACTTTGCCATTCTCCTCATTCCCAGGTCAAGGAAACACTTTTCTGTTCATCTCAGTGATAGCCCGTAGCGCAGTCTGTCAGAGAGAGGCAAGGAAGCAGACCTTTCTACTGCAGAGAACTTAAAGGGAGTTATTAGAATGAACTTTCTCAAATCAGAACCTGGCAAAGTGAAAGAAACATTCTAGGGGACAAGTCCTGTCTCTTCCTTACTTCCTTGTTTCACAAAAATACAAAAGTAATACAAAGGACAATAGCCTAGGCAAACACTGAGCATCTTCTACCTTGAACACAGTCTTAATAAAGTCATCCTAACAGAAATGTGAGGTAAATTTCAACATCTGAATTTCCCATTAAATAATAGTCTCAAAAATAATTTTTTAAAAAAGAAAACAACATGTTTTTCACCTTTTTCCTCAAATGAAGGACAGGACTACATGGAACACAAATCATCCAAGGTATTTATCTATACATAGAAAGAGAGAGAGGGAGAGAAAGAGAGATTGACCTATATTTCTCTACCTCTGTGTTTTCTGTGGCCCAAATTTTAGAGCTGCTTAGCAAGAAAATATAAATCTACCTCTTCTGCTTATAAGCAAGATCCCTCCAGCTTCAGGATCTAAACCAGAGAAAAGACTAATGGAAGAGAAAAATAGCTGATTTTGGCCACAGGAAAAATCATACAAGATGTTGAGAAGGAAGAGGAAGTGCTATCCTGCTCCCCACGACTATTCTGAATTTGCAGAAGATGCTCTGAAGTACAGCATCTAGCAGTGCACGTGCTGTCCACACTTGTGGCAGTGCAGCTTCACATCCTTCTACAAACCCTCTGATGCTGCATCACAGATCCTTTACTTTTACACTAGTTGCTTTCTCTTTCAAGGATCAAAACAGATGCTTCATTAACTTTCTACACAATGTACCAGTTTTCCAAGAGAAGACTCACATTCAGCTTCATGGAAAACTCTGAACTGTAACAGCAGTGATTGCTGATAAAATGCATGTTTCACTGATTTAGTTGCATTCTTTTGAAAGGATTGTGTCCAGGATATTTTAAAACAACATAATTTTGATGTTCATCCAAATGTTATTGAATATTGTAAACGAAACTCACGTCCTTCCCATACAAAGCACGTGCTTGATCTTAGTAACAGCTACATGACTGCCAGAGGTAAAATGCCAACCTAGAGAGAGGTGCTTTTTACACCAAAGGAAGTAAGTCAGCAGCAGAGGATTTCTGTTGTCTTCAGGGTTTTTTTCAAAACTTGAATTACTAAGCAAACTAACTTTATACCCTAGTAACAAGGTGATGAATCAGCAGCTGCAATTAAGTTTACAGTCATGTATCCTAGGAAGGAAACAGCAGGCCAGCACGGGGAAGAGTCATTCATACACTAAACCCCTCTTCTGTTGTGTTAATTGGTCACCAGCAGCAGCTTCCTGTACAAGAAGGGCTTCCCCAGATGCAGGGTATTTCAGAACCTTGCTGCCTTTGAGAGTCCTCATTATAAGGGATGCTAATTAGATCAAATCCACATCCAAAGCAATTTAAAAGAAACAACACCAATGAATTAAAAGCATAGGTTTTTTTTAGAAGATCAATATGAAAACATGTGACGGCAGTTTAAGCAACAGGACTTGACACGTTGAAGTGTTCTGTGTGCAACAAAAATATGCATTATTAATGGATAGAGTCCCATATGCAAAAAGCCTTAGAGTCCAGACAGGAAGCAAGTAGGAATACCACCAAGTCTTTAGATAATAAAATACAAATTTGAGTCATTTCTGTTCTGACACAAGTTTGCATCCAAGATCAAGCCAGTAAACAACAACTACCTGGAAAGTTCTAGCGAATCACTTTCAGGAATACACAAGGTTTCCTCTCTTCCTCACTTATCCTTCTTCAACAATTATCCATACAGCTCTAACTACATGACAAGTATCTCAGTCTTCAAAAAAGTCAACAAGCCCTAGATTCTCATATGTGCATTGGCAAAAATAGAAATAATTCCAGTGAGTAACATTTTCACTTCATTTTGTAACTACTACAAACTGCACACACGCTGCCTAGTGCTAGTTACATAAAAGCTAACATTGCTGCATCCTGTGTTTCACTATTTCACATCAGGTCCAGTCATACCGAAGTAAACAGTGAACTCTATCGTGGTTCAATCTTAAAAACTGTAACTGAGGTCCAAGACAGCAGATGATCACATCCTCCTTTGCTTCTAACCTGATCAAACACACTTACTGTCTTAAAAATATTATTTAATCTATATGTTAACCTGGAAATGTCTCAGGCTGATCCAGTATCCCCCTTTAAAACCACTCAGAACACTATAGTAACATTTTCATGCAGATCAGCATTCAGAAATACCTGGTTTTAAAGACGGGTATTAAGACAGGCAACCTTTAAGAGGTTATCCTACTAACCTACATTACTGACACATTAGTAAACAGCAATAGATTTAAAGGGCTCAGAATAAATTAAGTAGAAGCTATCCTGATATACAAACAGGGCTGTATGAATATATCCTGACAACCAGAAATGCTAGAGAAGCCAGAGAAACATTAAGATTCTGAGCTAAGCCAGTTTTTAATGGGTGGAGTGGGATTCCCTTAGTGTTCACACCCACTAGAGTGAGTGGCAAATAAGCAGCTGCCTTTCCACTGAAATCCTTACTAATACGTACCAGAATTTAAATAGACACATTACTTGTCTTTGAAATTCCCCCTCAGAAATAAGCATGCTCATATCAAGTGACTCCACTAAACCCTGACAGCTTAAAGATATAAGTAAGCAAACAAAATATCCAAAGCCACCACAGCACTGATGCTGTAGGGACGTTTTAGGTGAATTGGCCAGAAAGCTAATTCACAGAAGGCTACTCTAAATGACTGTAACCATCATAAAAGACCATCTCCTACTTCTGCCCCAACAGGCAGAAGTTTTTACATAAACTTCCAGAACGCAAAGGTGTCAAGAGAAAAAATACAACCCTTATCAGCTGCAAAGTTTGAAGAGACAAGAGTACCCCACAAGGCAACACTACCCTCAGCCCTCCCACCACAAGCCACACGCCAACAGTGAGAGCTTCTTTTCCTTCCTCCATCCGGTGTCAGCTCTAGAGGAGAGGTCACGGTGTGAGTCGGCCACAACCGCGCCGACCACCGTCTCCTTCTACGGCCCCAACCACCCCGGCCCCCGACCGAGAACGGCCGGCCCCTTACCGCGATCAACGTGCTGCTGCGGCCGTGCTGCTCGCCACTCGCCGTCTCGGCATCCAGGCCGTTGGCTCCGGTCCTGTCGGCGCTTCCCGCGACGGCGGCGGCCGACGGAGGGGGTGCGGGCGGCGGCGGCGCCGGGGGCGGCTGCCGGTGCTTGCCGGCTCGCTTAGCCTTGGCCTGCAGGCAGCGCTGGTGCAGGGCGAAGGTTTGCTGGCGCTCCAGCTCCAGGCGCTCCGGGGACACGGCCTGGTAGCGGGACTCGCAGGCGCTGTGGTGCCGCCGGCAGAGCTCGATGCGCCGGCGGAGCCGCTCCATCACCGCGCTGTGCCGCGGCACCACGAACTCCGCCATGGGGCAGGGGGGCAGCACCATGGACCGGAGAGCGAGGGGGGCGGCTGCCGCCTTCACCGGCTCCTCACCCCAGCCCCCACCATGGCGGGGGCTCTCCCTACCTCGGGCCTTCCCCGGCCGCCGCCGCTCCTCCCCCTCCCGCGGGCCTTACCTGAGCTCCCCTCCGGGCTCGCCCCCGTCGGGGTCCCTCCCCCGGCCCGGCCCGGCCCGGCGCCCGCTCCGCTCCCCTCCCCTCGCCCCACTTCCTCCTTCTCCTCCAAGGCCGGCGCTTCTCCGCTCCCCCCCTTCTCCCTCAGCCCTGACCGGCGGCCGCTGCCCGGGGTCCAGCCAGAGCCCGCTCTGCTGCCCCGCCCGGCGCGGCGCGGCCCCGCGGCCGCCGCTCTCAGGCACGGGCCGGCCCGAACCCCCGACTCCCTATTGTTATCCGCGCCGCCGCCATCTTGAAATTGTTTTTCCCCTCAAGAGCCGAGTTGAGAATAAATAGGCGGAGCTTCCTGGGTGGTGGGCGACGTCACGCCGCGTGCAGCGTCACGAGCCCTGAGCGACAGCCCTCCCAGCCAATAGGCCGGCGCGGCGGCGAGAGGCGGGCGGGGGGGAGGCGGGCGGGCAGGCGCCGGGCTGGAGGCGGGTTCAGGCACGTTTAAAAGGCTGGGGCAGGGAGGGGGCGGGAACAGAGGCGGTGCAGCCAATCAGGAGCGGCGGGGGGCGGGGACACGCGGGATTGACGGGAGCGGGGAGGCAGCGCAGCCGGGGCGCAGCCCGCCCCCGCCCACCTGCCGGCAGCGCGGGGCGCCGGAGGGGTCCCGGCCCAGGGCCGCACCGGGCGCTGAGCCAGCAGAGAGAGGGAGAGGAGGGGACCAAAAAGGTCGTGTAGCAATGGGAATGATCACCTCCCGCGGCCACGGCCCTGGCACGTAGTGGCAGCACCTGCTGGTTGCTAGTCCAGTCGTGTTGTTTCAGGTTGCGGTGAAGACTGAAGCAGTGGTGTTAATTAGACAAAGAAAGCCAAGGCGATTCACTTTCTTTTATTGATTAGCTTTCACTTTTTTTTTTTTCCAAGTTGCATCTACAGGTACCTTCCTCCCAGCGAGAAGGTCACTTCTGCAAATTAAAACACAGTCCGTGTTTAGCAACACTAAAACAACAAAACCAAAACACTACAACCAAACCTTTTTTGAACCCATAAGTCAATAGTGGTATTCTCTAGGTAACAGTATGGGATGGAGAGAAGGGTCAACAAACCCCACATACAAAACCACAGCCGAAGTGGAGCAGTGCTTGTGAGGAAGGAGTAGGAAAAGAGCAATAGACAACCACAGAGATGTGTATCTACTAGCAATTAGCACTAGAATGCCTCCTCAGGCCCAGGAGCCAGTATTAAAACAAGACATTTACAATGCCCTTTAGAGGTCAGCGCCTGAAGCTGTGGTAACTCACCCTTCACCAGACCCGGCAGGGCTAGATTATATCCAGTGACACCACTGAAGCAGGAAAAAATTGTTTCAGCACTTCTACTGGCACGAGTTTCAGATTCCACCTGCCCCTACTCCCCTGGGTTGTCATTTTGATTTAAACATCTAAGCCCCACCACCCATCTTCAGACAATATATTCAGCCATGTATAGCATCCTTTGCAGAAGCTGCCTCTCTAGGGGGAACAGGCACCAAAGGACCAAATATACCTTTAAGCATTTCTAACAGCTCCCATCCTAGTTCACACATTACAACCAGGCAGAGCTTCATTACTGCAAAAGCACAGCTCTGCTTTATATGTAACTCAGGATAAAGCAGATTTCTTTTGTCCTCTACAGCTTTAAAAAGAATGATTGTGAGGTTAAACTGAGCCACCCAAGTCAGAAAACAGGATAAAAAGTAATTTTGGAGTTGTCTATCCATTTTAGAAAGTCTTCATTTATTGTAGTGATTATTGAAGCGGCATACACTACGGTATCAAAAAAAAAAGCCATAACATGCAGACAGGAGATCTTTCCAGGAGATTTAGCAGAAGCAAATGTTGATTTACAGTTAGCTTTAATATAACACTATTTAAAAGCTGATAGCAGACTAAAGTTTACTTTTAATGTTTTGAAAGAACATGTTATGCACGTGACCTGTTTTGGGAATTTAAGGCAATTTGCATATTAAGATAAAAACCATTAGATTAATAGATTTATGTTGTGCTCAAAATGTTAGCTGAATTGAAATAATTTACATAATACTTCATTCTCAAAGGACTGAGAGTCATAAATAGCAGCTGCTCCTTGATTAAAAATACAGACCTGAGGAACAAGCTAGTAGCAATGCTTAAGCTATGACATCTTCCATGTCAGAGTATAAGCTATATTTGCAATAAGGAGCAGTATTTACCAGGTGTTCAACAGGCAAAGGCATTCTAAACATGCAATAGCTCCCAACAGAACTCTGAAATTACTTCCAGTATCTTGCTTACAATAGTTTATTTGCACGCTGCAGAAAGATCAAGAAATCCTGCTATGCATTTGTGACCACTAATATTTCAAACACAACAACCAAGGGATACAACATAAGGACAGGCAGCAAAAGGTGTCTTACAAAAAAAACCAACCCAAAACCAAGAGTGTTTTTTTAGTAATTGGTTCAATTGTTTGCAAGGTAACTGGAACACTCTTCCCTCCCCAACCCCTGGGAATTATTCCCCACACTATACCTATGCTATGACCAAACAACACTGGAGTGTTTAAATTCAGTGCAAGAAGAGTAAATTTCAGGACATTTAATTTCACTCTAAACAAAGGCAAAAGTTTATCTATAGAGACATCCAAATGCCAACATATTTGGTACAGAGTAATGAAGTTACATAGATTTCACCCTCAGAGGTATGCTCTTGTGATCACCTGCATTCCACAAAAAAGTGTTTGAAACAGTGTAATATGGTAGACTCAATGCTTTAAAAAATTTATTCAGCTGGAAATGGAAGTCCCTAACATTCACAATATAATTTAGGATGCATTTGTTACATGAAGAGCAGATAAGACTTAAACATTTCACATACCAGTTAAGATACTCCACATGCTCCTTCCTCACCTACAATACTGACATCTTGGTTGGTTTGTTTTGGGTTTTTTTTTTTTCCTTAAATATTCAGTTCAGCTTGTGTCACGTGACTACCTCCCCATTTTTACAGGAGCAAACATACAGTGAGAACAATAGAGAGGATATGGGACACTGTCCTACCCAGTGTTTGGACCCTGGAAAGGAGTAGGCCTAGCTATAAAAATAAAAACTGACGATGAGCTGAACATGAAGCGCGTCAGCAACTGAGGCAAAGTTGCACTCAGAAAAAGCCGTACAGTCACAGAGAAATGAAAGCATCAGTGGCTGAACAGAGGGCAAAGGGGGAAGTAGTCTAACCCCTAAACAACCAATTAGCTTTACAAAAGAGTTAGAGAACTAAAAAATCCATTACCTGCAAGCTCTGCAGGATGAAATGCCACATTAAGATGACCCACTCCAAATTCTAGATCATTTGCCAACATGTATCAGGGCCTTAGCCATGCACAGTATGCATATTCTATCAACTGACTAACTCCTTCCTTCCTTCCACTCCTCCTTCCTCTTTCTTCTTCTCCCAAAAGAATGAAGTTGATAGATTAGAGCTTCACTACTGGTTTCCCCATACATCCTCCGCAGTTTTGTTGCCTTTTGAGGATGGAGGGGTTGTCAAACACATCAGCAACTTTTCTTTAAACAATTATCAAATTTTTAAGGGATATAAAGACATTGGTGCATTTAGGAATTTACATATTTGTTAAAAAAACTAGATATAAAACTGCATTTTTGTCACCTAGCACTTTCAAGACTCATTGTTATTTTTCACTAATTAATATATTAAATTAAGCCAAGGTTGAGACTGGAAAAGTTCTACCAATCTACTAAAAAAAAAAAGAAAAGAATATTTAAAACCAAAAATGAAAAGGTTAGTTATGTTACATTCCAAAATCCACAGCCCATTATATTAAATGCATTCTTTCTACAGGAATGATGTTCTTTTAAACAGATGATTGCAAATATTTTACTGCTAGACACTCCATTACATTGGATAGTGTGACTGGAACCTGTGGATGGCAAAATCTTGAGGTTTGTCCAAGTTTCAATGTAAGGTGTCCAAGGTCCTCTCCCAGAACCACGTTTGAAGAAAAAAAAAATAATCACAGATCAAGTTCTTATGACTTTTCTCAATCTTTCCTTGGCTTTCTATTTCTGGGTGATCTATTCACAGTTTCTTCC
The DNA here is from genome assembly GCF_028858725.1 of Colius striatus. Classification (NCBI taxonomy): domain Eukaryota; kingdom Metazoa; phylum Chordata; class Aves; order Coliiformes; family Coliidae; genus Colius; species Colius striatus. The sequence goes on from NC_084767.1 coordinate 14,529,147, forward strand.
TCCTGCAAGGAAGTAATTTGTGTAAACATCAAGGAAATACAAATCAAAGAATACTCTTAAAAACATTTAGAGCAAGTCTACAAATAATTTATTTCCACTTTTACATTAGGATCTAATTTTTGAAAGGGTTTACTGCCATTACTATCCTTCCTTTCTGTACATGACAAACACAAATCCTCTCTATTTCACAGTGGGTGTACACTATCTGCTGCTTACAAATGGTACCTGCTGCTGTGAAAATACCCTCAACTTAAACATGGGTGGAGTGTTGCTTGAAGTCAGCCATTATGTCAACATGGAAAACTTAATAGGTCACATAATGACCGCACAAAGCTGTCAAGCCTTTCGACTCAAGAAGATGTATTCCAGCAATCCTACTTTAGCAAGGTACCCTGCTCTGCTGAAGTTGCCTACAGAAGTTCCTATTCTGCAGGGCAACGAAATTTCCCAAAGTTGTGACACTGGGAGGGAGTATCACATGAGCCAGGGTAACTTTTAACATTTTAGGAAGGTTTGTTCTACATGACTGAAGGAAAAAAAAAATGCACAAGACTTCCCTCAAAAATTATGCACTCTTACCTCTGATGCATGTTTCCTGTCCTCATCTTCTTCCTCTTCCTCCTCCTCTTGACTAGCACTTCCTACATCAGCATCACTTTTCTGCTTCTCTTCTAAGGAAAACAAAAGTATCTCGTTCTCAATTCTGACTTTAATTTCAGTTCACCATAGGCTTTATTCCACATCTGCCAATCCTACTGTTTTACTCTATCATGGAATAAAAAAAAACCCTCTGAAGAGTTAGTTGACCTACCTAGCTTTTCCTCATTTGCTTCGTCCTCCTCCTCCTCTTCCTTGTCCCCTTTATCTTTTTCTTCCTCTTTCTCCTCGTCCATCACATCAGGCTGAGGAGCATCAGTCTTTTTGTATTCCGCAGCAGTTGTCTGTTTCTAAGCAAAAAAAAATTGTCAAAGCCAGTCAGTTATTTGTGACATTAAGGCAACTTTTCCTGAATCTCTTTTTAAACATTATATTAGGGCAAACACATACCTTCCCAGAACAGCAGAAAAGGACAACAAGGAATACTGGCAAAGCCACAGTGAGGATGTAGACTACCCAAAGCCAGGGACGCTCCTCAGCAGCTGCCATCATCTGGCCCACAACACCAGGCTATAAGATAAGATTAACTGTCAAACTTCATCCCATACAGCAAGTTGTAGCAGTTCAGCTTAAGCCACAGAAATTTCAAATAGGCTTTTTGCAATTTATATTTCGTACCTCAAAACATTAAAGCTAACCTGCACACATACTTTTCCACAGTTTACAAATTAAGAATTAAGGTAAAGTTACCAGTCCAATACAGCAAAAACCTCACAAAAGAGCAATGAGTACTCTAGCAATCACTACTATAATTAGGAACTGAGGTTCCAGTCTGGTTTATCGTAACCCCTAGCCCTGGTACATACACATATAATATTGGTAGACTGGGAGAGAACACCAGTAATGCTCCCACTGTTCCAGTCAGACACAACCAACGAAACTTTTCTTTCTCACCTCTGCAGCGCCATCAGCTGCCTTTTTCAGTCCCCATCCATCATTGGCCCAATCATCAGCCACAGCTCTTTCAGTACAGATAATGAAGTTGTCAAAAAATATGTCAGAAGTCATTGACCATAATTCAAGTCCCACAGCACTGAATGGAGTCATCTTGAAAGGTTCCAAGTCTTCAAAGAAATCCGGGTTTGGGATCTTCCTAGGTTTCCATATACCCTAGGAAAGACAAAAGACATTCAGTCTTACCTGCTGTAATACAGCTTTTAGTTTTCAGCCCATTATGAACTAAGACAAAAACTGGACCATTGAATTTAATCACTATGTCTACAGCTGCAACTCATCAGGTTTTGTGAATCAATTTTCATTTCTGTTATAAAGGGAACCCAAGCAAAAAAGCTCTTTGAATCCATCCCCCTGAAACACATCACAACCATGACAGTATTTGTATTCTTAACTACATCTGCTGAATCTAAATCATTCTGCTTTTTGTAAGAGAAATGCTGCAGTGGCCAGCAGTTTAAGCAATGAAAACACCAACCTGATAGTTCACGTTATCAATCATAGGAGGCTTCCATTTGCCTTTGTAGTTTGGGTTGTCAATCATTGGTCGCTGCCAGGTACCACAGCCAGGGGCTGTCTCACATTTAGGGTTTGCAATCTGAGGTGCCTCCCATTCACCATCCATATCCTCATCCCTGAAAAAATAAATTCATTTTTTGAAGTCTGCCCCTTGCTTTTACACAGAATGAAACTTAGACAATATCTGATCTCTGGGAAAATTATCCAAATTGACATGCTGAAACTACGTACAGCATAGGTCTGTAGATAAAGACACTGCTGAAGGAATGAGGATTTCAAGACACAGCTTGAAGCACAGCTCAACAAAAGGCAGTTCCTGCATACAGCCTCTGTGCCAGCCCTTTCAAAGTATGGTACTACTAACAAGATGACTATCCCTGCCCCATTTAGCTTACAGCAGAATGAACACTAGAAAACAAGACTCCTCAGACCAACTCTGCCTTCTGCTTTTGAAGAAAGAAAGTCTGAATTGACAACTTTTTGTTAGCAAGCAACTGGGAACGATCTATTCCTATACTTGGAAAAGTCAGTACCAAAGCCATGAAATATTTCCTGTTATTTGCAATAGGCAGTGAACATACCAATCTTCAGGCTTCTCAGCATCAGGGTCTGCTACATATTCTGGCTCATCATCCAGCCAGCCCTCTGGTTTCACAGCATTTTCATCTGCAATCTTTGCAGGAGCATCCTCATCCCTTGAGATTAGAATATTATGTTAAGAACACACACATCCCCCACAGATGTTCTTAACCCCAAGACACGATTCTACAGACTCTGAACAAGCCCACTGATCTATAGACAACCAGCCAGTTTAACTTCTGATAGGAAAGCATTAACACCATGATTTCACAACAGAATTGCCTTGCAATCTGTTACCTACATATGTGCCTCATGGCACAACCATGGCAACAACTTTAAGGCAATGCTACAACTTTTTTAAAAGCAAGCTAGAAGGGGCATATTACAGGAAATCCTGTATCTTAGTGGTCTCTGTAAACACGTATTTGAGCTTGAAATTGAGTCTATGGTTCACAAAGCACAGGTTCAAAGACAGAAACCCAGTGTCAGTTTGATTTAGGATGTCAGATATTTCTGTCACTTGTAACTGTACAGTACACAAACAACTACAAACATCTTACAGTTCTCACAGAGCTTCTGCAGCTCATCTCTTGATCTCAAGCATGAAAGCATCAGCTAGCATATTTGTTTCAGTAAAACCTTTATCTGTGGCCAGCACAGGAGCACTAAACAGTAACTCCCAGAGGATACGCATCCTGTCTGGCTTCATCTACCAAACTGCTGCTGCTTAGATGCCTAAATCGATTGTGTTTTGATTACAAGAGTGAGACTCAAAACGTTCCATAAGTCATCCAAGAAAGACTCTTCCATCAGGGCCAAGTGATCAGGCTAAGGTCTCCCTCAGTTCCACCCCTTCCATAGCTCACCAGTCATCTGGTTTAACAGCATCTGGGTCTGGGATTTTTGGTCTCTCATCCCAGTCCTCAGGCTTCTGGTCATTAGGGTCCTCAATCTCTCGGGGTGGATTCACAGGAGGAGACATATCATTTAGCAAATTCCCACTGTTCACGACTGTTTGATCAACCAGTATTTCGAAACTATTATCAGGATTCAAGACTGTTAGAAAAAAAGTTGATGTAACCATTACACATTGTGATACAAAGCATGCATCAAGGCATCACTCATCCCCATGGTACAACTACAACTCCAGCAATTGAAGCTACCACCTACCCTGCAACTGTTCTAAAGAACTAAGGACCTTTCTCCATATGCCAAAGCCTAACTAGTGATGATGAACCACACCTCGTCTTCTGATAAAAAGAGACATATTGCAAGAGTTCTATTTTAAATATGCTAAAAGAAGCTCAGAGAGTGATTTACCAGTTACCACAGCAAGTTGACTGACAGTAAATATTGCTTTCTTAGTAAGAATGTATATATTCACATTCTGCCCAACAATAAGAATAAGACTCCCTACCACTGATTCACAGGATTTTCATCTCACTCCGTTATCCATTACTGCCTCTGTAGCAGGAAAAGCTACAGAGATCCTTCCAAGCACTCCCTGTAAGATTTGTCACAGCTGATATACCAGACTAGATGCTCTACTTAAGAGTTGGTACTACAAAACCAGCAAGGGGAAAAAAAAAAAAAAAAGGAAAAAAGAGAGCATCCTTCTAAATCTAAAGCCTAGTATACCCCAAATTACTCAGTGGCAGCATTCATGCACTTTATAGATGTTGATAATTATTTTGGGTATATTTAGCATATCTAGTTACTCACAAATGCTGCGAAATTCAGTTTTTTATTAAGTTCAAGGTCTCATGACATTTCTTATACAACTCAAGACCTCTTGCAAGAAATAAGCCTCTCTATAATAGGATTGGGTTTTATATTCAGAGTTTTCAAATGTTTTTTATTTTTATGGCGTATTGATGGAAATATTCAGTTGTTCATCTGGCTCATTTTATGAGCTTTTGATTCAGGAAACAATATAGTTATTGACATGCACAGTAATAGACAGTACCTAGAGTATAAAGATGGGTCTTCTTATCAGTAAAATAAGTCTTCAGGTCTGCATCTGGACGCTTTGCATGCTTCTCCTCATATTTGCCAGTCTTTGGGTTTTTGTGTCGGAAAATGAAATGCAATTTATAGTCCTCTCCACATTTGTCAGGACCAAACATGATTGTATATGGAGTTTTGTCATGGAACTGATCCTTTAAAAACAATGCAAAGCTTTATTCCATTACTTTGAAATACAACTTAAGTCATTGTCTGGCATAAGAACATCCAACTCATGAGAAATTTTTCTGCAACTTGGATATCAAGCCAGTGAAGTGCCTGAGCACACTAAAGCTTGAATGAAGAATACAAGCCTCTAAAAAAACCTACCAGAATTGTCCCAGCTACTTGATTGTGCACCTTTAGTCTCTACTTTCCAGGTAGAAAACAACAGCTACTCAAGTGTTATCAAAAAGATAAGTGCAAGTGACAACTTCAATGTTTAAGTCTGTCTCTACAGTACAATAAAGGATTTTAAAACCTATTAATACAGAAGTATCAGTTACTGATAATAATGAATGACTAGATAGTCCAGAGTGTTTTTTCCACCTACTGATATGCAGTAATAAAAGTGAGGCTGAGTTGTACTTCATTTACATACTTGCAAACTGGCTTACTGTCTCAACTCTGAGAGTAAACTGGATATTACAATCTCACCACTGCACACTGCATGCACGTCTATTTCTTCTGGCTAATGTTATCTTAAAATTCAATGCACATATTACACTGCTTATATGCCTACAAGACTACTTGGGTGTCTTTTTTTAAAATACTTTAATAATACAGTTCCAATGAGACTGCAGAAAGAAAGAAGAAGGAAGAGTAACAAGTCAGAAAAGAAGATTGCTAAAGAAAACCCATAGGCTACAAAATTCTACACAAGGTGACTCAGCTTTGCCTGAAGAGGCTAAACCAATACAAGGAGGTATACAAAGAGAGAAAAATTATCCTTAATCCTTAGGGGTAATAGCATGATCTCTTCAATTAAGCACACTTTTAAGACAATGTACTCAAGGGTCATTTATGAAACAAATTACTCTATACAGCTAGCTGTGCCCAGTGCCACCTCTCCAGACTTCAACATAAACCCAGTAACAGGCAGGCGGGTTAGCATGTTAAAGGCAAGACAGAAAACAACTGCAAGGTGTACGTTTAGGTATTTGCAAGAGTCTGTTTTCAAAGATGAAACAGAATCTTCCTCTGCACAACAGTTTCCCAAGAAAGATTCTCCTCATACACTGACAACTCTTATAAAATACTTCCTCTTTGGTCCTAGAACCTAAGGAAACTTGAAGTATTGCAGACTTTAGCAAAGGTCCAGAACTGCTAGAGAACTCCAGAGTTTTCTCTCAAGAGGCCAGAAGATTTTCAGAAGTATTTATCCTTCAATTGAAAACAATGGGAAACAGCTGAGTGCAAAGTACTTTTGCAATCAAGCCCTTAAATACACCCCACTGCCTTTACTGAAGGGGTTTCTTCGGGAAGAAGAAAAATAGAAGAGCTTTGTTTCACAGCTAATACTCAAAGTAGCAGCATTACTCACCAAGTTCAATTCAGGGGTTTTTGAAAGCAATTTCACATAGGCCCCACCACACTCTATTCCATTTTGGAAGTTTACTTCATACCTAATTTTAGTTTGGACAAAGAAGGGAGAACACGTTATACAGGAGGGAAAAATACTTTTGTAATTTGTACTTGAAAATTGTAATTGTGTATTAAGACTTTTTTTGTTGTTTGCTTCAAATCATGCACCCAGTGAAAACACACACTACGCTCTAAGGACTATGCAAATATTCATAAGGGCCTGGGAAATTAGAAAAATCAAAGATTTAGAAAACAATCTGACAAAATATTAAAAGGAATTGACTGCTGGTCTAAAAGATTGTGATCTAGAAGTAGAGAGAAGGAAGAAAAAGCTTTGCAAGTATGTAAGACGCTGCAACAAAGATTGAGGCAAGCCAATTATTTTCCCTCCAACTACTATAGCAGACAGATAATTCAATTTGCAAGACTACCAAAGCAGTAACAACTGGATCCTAGGAGAAGCCCCTTTAGGGTTATAAGCATACAGCAATATATATAGGGATGGCAAAGATTTTGAAAAAGGCAAAACATCTTTGTCAGGAATAGGCTAAGTAAGCTTGATCCTCTCTCAATGCCAGCAGCTGGAGTGGATGACCACTGGGATTTATTTTTAGCCTTGTATTTTGAACCAAACCTAAACAGTCATGCAAAGCAAAATGAACAATTCATTATCTTGTGCAAATACGAATTAGCTTACTCTTTGTTTAAAACTGATAGATAATAATCCACAGTTCAACTGTTCTTCCAGAATGATTCCCCCCACCAACTTGCTAGCGTGACACGCATGCAACTAAATATTCTACATCAGTTATGGCCAAACAGACCTAGACAAGCTGTTCATCTTCCATGACAGATAAAGTAAAAAGGAAGGACATGAGTGCACCATTACCACTCTGGTCACTCCACCTTAGAAACCAGGGACAGTTTACTGTATTAAAAAAGTATACTGACGTATGGGCAGACCAGCTTTTGTCTGGAAGGACACGGACTTTCACAGTTCAAAAAAAGTCAGTTGCCTGATCTTGTTACTATAATTAAATCAAGTGAACTGAAGTCCCAAAACAGGTTACCAAGTCTAGTTTTCAAAGATTTCTTTCCTTTTGAGGATGAGGGATCTATGCTGGTTTTAATTGCACACTTTGGGAATCTTGGTTGCTACTTTACTCTTACAAAGCAGCTGAACAACAGCATCTTTAACAGCATTTAATAGCATCTTATGTCATCTAGACTGCTATCAACAAAAGCTTGGTTATGGAATTCACCTCAGCTTGCTATCATGTCCACCCTGAAACAACAGAACACTCAGTTATCCTTTACTTACTGTATAATAAGAGGCTTCGTATCAAATACAAAAGGCTTCGAGAGTTTGGATGAAATTGCATGATGCTTGGCTCGGGTTACCAATACAAGCCCTTTGTCTCCTGGAAGCTTCGTGTCCTTCATGTCTTGGACTTCCCATTTACCTGGAAAGAAATTAATTACATGTTACCAAATCTTGTTCAAGATAGTCTGTTCAGCACAATTTTAAACACAGTAGTCCACATTCTTTATCAAGTTATTAGCATAACATCTTCACTAAAAAAAAAATCCTTTAAATCCCCAAGTGGATATTTTGTTTAAACCAAAACTATTTATTATTAGGCAGGTATATAAACATCCCTCCCATTTTCTTCAGTGAATGTCATGTTAACTGGGAAACAGTAAACAGAGACTTGTACCTCTTCTTCAGATCTGACAAACGACATCAGAAATATCTAACATCCAAAACCTGGGTCAGACTCACCATCATATTTAGCAATTTCATCATCTGTATCATCTTTCTTAGCTCTTGAAAGGATCCACCTGGAAGATATATCCAATAGTTGGAAAACCATACTTTTATCCATTAAAAATCCTGCCCTTAAGATAGCCCTTGCTGTCCTCTGACTATACCCCAGTGAGGATTACTCCTCTTAAGCCTGCAAAGTTTTCTGCTTTTGCTTCTTTTCACCTACCCACCAAGTAGGATCATGGCCACAGCATCTCATTCTTGTAAAAAAATAAAAGCAGTACCTCACCATCCTCACATTACCTGAGGAAAGTAAATAGTCACACGAGGATTAAAACGTAACTCCTGTACAGCTTGCCTCTCCTTTGTTACCAGAACAAAAGGAAATACTATAGTTTGGCTCAGTATTTTAATAGTCAGCCTCTTACTGTCACTGCTCTAATCCTTGCCAACCACCACTTTTTGCTTCAATTTTGAATAACACAGGCTTTAGAGAGGGTTTCATTGCCTTTCACCAAAAACTTGCTACACTGGATTATCTTTCAGATTATACTCACCCATCCAGAGTTCCTTTGTCAAAGGACTCCACAAAATACACCTCACCAGTTGGGATTGGGGGCCTGTAGTTAACCTATTGGAGAAGAGGCATTTATGCACATTAAAGCACATTCTCTAAAGAAATAGAGAGGCACACACAGCTCACATTTCCCCTCTACACTCAAATACAGCTTACCTGGAACACCACTGAAGCATAAATAACCAAAGTTATGTAAATATTGCTGTCTGTGCCAAACCACTGTGCTTTTGTCTGCAACTAAAATATATATCTAGCTGGGAACATTAGCATTATCTCCTGATAATCACATCACAGATTTCAAATGTGGACCTAAGTCTTCTGAAAGAACGTAGGGGATGCAAGAATAGAAACAAAGCAGCTAAGCTTAATTCCAAGCCTTACTCCCAGATAACATCTTTAATAATGTCACAACATAGTGAATGTTAGCAAAGTAAAGGCAGCTCAGATCAGACCAATATTGACCACAACACAAGCAGCAATTCAGTTTTTAAAATAAGTTCCACAACAGACCTTTGGAGCTGGAGGAGGAGCGCTTGTTTCAGGCTTTGACTCTTCTACCTCCTCAATGCCATCATCCAAGTCATCCTCAATATCCACTACATCATCCCCATCATTGTCATCATCCATATCATGTCCCTGCACAGCAAGAATCCCGAATGCCAGCAGGGTCACATACAGTAGCCATTTCAGCTCCATGATCTGAATAAACAAGACAAGGTGAAGAGGTCAACCCAGTGCTACATGCAGAGCCAAGCATTGCTGATTGGTACAAAACTGAGCATCCACAATAACAGGTAAACTGCCTTGTCACACCGCCGAAAGAAAAATGCCAACTTGTCTTTTCAGCTATGTCACTTAATGCATCTAGTTGGTCAAGACAACTCTAAAGGCTGGAGAGGAACCCAACATAAAGCTAAGGTATTCAATACAAAATAGGCATTAACTGGGTGGAAGAGTACACGTGCAAGTTCTGCAGATCATGCTGCAGAAGTGTTGTAGTTTTACTCTTACACTGCCACAGTCCATGAGCAGAGCAGCAGACACACACACCACCACAACCTATGTACCTGCAAAAGCCTCAACAGAAAATCTATTTCTTCCTTTTGAAGTATTTAAAATGCATCCATTAGAAATGGACATTTCCATTCAGTTCAGGAACTGAAATACTATCATCTCACTCTTTCAGGTAGTGAGTGATCTATAGCATTATCAACCCTCTATGTCCTGTTCAGTACTTTTTTGTCCTTTTCACTGGGGGACACCAGCATTTCCATTCAGTCTTTCCCAGGTTTTATTCTGAAACTACTGCCAACAGTCATTGATACCATTGGCAGACATCTAAAAGCACTTGAGGCTACTGAGGCTGACTCAGGAGAAAATTTCTTACTTTTTAACAGAGTTGACTTGATTTCCCTCTTTTGATCTCTAATTTAACAGGATGACCAAAGAAAAATACTATCTGTTAGCAGAGGCTTTACAGAATTAAACTATCACACTTCAACTCATTTATAAGGTGCTCAGCACATTGTTACACCTAAAATGTGGTAGATGTTAGCAAGTTGTAGCTCAAAAGTTCCAAGTACAATGGGTTTCAATTTGACTTTCTTGCTAAAAAAAAGATTGTTGCATCTTTAGGTTGCCACAGATGGCAATGCTGCTAGCATGCTGCTCATATGCCTTAAAAAAATCCAAACCACAAGACCAACCTGTGCCTTGCTCACCTTTTCTCCTTTGAATCACATTCCAAATTTTTCTTGCAAAGTAACTGAGATTGAGACTTTTTTCCAAAGCAAGTATAAAACCAAACTTCACCTCCTTCTCTTACACTCCTGCCTCAGGCTGTAGCCCTGTAGACTTGCAAACAAAATAGTGCCTGTAGGGGTCTAAGATTCTGCTAGAAAACAAACTTTGAACTTTACAAAGCATGTTTAGGCAACCAAATTAACTTAGAGTCTTAAAGGCTTATTGGCACCATCCAATGCTCCAAAACTACACTCTTAAGATTGCTCTTTAAACTTACTTCTAATGACAGAGGGGATGTTTCCTAACTACCGTAAAACTATATTTTAAGACCTGTGTTGAGGTCACGTCCAGCTTGTCACTACAGCAACATGCTATTGCAGCCAGTTTTCTAACAGTGATAGCCTTAAGGGTTATGGTTTAAAAGCAGACTCACAACCCTCTCTCTAGCAGTTCAGGCAACTGCTCTCAACCACCCCTGAGCCAAAAGGCTGACAAAAACTTCCAAGTGTTGTTATGTATGAGTAAAGCTTGTTTGCTTAATGCACAGTGTACTGCCAAAACTGAAAGCAGTGACAGAACACACAGTAATAAGAGCTGTGACTTGCTAACATGGGTACCACAATATAAAACCAAGGAATGTCACACATACATCAGTGCTCCTGGAAGTTCCTCTTGCACAGGTAGCATGCCCTCTGCATAAGTTCATACCCACCAGCATAAAAACAGCTAAGAAAATAAGAGCCTGAAACTTCAGTTGAAAAAAAACGACCTTTAGAGCTCTGGATGCATCCTCTGTGACTGAGACACCCACAGATGAGGTGGCACAAGGACACTATTCCAAGGACGGGGTTGAATTTTGCCTTAGCTGTGTTAAAAATCTATTTGGCAAGGTAAGTTCAGAAAGATTTTACCCAAAGGTTTATAGCTGCTTTCAAATCATATTATGTAGCTAGAATGACCACTTCATGATTTCAAAAGTGATACAAGGAAGTGAAAAAATATATCAAGGTTAAAAATAAGCCAACTCTCTCTGCTCCTCCTAAGAAGAAGGAGTTTCTGCATACCTCCACCCAAGCCTCTGCAAAGGATATTAATGATTTAGTATGCAAATACTCCCTTAAGTAATCTCACCACTAGCCAACCAGCAGTAAAGTTCTGGTGAAAGAATTAAATCATCCCCCAACTTTCACATCAGTACTGACTCCATATGTAGCAATTACCTACTTGCAATCCCACCCCAACTACAACTCTTTGGCAATACTTGTCAGCAGCAGATGGACTTTAGTAAACGCTACCACTTAAGTGGCAAAGCTGCACAGCCTCATACTGCAGCCAAGGGTGCTCCAGAAATTCTTCTCTCAAAGCACTCCAGTGAACCTAGACAATTCTACCAGTTACCCATCTTGCAGGGGCAGAAGCTATGCCACTGCACATTTGTGTTCCTGACAAAACCATAGGTATCTGCCCTGCAGGTCTACATTTAACACTGTCTGAACTTGAAGCCTCACTGCACCTCATTTCAAGGTAGAAATACTATCTGTCCAAATTCCTAAGCAAGCTTCCCCTCCATGCCTCTGCCTCCCCAAAGCAAGCTAAAAGCATGAGGAGAAGCTGATCTAGTTTCACACCCTGAACTCTTTCTAATCATTGGCAAGCAACAGTCACAAGTTTCTATCACTACAGAAAGCTGTTTAGGACACCTCCTACATACTAAATCAGTCCCAAATTCATAAGCTACCATTCATACACCTTTGGGAGACTAGTAGCGACTGTCAGTTCTCATGACAAGCTCCTTATTCTGTTAATGTGTAACAACACACAAACTAACTCAATTGTAAGAAATAAAAGACACTATGTTCTCAAAAGAGTGATTTAAGTGAAGCACACATTTTCCATGTTAAAAAAGTTACTTCTATCCACAACGGATGTACTGTCACAGGAGAAAATTTCAGCCTCACTTCAGACAATCCTTAGAGACATAACATAAACCTGATCAAGCCCTAGTAAGTTAGGTTATGCTTAAATAAAAGCTAGAAAGGGAGAAGGGAAGAGAGAAGAACTCAGGTTTTGTACAAAACAGGAATAAAACATTTTTTGCAGTGGAGCTTTAAGTTGCTAGAACTACAGGTGTTCCATTAAGTCACCTAAAATGCAGTCTAACCTTCAGACATGCAGCCACCTACTCTATTACAATCACCTCTCTCCCTTGATGAGGTGTCCAATTTCCAAGCAATTGTTATTAGCCATTTTTTACTCTGCCTGCACTTCCCCTTAGGTTTGTGATATTTCTGAAGGTTAGTGTATTTCTGATCATGCAATGACCACAAGCCTTTAACAAAAGAACTCTTTCATAATAGATGGGACCTTCTGACATCTCCATTCTACTTCAGTGCAACTGTCTTCACCATAACAATTTAAGTCAGAGATGACTAAAACTTCATCTGCTCTTTTTCTTTTAATAAGATCTTTGGATACTTAGAGACACTGGGACATCACTTACATTGCAGTAATTTTCTCTCCAACCAAAGTACTAACTCAGAAGAGAATCTGAGACTGTCTGTGCCAACAAATCACTTGCTCTCTGGCTGTGTGTCCATCCACAGTCAACTTCTACACTACAAAATTTACAGCTGACATTTGAGCACCATTCACCTGATTGTCAAAAGTATGAATTATTTTTTTCCCCGGAACTTACAGGAGCTATAGCAGAGCACTGAAAAAAGACACTGGGAACAGCCACACTACAGAGACTTTACTTTTTACCAAGTAAAAGCAAACCAAACAGGGGTGAGATTCAGAGACAGAATCAGCTTCTTGCTGTAGAAGGGGCATTCTTAAAATGTAAGGCTAAGTGACTGCTGCCTTTGGATTTCAAGGAAGTTACACAGCTTCAGAATATTTATTTTCATTTACAATTCCCCTTTCACTGGGTATAAAGGAGAAAGTTCTTAACTGTCATGAATAATAATTGGGAACACTTGACCCATACCACACACAGTTGTCACCATTCTCTAACATATATGTCCTGGGGTAGGACAGACACCAAAAGAGCCCACACAAAGGATGTTTAAGTCCTTCGCTATCACACTTCCAGAACATGGTATTTAGAATGTAACTTCCCTGTCAGATCAAACAGCCTGCAAAACCAGTTTAATCATCTCCTTTATCTACTTGAGTGGTTCCTCAAGCCAGTTCTTAACATTGCATATTTCAGAATGTGTAACTACTGTGTGTTGCTACTGGCTATCTACAACATTAAAAAAATAACAGTCAGATGAAGCGTTTCTTGTTTTTAATAAGTCACTTACCATGAACTACACCTCAAGATCAGTGGTTTCTATTTCACCAGCATCTGAGTGACAGTTGAATGATTTAAGTCAAAAGAGCAAAATTTGCTAGCAAAGTCCTGTGTTCCAAACACAGTACCTGAGTACTGTACTTCCAGTGGAAGCACACCAGTAAGAAGCAGCGCCATGCATTCTCACACAAACGAGAATTATGGAAGAAAAATTACAAGACAAGAAAGTCAAGGAAACTATTCACAACACAAAAAAACAAAATGCAGAGAGAAAATAGTAGAAAGGCTGAGAAAGATACCCATTTTCCCCTCTCCAATGAGATTATTACGGTTTCTGAGCAAAGGCTTGGCTACTCCACACAGTAGTCCACTAGCTTTTAAGTCAGAACCACTAAAGAGTAGAGGAAATCTCCTCTGCATCTCACAACCCCTCCACCTTTCACATCCTGGCTCCTCCGTGGTGCAAAGGTAACTGTTTACATAGTCTCATGATGAACTAGCAGTTGGTTTAAGATGGCTTGAAGTCCTTCTTCTGTGTTATTTTAACCCTGAATCAATACTCCAGTCCAATCCACCATGCAAAGGCAAAAAGAGCTGTGGCAGGACAAGTGAGGTACTGTGAGATAAAGTAGCCAAGGATAAAGGAAATAAAGCTCTTGGCAGCAGAGTCAGCTTAATGCCACAGGTACAAATGCAGTTCTGTCATCTGCAGTTGTCTGAGACAGACCTGTCCTTAGGCAGACACAGGAGATTGACGCTCCATGGCAAAGCTCAACAATCATGTGGCCAAACGCAATAATTTCAGCAACCAGTACATTACCTCACCACCCCTCTAAGAGGGATCTAATAAAACTACATTCATATATATGAAGCAATTAATTATGATGCAGACAACATTTTCTCCCATTTAAATGCTTAGTTTTTGCAGCTAGACAACATCTAGTGAAAGTTCTGCCTTTAACATTGTAACTCAACAAACAGCAGAAAAGGCTGAACTAAAACTGCCTTGCTGACAACAGGCCAGAGGTCTGTGTTGGAGTAGTTTGCTCCCCTTCCCCTTTTTTAAAGGGGATGGCTGAGACACACTGCTACGTAAGATTTGAGGAAAACCTCCTGGAAAGGGTTAGCTAAATCTCTCCTGGAGAGTTTGATAGTTACATAGAAAAAAAGCTGCCTTTTGTTTGGGTTGTAAGGAGCACAAACCATACAAGAGATTAGGTAGGTGAGAAAAGCAACAACAACAGAGCTAGGTTTTAATAAGTATTTCAAACATGCCAGCTTCTAAAAATAATACACAACAGTGCAGATAAGGTAAGGGAGAAAGCATTGCCTGTCAGCAAAGAGATCATTCTCATAGAACTGGAAGTCCTTGGAGGGCAAAGAGAGAACTGCAAGGCTTTTTGACCATATAACAGATTGGCTGCCAGGGGAAACTGCATTAGGTGGAGATCCAGAGGTGCCTCCAGCTCTTTCAGACCATCATGCGTGGAAACCAAGTCAAGTTTACCCTGATACAGATTTGACTCCAGCAAGAGCAGGCCGCCACCACAATCCCTACTAAAGGCAGTAAAATAAAAAGGCCAGAAAAGGAAGTAAAAGGCAGAGCTAAGTGCAAGTCACAAGGTATTCTCAGTAAAGGATTTATTCGTTTATTAAAGGAGAAGTGCTGCAGCACATCAAATGAGAAGGCAATCTAACCAAAGCTGCAAGCTTTCTTACTGTCTTGCTTAACACTTCCTTTCTAGGGGGGGTAGTGATATCAGGAAGCAATTTACATCTTACACACAGCTTGTGATATTGTCTGAATTTTACAATACTTTTAATACTAGAAATACCGAGTCTTACTACAACCACAAAATTTACAACAAAGCTTTTCCTAATTGTGTTAGGTATTTTGGGTAAGCTCAGGTATTAACAATCACATCAAGAGTAAGGAGGTTTTTGAAATAATTTCAAGTGCAGAGAGAACCTAGAGTAACATATTTCAACCTGTATTTAATCAGTATTTTATTTGCATTATCTCATACATTATTAGAGTTCTGCTATTTCCTTGCAATATTTTAGGAACAGCCCAAACCCCAGTGGCTGAAGTGTCCCATAAAGCTTGTGCCTTAGTTATATTTATTCAATGACGGGTAAACATACTGTATTTAGAAATACTTTACATTCCTAGAGACTATTTTTCAGACATCTAACATACTCTAAATAAGTTCCAGAAAGAGTTTTCCACACTGCTTTGTGGAAATGCTGCAGCACTGATTACGTTAACACTAATAATAACATGTGGGCCTTTACTATTACTACTGTTACTATGTCTGCTTCTCTTCACAACCAAATCACCTGCAGTTTTTCTCCTTCTAGAGCCTAGAAAGTTCTTAGTCAGAAACCTGCATCTAAAAGCTCACTCTTTAGGCCTGGTACAGACAAGATACCAGTAAGCTATAGATGCTTTAAATCAAAGCTGTGGAGATTTTTTGTTTGTTTTAAAAGCACACACTACAATCCTCAGCAAAAAAAAAAACCACAAAAAACCAAACCAGATAATTGAGATGTCATTTGTATATTATTTTGAAGACACACAACATAAATGACATTCAGGGAAAGGGAAGAGGAGTAAAAATCAAAACATGTATTTTAAGGCCACAAAATTCTCAGACCTTGCTACTGCAGTCTCCTCAGCTGTACTTCACCTTTGGCCTCCCTGGCTGTTGGATTACCACAGCTTCCCCACTTGTTGGGCTTCCAGTTCTATGCCTTGAACACTACCTTCCAGAGATTTCTTTCCACCACACAGCCTGCATCAGGCCACACAAACCTACTTTCACCTTCTACCTCTCTAGAGCTCACTGATGCTAAGCATTTGTAGGTAGCCGAATACTATTTCCACGCATTGGCGCCTAAGCAAGAAGCCAGATAAAACCCAAACCGCACACCAACCCACATCCACCTCCGACCTCCCTCCCTTCTCAGAAGCCTCTCCCCGTCCTACCCCATCGAGGGGAAGGAGAACGCCACCAAAGGCCCCTGGGACCCGCTCCAGTCGCAGCCCTACCACAAGCCACTCCTCAGCCCAGAGGCCTGAGAACTTACCAGAATACCCGCCGCTCCCCACCAGGCCTCTCAGAGGCCTGCAGAGGCCGAGCGGGCGCTCGAAGGCGCCTGCAACAGCCCCATGCCCGCCCCCGGCCGCAGGGCCTCTCCAGGCGCGGCCGCCTCGCTCGCCCCGACTCCCAGAGGACCCCGCCTTCCCCCCGGCGCACGCACGGGCCTCAGTCGCCCAACACACCCAAGGCCCAGCAGCTTCTCGCCGCCTCTCCGGGCCTTGCCCGCCGCGCCCCGCACCCGGCCCGGCTCCTCCGGGTTCCCCCACCACCTCACCCCGCCAGGAGGCCCTGTGGGCTGGCCTACGCCGGCTGCTTCCCACTAACAGCGACACGGCTGCCCCGGACACGGGCGCTGGGGAGGAGAGGGAAGGAGGACACTCACCCGCCGCAGCCGCCCCCCGCCGCGGCCCTCACCTCCGTCACGTGTCCTCGCGGCCGGCGCTGCCGCCGCCCGCCTATCTGCCGCGCGCCAGCCCCGCCCCCGGCCCACCTCGCTCCGCCTCTCCCATTGGCGGAGAGCGCTCCCGTCCGCCTGCCTCGCCTCCAGCCCGGCTCCTCGATTGGCTGGAGGTGCCGCCAATCGACACTTCTCCCGCCCCAAAACACGCCCCAACGGCGCTGCCTTTCGTGGAGCGCTTTTATTGGCTGGCGGGGTTGCAGGAAGTGTCGGGTGATTGGCTGGCTGACGGGGAGCCGTTGAGAGGTGGGCGGGGGCGCTGCGGCGGCGGCCGAGGCGGCGGCCCCGGCCCCGGCGGCGGTCACCCGCATGGGACCTCGCCCCGCCCCCGCAGCGGCCCAGGCGCGGAGCGGGCTGAGGGGACCCCGGTGCCGGGCCTAGCGGGGCCCAGCCGGGCCGGCTGGCACGGAAGGCCGCTGCCGGGCCCAGCGCCTGAGCGCTGTGGGACTAAACAGCACAGTCACCATTGTGTCTCTCTTCTCGCTCCATAGCTTCTTAGAGAGCGTTTTGCACTTGTTCTGCCTGTTCAGAAGATGGGTTTTGCTCAGTTGCAGGCTGAGGGTTTGAGAACCCCGTAACAACTGACACATGCTCCAAATGCCTTCAGAGCGTGGCAGTGCAGCTCTGGCAGGTGCTTCTTTACAGGCCTTGTGCAGCAACAGAAGCCTTACGCTGTGCTCTCCACAATTAATGTCAGGTATTCCTGTAGAGGTGAAACGCTGTATAAATGCTCAGTGTTCACAGAATCTGAGGACTGGAAGGGACCTCGAAAATCATCCAGTCCAACCCTCTTGCCAGAGCAGGGGCACCCAGAGTAGGTCACACAGGAACTCGTTCAAGTGGGTTTTGAATGTCCTCAGAGAAAGAGACTCCACAACCCATCTGGGCAGCCTGTTCCAGTGCTCCATCACCTGAACAGGAAAGAAATTCTTCCTTGTATTTCTTCAGAACCTCTTATGCTCCAGCTTATAGCCATTGCCCCTTGTCCTATCACTGGGCATCACTGAGACATATCTGAGCAAGGCAGGAAGCACAGGGAAATGCAGATACAGCTGTCCCTACTGCACTGACTGGGAAGGAGAGGCCAGAGGGAGCGATGGGTCTGTGTGGGAACAGGTGAGGGACTGTTGGAGCAAGACAAAGGGGGTGGTATGTACAGCAGCATGGGATAATAATGAACAAGGCCCGGCCATGAGGAAAGCAGACTCCTGGTACCCTATCAGTAATGCCACTTTTAAGTTGACTCTGAGCTGCTCCAGCTGAAAACAGTTAAATGGGAAGCTATATCTGAACTACCCTGTTTAAAGTTGGCTCCTGTGAGGTCTATGGGCTGAAGCCTGTTCCATCAGATGGGAGGTATTCTGTAGGAATAAGAATAAAGAAGGGGGAAGGGGGAGTTGTAAACATAGATCTGTTTTGAGTCCATGCAATGAGTCAGCAACTAAATCTCCCCACAGAGAAAATTCCACCACATCAGGACAATGCAAGCAGGGCCCCATCATTCAGAAATAAGGCTCAGCATAAATGAAAACAGCAAATCCCTGCCTACACTGAAGTTTGGAATCAAATGCTCACATTTTTCCCAAAAGCCACCAAGCTGGCTCCTAAAGCTCCCTGTTGACTGACCTACACCCAGAGACTGAAAAGAAGATGCAGACAGACAGGCAGGGAAACAGCCACAAACAGCGGGCACCACAGGATATACCAAGTACTTTAAATTACAAGCTAAAAACACCACAGAGGAATACTTCAAAAGGTTACAAGGCAGGAAAATGTATCAGACTCCCTGCCTGATGTAGGCAAAATCCATTTTCACCATCTTTCAAGCCCCTCTTTGGAAACAGGTTATTAACTCCAACATAACCCAAAGGACAGCATGATATTACTGCTACAATCACACAAGCAGTGGGACTCAAATATACAAAGACATGCCTTACACATGCTTAGCCTTTCTTTCCTACCTTTTCCCAAAAAAGAGAAGACATTCCTTCCTTTTACAACCTGCTGAATCATGGCAGAGGCAGGCAGCCCTGAAACCCACTGCTGCTGCCTGCGCTGCTTTGTCATCGAGGGGATCAAAAGATCATGTAAGTTTAAAAACAATAAAGTAGAAGCTGCTAAAAGCATATCCTAGGCTGTGATTTTTGAGGTGATTGAACTCAGATAAAAGGAATATTAAACCAACAAGAGAGAGAAGATAATCTAGAAGGGGCGGGGGGGGGGGGGGGAAGACCAAAACAAAACAGAAAAGAAGGATAAAGGGAACAGAAGAAAAATGCACAGAGGTTTAACTGCTTTGGCAGCCCACAAGGTGATATTTTTAGATCAGACTATGGAGTGCCAGGGCAGGGGCGATGAAGGAATGGGGGATGGCAGATACCACACAGCACACATGACATGGAAAACCATCTAGGTGTGTTTGGGCTTTGCTGGAGGAGACTTGCCTCATGCCACTGAGAAACACTCGGGGAGCATGCTGTTTTCTGTTTTGGCAGTAAATTTGAAAGGTGGAAAAGGGGCAGCGTGGTGAGGCTGGCAGAGCCTGAACGTGCAGAGTGACCACATGCATCCTCAGGTGACCACAGCTTTGAATATTTGCCCTTTTGGGAACTTTTCTTACCCTAACTGTTACCAGAGAGACCTCCCGTGCTTTCAGCTGGCACTTTCCATTCTTAGGTCTCTCTAACCTTGATCTCTGAAGAATTCCCTTATCTTTAATTCCTGCAGGGCATTGCCACATTGCCAGCGCTCCCCTTGCATTTCAAGCATTAGTAGTAGATCTTTTCAGACTCACTCTCCACTGGAAATCTGGCAAGAAGTGAGTGGAAAATCAAGCATGTCAGAGTGGCAGGACAATAGTAACACCACACTGACAGATAGCAGGCAGTCGAGGCAGATGACCAGCAGGAGAACGCTGACTTTTGCTCTTTGAAACTTTGAACTGCAGGAGGGAAGACAAGTGCAGATCTCTGCATGGGGCAATGTCCATGCACCCTGGTATGCTTTTTGTAGAAAACACATTTCTTTACCATGACATCTCTGGAGAGCATGCCTGAGAAAAGATGGGAGAAGAGACACCGATGTTATGAAAATGGGGGTGGGGGGGGGGGGGTGTAATATCGAAAGGCAACCAAAAAAACCCCTGTGGTTTTCAAAGCTAATAAATGTGGATGTAAGGAGTGTTATAAATTAACTGTAATAAGCAGAGGCAGATAAGTAGAAAAATGAAAAAGAAACAGAACTAGAAGCAGAGCACTAGCAGGTGGAGAAGGTGGGAAGACAGAGTACTGAGGTGTAAGAAGCTAACCCTTCCACCTGATACCATTTGCACAAGCTGGGAAGTGCCTCTGAGAATAGGAGATTTACAGAAAACTTTAGGGACCTGGAAGCTCAGAGTTACCCAAGACAAGGTAATAGGTGTAAGTTTGGTCTGGACATAAACTAGGGAAATCCTGATGGTTCTCACGGGTTGTACACAGCCTTCATGGTTCCCTTAGGCATTGTTCCACTTAGCTGGGCACCATTTGGTTCCCAGTGTGTCCCTTTCCACCAGTCCTTTCACAGACCAGATGTAGGTTTGTTTGAAAGTGGCCTTCAGATATGCCCAGAGTTGTGTCCCCGCTGAGGGTCTCACACTTGCGTTTTTATCTGAGCATAGCATGTGAGAGGAGTTCTTTCTCTACAAGGGAAATGCAGCTTACCCTTTGGATGCAAACACAGCATCCCCCAAACAGCTAAAGCCCATCAGCAATAGCAACAGGCTACCACTGCCTTGGCGGGCTGAGTGCATCATATATGCCCAAAACGTTTTGCAAAGGACAAAACTCTCATTCCACTCCACAGGGAGTGGCTGTGACTGTCTTTAGCAACGCGGCTGAAAGAGAGAACGCTGTGCTGAAACAGAAAGTCTTTCTGCTTTAGCTCATGTGTTTGAGATCAGCCGGCATAGATAGTGACTGACAATAGCTGCTAATGGCTCCGTGCTATCTCCTTTACAAATCCCCGTGAGTCAGTCCCGCCTTGCATGTGGCAGTCTGGGGGTTGTCTGTCTCAGGGCTTGTTCCTTTGTTTGTTTGCAAGTAGTTATTTTGATAAGGAAGCGTTTGTTTGTTTGTTTGTTTGTTTGTCAGGACAAAACAACATTTGAATTCTCAATGTTCAAGTTTCCAAACATCTTCAGTTTAGACAGACTGATTGGTGTGAGTAATGGCAACTGAAATTCCATTAAAAAGTAGAATCTCGCAGGGAGAAAGCAAAGTAGATGGGTGTATTATTTAGAGGAGAGAGAGGCAGGACAACTTCCTGCCTGACTGTATGAAGAAAGGAAGGCAGGAAATCTCTTCTGCTCCCATGCCAACGTACAGCTCCAGGGCATAGCAAGGTCTCATGTAAAAGATTGGCAAGGGCCCCCCCACCCTGCTCTCACCTTGGCTTCAGGGGACATGACCACCTCCAGCCCTGGACAAGACGCCAGGCATCTGGGGCCGAATGCAACTCTGAGGTAACTGAGCTGGCTTCAGCACAGTGCTCCCCCTCTGCAGCTGCCTGTTGTCCCCACCACATCCTTAAAAACAGGCAAAAATCGTGGTAGAGCAGCTGCATTCCTGACATGCCATGTAAATAGCACAAGGCCACTTGGAACCCCTGGCTTGTCCTAATCCCAACTTGCTGCAGTCAATAAACAAGGAATTAGCAGCCCTTAACTCGGTGACCTCTCCAGAGGTGCCTCTCTCCTGCTTGAAACCATCAGCTTCTGGAGCTGAAGGGGATGGATCACAGGAGACAAATCTTTCAGCCTTTGTGTGTGACTGACAAACCCTCACCACTCTCTACTTTTAAGGAGCACAGAAACCCAGATGTGGTTTCTGCACACTGGCTTTCGAGACTTTTTTTTTTCACTTCTAAACTTAAAGTTTTCACTTAAATCTTGCATGTGGTTTCACATTGAGACTGTTTCTTTGTCTGGCATCTGTCCTAGCTGAAGGCAAATCAGCTGAAAGACACATGGTTTCATCTTGGATTAGCAGGACTGGCCTTTTTGGGAACAGTACAGATGTAGGTATGCCTGAATGGCTTGTGAAATTGAATCTCTAATACCCAATGTAACTGCTGATGAGTGTAAGTTTGTGCTGGAATACTCCACTATCAGTCAGAATGGCCAAAGTGGGACATATGTCGTATTCAGTTGTCGTTGCTGTGGAACATCATCTTCTGGTGGGTAGCCCTGGTGGAAAACTAAGCTTGGCAACCTCTTAAATTACCATCAAGAGCTCTGGAAGTCAGTACAGTAGTGCAGGAGGGACTTGCTTCTGAGAAACAACTCTCCCAAGGAAAAACTCTTCCTAGAAACAGCTCCTTCCCTGCCATGCATGAGATGCAAGAAAGAGGACAATGTGCCCATAGGGAGGGTCATAGCACGGCTGCACTGTGACCATGGCAGCTGCAACCAGCCAAGGAGGATTTCACCTGTGCTTGCTGTATCTCTAATAACCACTTGGTTATACATTGGATCTACAGGACAGAGCTGGAGAATCCCTGCTCATGGGGATGGTCCAAGCCTGTGCTCACCCCAGGAAGGTTTCAGCAGATGGAGAGGCAAGGTAGGTCTGTGTGTGCTGAGGTTTTATGTCCATTTCTCCGGACGTAAATCTGTCATTAATCAGGTGAAAATATTTCTCTATGAATGGAAAGTACTTAAGAGCCATTTCCTGATGCCAGCTTCTAACTAAGCTCACAAACCCACCAGAATCTCTACAGAAAGCTGCAATCACCTAGCACCTCCCCTTGGCCTGGCCGGTGGGCCTCCCTCCCATCTGCCTTGCCAGCACTGGTTTCAAATGCCTGAACCCCAGTGGTATCTGCATTTCCTCCGGCTACTTGGGGAGGACCTAACTGACCTAACTGCCTGTCAGGGGGTGCCCAGTGCAGCCACAGAGATGTTCTCCTGCAAGGAACAACCAGAAAGTCTCCAGGACATTTGTCCCAGGTGGGGATCCCTCCCTGGGCAAGCAGGACACCGTGTGCTGTGCTGGGGGGATGCAACACTCTCAGCTAAGAACCGCTGGCCCATTTGCTGCCCTGGGGCTGCTTCTGCATCCTGGCCCCTGGAGACCATCTCCGCCTTCCCATTCTAACAGATTCATTTTCCTGTCTTGTATAGCTGTTATTCATTAAAAAAAGGCCGATACACATTTATTTTTCGACATAAAATTATGAGACTCTGTATTTGCAGTCTACTGTGCTTCCCTAAGGACAGCAAAGGGGGACGAATGAGAGGATTACAACCAAACACTGCAGCGAGAGAGTCTCCTGTTGTCTCTCCCAGGGGAAGGTCCTGCTAAAGACCCACTGTTCACATCTGCAGCTCCACACTGCCTTCTGGTGGCAAAAATGCATTAAAATCTCCCAGCTTGGGCTTCTTCCAAGTCGGTGCCGAACACTTGCACTGGATGGGTGGTGGTTTGGGGCCCCGTCTCACACCCACCACCTGGCCCTCCCCTCCCTGCAGTCTCTCTGAAATTCCACCTCTTTTCTAGAGGAAAAAAAACCCGCTCCATTCTGTGCCAGAAAGGAGAGTAGGGAATAAGGGTCTGGCTCTGCCTCTGGGAATGAGACATGTCAGGGTCTCTCAGTTCTTGGCAGCCCTTTGCCAATGTCTCCAAAAAGTGCAGGCATCTCAAAGGCTGCCTCTTGCTCTGGCTGCTCAGTGGTAGCTGGTGAGGAATGGTGAATGGATTTCCATCCTTGGTTGCCGGGAGCAAAGCAGCCAGGATGATTTATAGGATTTGCTGCTTCTTGTATTTGTGATAGTCATTTCCTAGGAAAGGATTAGCTGCTGGGTCTAGAGGTGGTCCTGCACCTCCCTGGCTTCTGAAGTCCAGCAGGAACAAAGGGTCTGCTAAGGAGTTTATCAGTGCCATGCTGTGATGAGGGCCAGCAGTGAACAGGACACAGATGTGGGAGTGGGATGAAGAAGAGACCATGCAGGGAGTGCTGTGCTATGATGTGCAGTGAAGGTGATCCTGGCAGAGCTAACAACTCTAGTTGTCTGCCAGAGTTTTCTGTGGAAACATACCGCATTTTCTTGCATTGCTGTGGGTGATAAACCCCAAATAACATTATGGTGCCATACGCATTCTCTCCCTCATTTTAAATGTGACAGAGGAAAGTTTCCTTTCATTTGCTTGTTCTTAACAGTCTTAAATCTTGCCCAAAAGCATCTAGTAATGGCCAAAAGCTGTGCTCTGTGGAGAGGTACTAGAGGTTTCTTTCACGAGAATATCTATGTTTGTACTGTACCTGAGCCCACTGCTTCCGGCAGCTTCCTAAGTGTAGGGTCAACCTGAGACAGCCTCTGATGTCCATAATGTTTTTGTAGACATCTGGCAGCCCTCTGGTTGGAAAGCCAAGGCTGTTCATTTCACCAGCAAGTGCCCATGTGAGCTCTGCAGCCCTCCCTGGTATCAGTCCAAGGGCTCTGTTTTCAAGCTGCTCATGCATGACAAAGTGGAGGCCAGGGACCTAATCACTCTATTTCTCCTTCTATGAACACCAAATATTTCTGCTCATCCTAACGCAGACCCAGGAAAGAGTAGAGCCTGTCTCTGGGCTTACCTACTGAGTTTGGGTCTTGCTGCCACTGCTGTTTGACTATGGGGGAATGAAAGTAAATGATGCTTATTGTTATTTCAGAAATCAAAGAATCTTCTAAAAGCAGATCTAGGCAGGAGCGTGTCAACAAAGATGATGTGAGAACCTGGAATCCACTGGGTTTTCTTCTGTTTTGGGGTAAGGAGAACCATTAGCATGGCCCTAAAGGTGCAATGTTCTTGCTGTTCTTTACTGTCCTAAGCTTAGATTCGCCCCACTTTTCAGTAAGCTGTCTGAAAAGCTGGAAATTGTTAAAAAACCACCTCTAAGTATGGCTGTGCTAATAATGTTTCCAGGGAAAATGGTGAGTCACAGATGAAAAGCAGCACTGTGGCTGTCTGCAAGTGCAAGCAGAGGTATAGTATTCTCTGTAGAGTTTGAAGATGCAGAAGCTCTCTAATGTAGAAACCCAAGACAGTGTGGATGTGAGGGTTTATTTCAGAATTGGCTGGCTGTTAAAAAAATGAAACAGAAGCTGGGAGATGAGAGGCTTCCTTTGATATATGGGCTGATAGGAAAATGAAGGTAGTTTAGAGTCAGTCACAGAAAATGTCTCCTTGGCATGAGAGTGAAAGGAATGGTTAAGGTTACACAAGTGAAACATGACAACCTTTGCTCTCATTTTCAAGTCAAATAGCTTCAAGTTAGATCGTATCACTCAAGACTTGAATTAATCATGAGGTGAGTATTAAAACTGAAATAAATGGATCAAATTGTAAAGGCAAGCTGCTACCAAGCTCAATGGAAACTCAAAAGCCTGATAAAGAATGAAGAGATAGTTCTGAATAAGAAATGTATCAGCTATGCCTCAGGGAACATTGCTGTTCTCAAAGACAAATTCCAGAGTAAAAAATGTGGTGCTTTAGTTTTCCATCCAGAAACTGGGCTAGGTAAGAGGTTGAATTCTTTCAGAGTGTGCTTACCCTGCTGAGATGAAGAGGTTTGCAGCTGGGCTGGCCCATGGTTTGCCTTCATAGAAACTGTAGATTATAACTATCTGGTGTGTATCAGACAAGCTCACTATTTTGGTTGTGCATTTCCAGTTCATTCCTTTCATTTATTTTAAACGATTCCTCCATTAGATTCTCCTTTTTGCAAATGGCTATATGTGGGACTGGAATCAGTTGCTGATTTAGTCTATAGAAGCACACCATCAGCTCCCTTTGTTATTATGGGACATTTTAATCCAAGACTTTATCCAGGTTCTGCTTTACAGCTCTTCATGGATTTGAAAAAGTATATAAACACAAGTGTGTATATATATTCAAAATCTCCACCTATATGTATAATAAGAACATAATAACAAAATCTATCTGTATAGATGTGGTTAAGAAACCCTATATTTAAGGTTAAGAGGATCACTGGTACAAGAAAGGTTAAATATTGAAAGGCTGATCATTAGACGACTTTGAGAAGAAATTTAACTCAGTTTTACTGGAGTAAAAGTGTTCTGCAGAGAGCAGCTGAACTTGTAGATTGATTGTAAATATTGAACTTCTGGAAATAATGGGCGCTCTGTTTGCTTTAGTAATAACCAAAACAGTGGGCCCTGGTAAGTCCTATACCAACAGAGTGGGTTGTATATTCCTGAATAGACACATCATTCTCTGACAGAAGTTAAAAATTATAGAAACCAGTAGTGTCCTAATAAAACCTCCCACAAAAAAAAATAAAGAGAAAACCTTGAATTAAGGATAACTCTGTAAGTTATCACCTGCTTGACATCCACCCTGCCACTTATCAGACAAAATAAGAGATTTCCTTGTGGCATTTCTTTTTAGAAGAGGTGAGATTGGTCCTTACAGTTAGCGTACAATAAATGCCCTCATAAGAGAGCATCCACGTCTCCTCCAGATACACTTTTCCAAATGGAGGTTCAAGCCAGAGTCCCATTTCTCTTGCCCATCTTCCCTGCTACAGGTAACTAGATCAGAAGGAATTTTGCTTGCTTGGTTATCTGTTACCAGCCTCATTAGCTCTCTTGTTGCTTTATGACTATTACTTCTAGTCTTGCCTGTGCTGGAAAGTCTGTCAGATAGGCAGTTACACACAGCAAGCAGTTACTGGTTTGGTGATGTCAATGAATTCAAATCCTGTTTGGCTACCTTGGCCAAGGCAATATCCTTCTAGCACTGGATTATATCAGCAAACGATGAGCAGTCATATGGGTTACTGCTAATTCTCTTTCTGTGACATGTGGCTTAGCAAAAGATCTTTTAAATAAATTGTGAGATGCCAGTGCTTCTCTTGGGCAATTGCAGGAACTGGAGATTGAGCTCCCTTAAATCCCTTTCTTGTAAAATCTGCTTTTAGTTTTAATTTCTAGTGCTGCCAAAAGCTTAGTTGTCACACAGATACCAGGGCTCTTTTGTCCACTCAAAGGGCAAGGCAAATAATTCTTTGGTGTTTGCAAAACTATAGCAACACCCAAAACTTTAAGACGGGTATTCAAGAAGAGAAAACCAAGACAGGGAATAAAGTGCACAAGCTGTTACATGCAATCACTGAAACTGTACAAGGCATCACATCTGTTTGGGATGTCTGCAGGTGCTACACAAATTGTGATGTAAAACTGCAATGACCAGCACTAATGCCAGGGCTTTCAAATACCAAAGCCCAGGCTCCTGTGCGCTGTGTTCAACTCTGCTTTGCCACAGCAGCCCCCAGCCAGATAAAAGCTGACCTGGATCATGCAGAGGTAGGGGATGCAGACAGAAGCCTGGGTAGTCAGGAGCCATCGACCACTGATTAGAGCATGGAGAATTTACTTAACAGAAGTGGCTGCCATCAAGACATGCAAAGTTATTAGGCAGCATCCCAGTCCTGTGCAGTGTGGAGCTGATAGATGGATGCTGGAAAATGAGTAAGTGTGATGCAATGGGCAGTGGGATCCACATTCCAGTACCATTCATCTTGCTTAATGCCATCACAGGCATGAAGTAAAAACTGTGCGTCTACATGGTTTGCAGACATTGTATTTAAAGTATGATGGATCGTGAGGGATTTGTATCACCAAGAAAGCAAGTTTTAAAGAAAACATTGAATGCACCTTGCTGGAAGAAGGCAGTGGAATTGTCAGGAAACTGAAAGTGATGAAATTCCTCTTGTGTAAGGGCTACAAGAAATCCTCAAATTACAGCAGGTTCTCTCTGCCCTTTTCCCCAGCAGAGCTCCAGGGTACTGGTGCTAACTAGGAGCTCAATAACTGCCCAGTGTCACTCAATGAATCCTCTTCTTGTTGGAGCACTTGTAGACACCATCCATCCCACCCTCAGGCTTTGAGAGGCAGATAGTCTGCAAAGTAACACCACTTCTGTTGCCATTTCAGACTCCAGTGGATAAAAGCAAGGATGAGGAGGCAAGGTTGGTATTTAGCACTGTTTCTGGTTGTTCTACTATTTCACATGATTGCATCATGCAGCCATTTCATATCCTAAAAATAAACCCAGCTGGTTTTAAAGCAATTCCTTTGTTGCAGTATGGGATTGGTCACCACTTTATGACTGCTGAGGGGCAATTTCTCACCCTTTGCAAAAGCTCCTTCTTCTTGATGAGTGCTTTAGCTGCCTCTCAAAGGTATCTGGGAAGAGTAAGATTTTCTAACCTAAAGCCCCCACCTGTATGTCTCTCTGTCCTGGTTTGCCATGACTCAGCCCCTACCTGCATGCCTCTGGGGGCCAGCATTCCCATAGCCGGAGAGGCTGAAATAGCTCAGAATGTGCTGGAAGGAAGGCCAATGCCAGGATGGATGCCTGAATGCAGAGGCACCTCTGGCATTGCTGTATCTCAGCTTTGCAAACCAGGAGTGGGAACAAAAAGGGAAAAGCTCAGAAGGAGCCTCCACCTCTGGTATCTTAAATAATGCCCCTCAATTTGAGATGCTGAGGGTAGGAGTTATCTGCCTTTGCTGGTGGACAGCAGAGCTGGATCAGCCTTCATGGGGTGTCTGGGCTCCACATGAGGCTAGAGGAGTCTCTGTGGCACCTCTTCTCAGTCTCTGTCCCCAGCTCCACTCTCCCTGCAGCTGCCTAAGTAATCTTGACCTTGGTCAGGCTCCAACACACACAAAGGCTACAAGGAGTAACAGCCAGTAACCGGAAACTCATCCACTCCCAGACTTACATATTGCCCCTGTCACCCTTGGCTGCCACCAGCTCCCTGGTCCTGTGCCAGCAGGAGATAGAGAGACCAGATCTGTTTAACTTCTCTGGATATGGGAGAAGGGACAGAGCCTGTCCTGTTCCTCTGGGCTCAGCTATTTATGTGACCTGGTCAGCCACTTCACACTGCTTATGCTGCACTTGCAGCCTTGCAGCTGCAGCATGGTGTGTGTACTGCTCACTGGCAGCATCCCACCTGGTACCTGTGCTCTGCTCCCTGCCAGGCTGCCCTGGACCCTCGGGCACATCACTTGGCGTATCTTCTGAGGGCACGAGAGCAAAAGAGTTCAAAGAACAACAACCCAAATGATGACCTGCCCTCATCTGCAGTATCTGCCTTTGACTCCTTCCAAAGATGTATTTCAAAATGTTTTGACACCACTAATGTCACAGAAGCTTTACAGAAACATCTGTCTGTCTCCTAACATCCTCAACTTACTGCCCCCAGCACCTTCTGCCCTCGCACAGGCTCTTTGGCTGGCCTTGTTCCTTGTCCCTAGTCTATGGAGACTCTGGTCTCACCCTCTGTGTTTATCTGGCTCCATTGTGGCCTGGGATGATGTTGAGGTGACATGGGGCAGGACATGGGTCCCACTAGGCACAATCCTGCAACACCAAGCGAGGACAGCAACTGAGGGCAACGGGGACAGAGACAGCCAGAGATGGCCACACCAGCCCATTGTGATGAGTGACATCTGAGGAAGCCAAACTGAGGGTTGAAGCAAATGGCTGGATGCTGGTGGCCACAGCAGAAAGAGAGTGGGAGGCCTTGAGGTTACATACACCTTGTGAATGAACTGAGGGCCTCATGGAGGTTTTTTTGCAGCTCACATGACTCTTCTCAATGGGGTGGTCTCCACTTACAGGGTTGGCCTTGAGTGTGGGAAGCCCTGCTTGCTTCTCTGCCCACATCACTGCACCTCCTGCAGACCTGCCCCCAGACCACTTCTCTTGTCTGCTCAAAACGCCTCCTTTCCCCTAACCCTTCACAGGCAAGGACATCAGAGTGAAAAGACACTGTAATGGCTGAGAGTCTTCCCCCGTGCCTGGCTAGCTAAGGGTCTCGCCTTCACAGGACACCTGTCAAGAATGCCAATCTCCTCCCTAAAACATGTCTCTTCCCTAAAATATGCCCTCACTCAGCTCTCTCTCCTAACTGGGTAGGGCTGGCCAGCATCCAGCTTTCTGTTCCAAACAAGACAGAAGAGCTAAATGGCTGTATTTCTTCATCCCTGTAATTTTAGGCAAGAGAAGCTGCACTCTATGACCGCTCTTCTGCCTTTGATGTATTTCAATGTGTCCTGTAGCCTAGCAATTTTTTCCTCCACATCATTATAAAATCATACTAAGTGTGTAACAGCTGGCAAAGATGTTTGAAAGGCTTGTTTGTCCCTCTGCAAAGGGAAATCCTACCCTTCCCTGCCATATGCACTTATCGCTCCACAGATTCATTCCTCTTCAAAGTAGCCAGAAGTGCAGTTGCCTTTCTGGTGTTGCTCTTTTTTGCTTGTTTGTTTTTGTTATTTCTGACATTCTGATGAAAAGGGAATAGGAAAATTGGCAAAACACATGGAAAGGAGTGTCTTCATGTGACTCATGACAATAACACAAGGCAGGACAAGAGAGGGATTTCGTTTGCGTGTTTGAATGTTTTGAACAGCTGTTGTCCATAAAAGAAGGAATATTATTAATTTGCATGTATCAGTGCCTCTTGATGATGGGTTAAGGGGAGAATTTTGGCAGTGCTTTTGTACTGACGTGCCCTCTAGTCAGATTTAACACGCACACAGACAAAGCTCACCAAACTCCTTTAGAAGAAAGTTTTAAAAAAATTCTCCAAACTATCCCTAGCTAAATTAGTATCATATATTCACTTATATAGCTCCCCAAAGCCTCAGCTTTCCGTCTTGCTTTTTAGAAAATGGCTGTGAATGTTTTCCCTGTTTTATCATTGAAGTGAAGCCCTTCACCTTTACTGAGATGAGAGGCACTGGCAGTAGGTTCTGCTCCACGCAGTGGCATTCAAGTACAGGGTTAAAGCAGGCCAGAGACTGGTTTGGCCCTTAGAAATTTTGCTATAACTAATCATTTCAGAACATTTATGAAACCTCTCTGATATGCTACAGACACAGAAATCTCAGGAATACCAGCCTGAAATCCATCTAGATCAACAGGCCAACACATATGTCTTGTACTGAGTTTGTACTCTGAGGGATGCTTTGTATAATCCTAGCTTAGATGGTGCCAGCAAAACCAGCCACTTGCTGCTTTACTTTCTGAAAGGAGGGGCCTCTGTACAGATGCACATTTTTGGAAGACATGGCAAATTCTTACAGTTAATGCAAAATGCAGAACCTGGGACACATTTCAAAATGCTCAGGAGATGGGAACCAGCCTGCGCCTTGCCAGGAGTGCCGGTACAAACTGCAGAGCAGAAATTGCCTGCAGCTGTCCCTTCTTCTTAGGAACAGCCACATGTGGTTGATTCCATCTTCCTAAGGAATGAAACCCTGAACTGCCATATTTTTAACTCGTCCTTTGCTCAGAGCTGTGAAATCCAAGAATGCCTGGAGAACCTCAACGAGTGTCGGTGTGAGTTCACAGGAGCTGCCGCGGGCCCGGGAGATCGGGAAGGCGTGTCGCTGGCCCCACCGTCGCAGCCTGAGGCAGCTTGGAGTTGGACAGGCAGCAGTGCTGGGGGCTGAGCTCTCTTTCATTCTCGTGAACTAGAAAAACTCTTTTTTCTCTGTAATTCTTGTGAACAAAAACCCCTCTCTCTTTTTCTGTCTGGCTGTTAGAAAGACACTAACTGTTCTCGCCAGCAGTTCCATGGTCACGGGTTTGGATGTGCTTGGTGGCTGCCAAAGGATTCGAAGGGAAAGGAAGCAGAAGCACCAACTAGATTAGAAAACACTGCCATATTTTTACAATACAAATGGAAGGACGAGGCACCCCCATGCTTTACAACTAAAGGGTAAGTTGCTCAACTGCAAAACGTTCCCTCTTCCACTAACAGAAAACTCTTGGCCCCTTGTAGACTCATGAAATACATTTCTAAGGGGATGTTATTACCTCTAACGGTGCTGGGCTCAGCGCTTCTGGCTTCTTGCCCCTGGGGAGTAACAGGTTCTGAAAACTCTGCAGATGCTTAAACTTCTTCAAGCCTTTTGCGTTGCCTGTTTTCCTTCCCAAGATCGAGTTCTGATCAGTGCTGCAATCCAGCTCACAGTATGGCCTTAAAGTGCTAATTAGGAGAAAGAAAGAATCTGAAGATTAATAGCTTCAGGAAGAAGTGGCAGAAGTAACCATGGGCACAGAGAAACGCCTTTGGTGATGACTCAGTGGGAGGTGCGAAGGGTTTGGATCATGCCAGGTTCAGGTGCCCTTTGATGCAGAGCAAAGTACACACTGCTGCGTGGGAGAGAGGGACAGCATTTCGTTAGCTTCCACTCAGTAAATCCATCCCGAGGTGAGTCTGGGACTGCAGCACTTGTCTTTGCTTCAGCAGAAATTTGGCTGTGTCAGGCTCAGAGGGTGAGGTTTTACAACCCGCTTATCCCAGTGTCATTGCAGGTGGATGACAGTGGTGACGTCTTGTCCTCATCTCCCCACCTCAGATGCCTTTCCTGCCCTTCTCCTCCCCCAGAGCCCAGTGACGTAGTGGCTGAGCAGTCAGCTGGGCTTGCTGAGCTGCCTGCAAGCAGGTCTCCCTTTGCTTGCAAGCTAGAGTTTTCCGTTTGATCAACGGCTTGATACGTGTCACCACGTGGTCATTAGGTCAGATGCAAGCGATCGAAGGTCGCGGAGTGAGGGGGACCATGTCTGCTGGCTGGAGCCTGCAGTGACATCTCCTGCCCAGGGATGTTGGTGGCCACTGTGGCCTGCAGGATGCTGAGGCTGTTCAGCAGTGACAGTCCCATCACCGAAGGGCATTAGGTGCTGGGAGAAAGGTCTTTGGGTCTGCTTTTTGCAAACACTGAGTGAGATCAGAAAATAACATGAGCTCTGATGTCAGAAGGTAAAGACAGCTTGAAAAATTATGCTTATGGGGGAGGGAGGAGGAGGGGAGAAATGTCTGTGCTTGTTTATCCATTCATGTTTCTACTAGCCTTTATTATATTTAGACTAAGCTAGATAATACTAGAAGTATTTTGCATTTAATGATGATCTGGGGTGCGGGAGAGCTCTGTGGCAGCCTTTACAGCTCCTCCTGGCCCAAGTTTCCTCACACATATTTGACACTTTTTGCTGCAGATTACACTGCTGCACTGTCATCTTATGGAGGTGATGGAGGATCTTTTTTGTTCAGTTGTTTTGCTTGGTATGTTGTTTTTTAGCGGGCTCTAATTAGACAGGAGCAGAGGGAAACCAAAGCCATTAAGCACCGCAAGACCTCTGCCCTTTTCGAGCTGAGACAGGAAAGTCCCTTGGTTTTTTGACAGCTAGATGGGACAAAACAGAACAAAACACAACGTTCCTTATACTTCTAAACAGTCGCTGGAATGAAAAAGGGTGATTTCTGAGATGAAGGAATGAATCTTAGAGATAGTGCTTGAAAAATGGTGGTGTCTGTGTTTGGTGTTTGCAAAATACTAAGCTGGGACATTTTTATACCCTCTTTGGGTGCCTTTATCCCTTACAGAGAGGCAGAAAATTGGAACCAGCTTATTGCTTAGAAAATCTATCAAGGATATCAGGCATACAATTGCAATTTCTGTGAACTGCTTTCACCTGGTCCTATTTTCTATAATAGTGTCATTTAACAATCACTGTGTCTTAACCCACTTTGCCTTTTCACTGGTCAAAAGGGAAAATTCTTCAAATGAAGAGGAAGGAAACAAAGCCAGCAGTCTCAGCAGCTTGCAGCTACGCCAGCTTTGTGCTCTTAAACAGGAATTAGCCGAGTGGGTCGGGTCTCTCCTGACATGTGAAAACATCATTTTCCTTTTGCATTATCCTGATGAATTCTGCAGGTTTTTACCCACACAGAACTCTCTCTGGTGTTTACAATGCCAGTTAATTTGGTTCAGGATTGATCAGAAGCCTTAAATGCACAGCTCCCAGCCTTTCCAGTAGGAGGGCTGGCTCTGAAACCCTCTTGGTTTCTCACAGTCATTCTGCAGGGCCCATTCCCAAATAGTGTCACTGTGCAAAACAGATCGATACCTTTTAAATTTTATCTCATCCTGTCATTGCAGTGCATTTTTCACTCGGGGGCTTTATTGGATTCTGTCTCACATACATCACGCTCCTTGCCCAACACATGCTTTCCAGAGCCTGGGCACGCAGTGATGGGTACCACGAAATGCTGCCTGTCCTGATGCTCAAGTAGTGCAGACCAGCCCAAGAGGAGCTGCGGTTTCTCTTGTGATATCAGCAAGAAGGACGTGCCTTGGCCTTTAGAAGCTATTTTAAACCAAATGCCCTGGGGGGCAGTGAATTGCTGGGCTGTCAAGACTTATCTGTCTCTCCATTCAGCTTCCCATCATATCTGTCACGTGTTCATGCTCTGATGGGTTTCCTGCTCCCTCATTACTCACTTCAGGAAAAAGGAAGGTGGGAACGGAAACACTCTGCTAGATGTCTCTCTGCCTATTTACATTTCCACAGTGCGTATGGTAACACACCAGCCAGACTCCTCCTGGTTTCAAGCACCACGTACAAATCTTCCCTGTTCAATTAGAGCAAACCTAGGCTGCTAACTACCACTGCCGACTGCCACATCAGCAAGGACTAAACCTCACCTGGCAGAGGAGCTTCTGATCAAGAGATTGGATTTTCTAGCGTCTGGAAGAGTCAAGATGTTGGATCAGATTCATCTGCTGGCTGCCGTGACAGTCCTGGGAGTGCTGGAGCAAGGTAGGGGCCATCAGAGGCACGTGTCCAAGTACTTGCTGGGTTGGTCTACTGTACCTCCACTGTTTTATTTTC
The DNA here is from genome assembly GCF_028858725.1 of Colius striatus. Lineage (NCBI taxonomy): Eukaryota > Metazoa > Chordata > Aves > Coliiformes > Coliidae > Colius > Colius striatus. Next base: position 14,564,132 of record NC_084767.1, read on the forward strand.
ATTTCCATATTTCATTTCCACCATTTCATTGGCATTTCCAAGCTTTTCAGACAGTGGACTGATAATCTTGTCTGAGTTTTGAAAAATAGTCAGTGAAACGAGGGCCTGGGAAGCCTTTTCTCTGAGCTGACCTGCCTCCCCAGTTCACAAATTTCTTGGTAGATCTGCAAACATGTAGAATTTATTTCTTTGAAAAATGAGTTTACAGCAGTGCCTGGGGTTCGTGTAGACATTGGCATACAAAGAGCAGTACGATGTGGAAAGGTGGAGGAACAAACCATGTTTGTTCACATGGAGCGTCTCCCAGCTGCGGTTCTACGTTGCATGACAATTTAATTCAGTGGCTGGGTGGCTTAGCTGTGGCATCAGCTCTCTCCCTGCCCAGCTATCAGGGCGAAATAATAAAGGTTTAAAGAACTTTAAAAGTGGCAGTAGCAAAATGCATGTGAACAGTATAACAATTTCCATAGATAATAGATTATCTGTTAATTACATGAGAGAGCAAATATCCGCTGGTGGGACATGACTGCACACTCGTCACTTTGGTGTTACACCGAGTCATTGCTTTTCGTTATTTGAAAGGCATCTGGGATTTTCATCCAGCTTTCTCCACTATGCGGGTGTGCAACATTAAGAGGAACTGCAGATCTTTTGCCCCTACCTCTGGCAATCTCCTGGCCACACTGTGCCCAGCCAGAGGTCTGACCACTGCTGCTTTTATCTTTTTTGCTGCAGCTTACTTCTTCCTCCAGGTGATCTATGCCAGGAGAGCGTTTGGCATTTCTCCTCCAAAGATCTCAGGCCCACCTGAATTTGAGAGGATCTTTCGAGCACAGTAAGAAACTCCTCTTAGAAGATGCTTGACAGATCTCATGTCTAACAGCACTGCCCCTCTCCTGCTTTGCCATTTATCTCTGAAGACTGTAATTCAGCAGTTATCTCCCTCAGTGTAAAGTTAATGGGCTTAAGAGCCAACATCGAGACTGTGTTGGCTCATGAGTGCTAAACACACCAGCCATTGCTGATAGAACCCACGTAGAATGCATTGCTGTAGAGTGAGGGGCTACTAAAGACAAAGTTGTGGGTGCCTGAGTCTAAGGCTGGTTTTAGCCAAGCAGCATCAAAGCCTCAGGCAGCTTCATCCCTGCTCTGAATCCCACTTGCTGGGAAAGACAAGCTCTCAGCTGAGGCTGGTACAAGGACAGCCACAATCCAACATCTCTGCTGTGACTTCTGGGCTAGGGCTGCAGTGAGAAGGGGAGCAGAGAGGGAAGAAGCTTCCACTTTTGCTTTAACTGAGCACTGAAAAAACGACCGGGCAGCAGGAGCAGGATCCCCTCAGCCATTCTGTGATCCCCTTCTCTACTCCTTTGCCAGCCTAGACACGGCTTCATCCAGCATCTCTTGCTCCTGCTACTTTGTGTTTGAGGAGATGGGGCATGGCATACAAGCAATCCAAACAGCTAAGTGCTCCCTCCCACTCCTGCTGCATGAAGCCGAAGCTGCTCTGGCCTTATCTGCTTGAGATATAACTCATCCTCAGAGTGTCTGCAGCCTCCTGGGGCAGACCAGGAGGTCTGGCGGCTTTGGGGCTTTTACAGCAGGGTTTAAGCTGCAGCACTCAGGAAGGGACTGTGGGGGTGGTTCATAGAGTCCTTCTGTGCATGGTCTGATCTGGGCACCTTTTACTTAATTTCCACTGTTCAACTCCTGTGAATAGAGGTGGGACAGGAACTGCAGGGAAAGCTGCAGACCTGGAGGCTTTTAATCACAATGTCACACTAAAAACCAACAGCCTCCAGCCTCTGGAAACTGCTAGGGGAAGAAAAAATGAAGATCTTCCTCCTTTCCCTCATTTATGACCTTCCTCTTTCCTGCCAGGGTGAACTCCTCTGAGTATTTTCCCATTTTCCTGGCACTTCTCTGGCAGGCTGGACTCTTCTTCCATCAAGGTGAGAATAGCTCTTTGCCTGGTTTGTCACTGGATCTATTTCTGCAGTGCTGGCTGAGTGCTGGCTCAGACCTCAGGTCCTGCTCACCTTCCAAACCACGAAATCACACAGTAATTCTATCTCTGATGGGAAGGCAGAGCCAGAGGATACAAACCTTCTATTCCTCCACTTTGGGCTACCTGTTTGACTCAAAGTAGCTCTAAAAAGCCTTTGGAGATGGTCACTGTGATCTCTCTCAACTGCAGGTCTGGCTGCAGCCTTGGGCCTGCTCTATCTCTACGCCCGCTACTGCTACTTTATGGGATACAGGGCATCATCCTCAGAAAGGTAAACACCTCTGCCTGGAGCGCACGGTAACCCCTGGGGCTTGCATCTGGGAACATAATGTGCTTTGGAGAAGCCCAGGACTCACTCTAGCTGCTTCAGTGCCCTGCATGCCTCTCTCTGAGGCATAACATAGGCATTGCCACAGGGCTGGAGCCAGAAACACAGATTATGGGGCAAGGCTGGAATTGCCCTGGGCTCCCTCGAGGCATGAACAGGGCACAGTGCCTTTCCACCTCCCTTCTCCAGAGAGGAAAGGGCTGTTCCTTGGCAAGAGCACTGAGGCTTGGTCTCAGCAGGCTCCCTCTCTCCTCTCAGGCTCACCCCGATATACTTGAGCAGTGGAGTCCTCTGGATTCTCTTGGCAGCATCAGCCCTGGGCATCTTGCATTTCTTCCTCTCTCACTACGTGGAGCTGAATGTCCTCCATCTTCTCACAGCGTGACCCACTCCTCCGTCCCTCATCCTGTGAGCCCGGCTCCCTCCTGCCCACAGTAACAGACTGGCTGCAACCAATACATTCTGCAGTGACAAATCCATGCTCAACTGAGTTTTTAACGCTTCCCTTTCCACTGTCCAGCACTGGCACAAACCACTGAGCTCTTCAGGAGGTATTTTTCCCCCACGGCACTATGTGTGCCACGTGCTCTATGTCCAGCAGCTCTATGATAACTGATGAGGAAAACAAGAAAGCTCAGACCAAGGAGAAATTTAGGAAAACTGGACACGTAAAAGCAGAGCCTGAGCTGCCCCAGGGGATCACCATGTGTTGCCCTTCCTGCAGTGGCTCTGTCTTCATCCCAGGCACTGAATGTGGGTTCATGACAGTTTTCCAAGGCCCACACCTAAGAAAGGCATTTGTTTGCAAAGAGATGTGGGCTGGGGCATGACAAAAGAGGTGAGGGGTAAACAGGAGCAGCCACCAACATGTTGTGCAAAAGTCTGTTAGTGCCCTCATAATGTTTTTTAGCCATTGCCTGTGAGCAATATGGTAAATCAGACTGTGCAAACTCATAACCACTACCACATGCATATCTTTGGATACTGCTGAGCAGCAATGTGTACCAATAAAAAGGCACTGAGCTTGCTGTGCTGGGTGTCTCCTTGTGGGTCTGCAATTAGCAGAGAACAAAACCAGGAGTGTTTGAGCATGGGGCAGCTGCCTTCACTTCCCCACCATGCAGTGCCACACAGCCTGAAACCCTACATCTTGCAGGAGGACAGCTCTGAGTAGGGAGAAGCTGATTTTCAGAGGTGCTGAACTAACAGATTTGGGGCTGAGCCACTCAGCACCAAACAATTGTTCCTGCCGGGTGCTTGGGACCTTCTCTGGGCTTGGTGCCCCTGTGGCAGGAAGGGATGGATTTTTGTGAGAGCCCAGTGTTCACAATGCTGATGCTTTTGGCCATTGGTCTGCTCATGTTAGCACCACAGCTTGGGAAATACCAGCAGCCCTCCCTAATATCGTCACAGGACCATTTCACACCAAACCCATTCCTTAACGTCCTGTACTGTCCTTCCCTTCCTTTCCCAGCAGCAGGCATATCTGGACTGTAAGAACAATAGGTATGGGATTTTTTTTGGGAGAAGTGATTAATTTTTCACATTGTTTCATTTCCTTCTCTGCATTTTAAATTGGCTTATCCAGCAAAGCCCCCAGTCCATTTGCCTTTTGGGTTCTCCTGCCTTGGAGTCACGCTACTGCCTTGAACTTGGCAAACACTGCAAGGGAAAGCTCAAATCCAAACAACAAAACTGTACAGCACTTGCTTCTGCAGTTTTCAGTGCAGCCCCATCCTCACAGGCCTCCCTGACTGTCACAGCAAGATAAACAACAATTTTTTTGTTGTTGTTTTGGAAAACAGCTTGGAAAAACAGCTTTGGAAAAGGCTGAGTGTTGTTTAACTCTGTCAAGGCCAGGGGGGAATAAATAAGCCAACTGCCCTCAGTGAGATTTTACTTAGCCTTTATATTAACATGTCACATCATCTATTGGAAGTTAGTTCTCAGTCCCCACCTTTTTACCAGCAAAACCAGTCACCTCACAGAGGGTTAATACAGAAGGACCAGCCCCACCTGACAGTGCAAGTCCTGGCTCTGTGTCAAAACTCTGCTGTCTCAGGTTAGTTCAAGCTAACTGGTGCTCACTAGTTCTTCAGAAACAACCTCCACCTCTTACCCTGAAAAGAGTTTTCTAACCCCATCATATCGTTCCAGAGCTGCTACGTACCTCAGCCCTACTTGTCTTGGCTCTGTGAGTGACAGGACTGCAGAATGACTCAGAGGGGAGTTAATGATCCAGAAGCGAGGCTGTAGCAAGCTGAGTTTTCCCTTTTGATGCACAGCAAAGCACAGCCAGGCTCTGGTCTCGATTGCCCACTGTTCTGCCACAGAAAAAACTGCCCAGAACATTGCCCATTTCGAACAGTTGTCAGAGGGGTCATTTCAGGCACCTCTAGCAAAAAAAAAAAAAGCCACCCAGGGATGCTGTCATTACTCTGCTACTTCATAACTGTCATCAAAGACAATCACTTTGCACTGGACCATGGTTCAACGATGCAGGCAATGGTGTCAGGATTTAGCCAAAATGGATGAAATTACTCTGCCCACTTGCACCTGCTGCAGAGATGCCAAGGGACAGGCAAGGTGTATGTTAGTGGGACAGGGTCTGCCTGTGTCACCCCAAGGTTATGTGACTCTGAGGTCACCATCCAGCTGGTGTAAGGCCTGTCCTGTGAGCTCCAGTTTAACATCAATCTAACCTCCTGACAGCACCGATATTGGTGCAGGGCTCACAGCAGATGACTGACTTCCACTGCTGACAGGGCAAGGGTCCACACTGTTGCTGGGATGGCTGTGGCCTTGCTGCTGCCCGCGACCCTGCTGCCCACTCCCCACCCTCCCTGCTTCAGGGCAGCTGTGATGGGTTGACCCATGCAGCCAGCTCATCTCCCCCCACCTGGGAATTTGCATCCTGGCTTCATAGAATCTTAGAATAGTTGAGGTTGGAAGAGACCTCTAGAGATCATACAGTCCAACCCCCTGCAGAAGCAGGTTCACCTCCATCAGGTCACATAGGAACGTGTCCAGGAGGGTTTGGAAACCACAAGAGAAGGAGAGGCCACACTCTCCCTGGGCAGCCTGTGCCAGGGCTCCCTCACCTAAACAGCAAAGAAGTTTCTCCTTGTGTTTAAGTGGAACTTCTTGTCTTCAGCCTATGTCCATTACCCCTGTTGCTGGACAGTACAAAGTGTCACCCCGTCCTCCTTAGGTACTTCTAAGTGTTAATGAGATCCTCCCTTAGTCTTCTCTAAGCTGAACAGCCCCAGTTCCTGCAGCCTTTCTTTGTGGAAAGATGTTCCAGTCCCTTGATCATCCTGGTAGCCTTCTGCTGGATTCTCTCTAGAAGTTCCCTGTCTTTCTTGAGCTGGGGGTTGGAAGAGACCTCTAGTGATCATCCAGTCCAAGGCCCTGCTAAAGCAGGTTCCCTCCATCGGGTCACACAGGAATGCCGGCTTTCTTCCAGCCAGCTGGAGTCAAACTGGGTGAGGGGCGAGCCGGCGGAGATCCCGCGGCTGAGCTGAGGCCTAAGGGCGCAGCAGCCCGTGCCGTGCCTCAGCCCGCCCGCCCCGCGCAGGCCCGTCCCCTCAGGCCGCGGCCGCGAGCCGGGCCCGTCCCGCGCCGCTCGACAGGGGGCGCCGCTGGCCCGCGCTGGGCCCGCCGCGGCGGGAGCCTGAGGGGGCGGCAGCCACCGGCCCCGCGCCCGCCTGCGGCCCAGCCGGCGCCCGCAGCACCTCTCGCAGCACCCCACAAGTGCCCGGGGCACCACCGGCTGCAGCCCAGGGACCACCGGCCGCCGCCCCGGGCAGGGCTAGGGCAGCGCTCCTGCAAGCTCATCCGCAGACCCTCCTGCATCAGTTGCACCTGTGCTAAGACAGGCCCTGCTATAAAGGTCATTGAGGCGGGGAGTCCTGTAGCCTGGCACAAATGTCCTGGAGACGGATCGTGACAGACAGAAAAGCCCTCTCCAAGCACGTTGCGGATTCCTGAGCTCCTTCCTGCTTCCTTCCCTTACGGCTGCCAGTTCAGAGGTCTGGCCCAAGATAGCAAAGCCACTCGGGTACTGCCACAACCTCCTAGGCAAAACAGCCAGAAAGACAGGAGGCCAGCGGAGAGCAAAGGAAACCTGCCAAATCAGCAAGAACTTTATCACAAGAAATGCAGAGGCTGAACTTGTAAACAGGCTTCCGTTCCCCTCCCCAATGACGCTTGTTCCCACAGGAGCAAACAAGTGACTGTGCAGCTCTGTCCTACTGACAAGCAACCACCACTGCTGCCGGGATCGCTGGTGCACAGCTTCCTGTAAGGCTTCTGGTACCACATGGCAGGAGTTTGCAGCTTATTTTTATCTTGAAAATTTCAAGTGTGCCCACGTGTACTTTCCTACTGGTCATGTGGTGGCCCGTGCAGGATTCATGCGCAGACAGGTCTGGTGCTCTCACAACAGTGAGTATACATGCAGTGCCCAGCACCAAAATTCTGTGCCCTGGGATGGGGGAAAAAATGCACCCATGCACTTGAGCCCAAGAAAGAGCACCCTGGCCCTTTTGGAGCATGGCTTGGTGGGAAAGATGGAGCACACCCTTGAATTTCTCTTGGGAGCACCACTGCTAACTTTCTTTGGGGGTGTGTTTAGGAGAGAAAGGGCCTGTGAGGCTGGGAGAGGAGGGTACAGCTGATGACCCTGGCTTTGTGGCATTGGCATGTCACCCAGGTTTCCATAGCACCAGCATCCGTAACACAGAGCTAAGGGGAGGGAAAGAAGTAGGTCAGACTGGGCTAACAATACCCAGACATATCTATGTATGGCTCAGCTGATCTGGGAAAGAGGGTGAAGCAGAGGAGAGAAGGAAAGAGGGAAAAAAAAAGAGAAAACACAAAGTGTCCATAGTTTGAGGAATGCGTTTCTTTCCCTCAGAAAATCGGGACACTTTAAAGCCACCTTTGTGTATCAGTACTGAGAGACCAAGACTGGCACCCACCTCCTGCCCATCTGACAACAGACTACAAGGGAATTCAAATGCTAATCTGGAGCCAGACTTCTAAAAGGGTCTTTATTTCTGCAGCAGCTCCAGGCTCAGAGCTCTGGGGAACCAGCTGGCTGGAGCTGTGAGGATGTTAGTTGCCAGACCAGGACTGTGAGACACTTTCCATTCCCCTCTCCATTCCTCATCCTCATTTTGTTACCCCTTTGTCTTAGTTTTACTTGTTTACATTCAAATGACTTGAAAGGCAAGGAAAAAGAAAGGCAGGTACACTGGAACTGTGTAACTGAAATAACTGTGGTAGTGACCCATTTGATATGCTGAGTCTGCAGAGGCCTCACTGTGGATATAACAGCATTTTGGTGCTTGTCTGCTTGCAGGATGGTCATTTTGAACTATGTATCTATCCATTGATGCCAAAACTGAGAACAACATTATGGGCAGTAAGATCCAGAATCTTTTTGATCCTGTTAGACATATGAGTGCTAGTTTTGTCTGGGGTAGAGTTCATTTTCTTCACAGTAGCTGGTATGGTGCTATGCTTTGGATTTGTGCCGGAAACAGTGTTGATAGCACAGGGTTGTTTTAGTTACAGCTGAGCAGGGCTTACACAGAGTCAAGGGCTTTTCTGCTCACCCCACCCTACCAGCGAGGGGGCTGGAGGTGCACAAGGAGTTGGGAGGGGACACAAGGGGCACAGCTGACCCCAACTGACCCCAGGAGTATCCTGGACCACATGGCACCATGCTCAGCAGATAAAGCTGGGGAAGGAGGAAGGGGGATGTTCACAGCAATGGCATTTGTTTTCCCAAATCACTGTTACATGTGCTGAAGCCCTGCTGTCCTGAGGATGGCTGAACACCTGCATGTCCATGGGAAGTGGGGAATGAATTCCTTGGTTTGCTTTGCTTGTATGCGTAGCTTTTGCTTTACCTATTAAACTGCCTTTATCCCAACCCACAAGTTTTCTCACTTTCATTCTTCTGATTCTCCCCACCATGCCACCAGGGAGGAGTGAGCAAGGGGCTGTGTGGGGCTTAGTTGCTGGCTGGGGTTAAACCATGACAATATGGTCACACAGATCCATGGAGCATATAACAGAGCAAGATCAGAAGGAGGAGTTCATTGCTCACCATGAATCAGAAGCTGTAGGTGCAACAGCACAACCCTCACTGGAGAGACTGAGATAGACTGGGGTGAAAAGCAGGACTCTGGCTAACCTGTGTCATACCTGCAGTTTGAGAGCACTGTTTGGCTTGAATGCTGCACCGTTGCAGAAGAGACATAGCCATGGATGGAGGCGCAGGGAGTTTTGGACAGGCCTCTGAGAACAGGACTCTCACCCACAGGCAAATATGCCCTTTACATTACCACAGGACAGAGCCCTATGCAGTAAAAACCATTCCTGGATTAGACTGTGGGGTAAAATTTGAGCAAAACCAAAGCTATCTGCCACTTTGTATGTTAGCAGGTGTGACATCCCACTCAACCCAAAGAAGGGAGGAGTGAGTGACTTGAGATTTGCTGATCTCCTTTAGTTAAAATGAAGGCAGGAAAGAATACCAAGGAGTTGTAAATAATGAATTATATTTATTAACAGAGCTCATTAGTTGTTTTCTTAATCCCTATAATACGATTGTGGTAAGTTTTGTAGGGTGTAGTAGAAGGTTAATGGAGGGAGTGGAAAGAAGGGAGAGAAAGATATTTCACGAGCCCTGGGTTCAGTGTCGGTCCTGTCAAGGAGGTGTCCAGTCTCTGCTGGCACTGCCTACACAGCAATCTTTTCACTGCCTTAGATTGTTCTGGAAATGGGTCAGTGGGCTAGTAGGGTCTTTAAGTGGTTTTGGGTTTCCCCTGCCAGAATTACTGCTATTTGATCTTTTCTAGGACAGGCACTATTCAAAAACAAGTCTTTCCTTCACTGATGTTTTTTCTGCTAACCTTTGCATTGTTTTGCAATGTGGTTTCATATGGAAAAAGCTCAGAGAAGTGCTGTCTTGCTTCAGAAGGCTCCTTTCTCTGACCATAACTTCCTCTTATTGCCATGCTAACACATTAGAGAAATGTTTGAGACATTTAATGGTATATTGTCCAGATCCTTACAGCAGGTCAATACAGGGTGGCCAGGAAAATCTACATTCTCTGGTCACAACTTGCCTTGTCTTCATCACATTTATACTTCCTAGCAATCACCATTTTTAAGACAGTGCCCTTTCCTTTGGTAAGGGCAGACCCACAGTATACACAAGGTGTACAGGGCTTAATGAGCCCTTTTGTGAATGCTCTCCTTCCAAAGGAAAGCTTACACATTGGCTGTTGTAGCTCTGATGCTCCAGCCCCTGCTGTTGTCATTGAATCTTAAAGACTGTTCTCACTTTGCAAGTACCAGTTTGAAAACTATGTCAGTATCAGGCAAGTGTCAGTCCAGTGTGCTCCTTGAGGTGACTAAGATCATTATGTAAGGAACTTCTAACCAGGAGTTACCAGCCTTGAAGAGCAAAGCATCCTGGAACGTACATACTTTGTTAACATACTTTGGAACTTTCAGATTAGAGTGTTCTTAAAAAATCTGTTATAATACTAAAAAACATATCCACAGGTCAAAAGATCTCTTCTCAGGCGAAGACCCCAACTCACGGGCATGGGCAATGTGGGAAAATGCTTGTGTAGTCATCTGCAAATTACTAACCAATCCTAGGAAAGGGGAAGAGTTACAAGGAAGGTACTAACCAAGGAATGGTAGTATAAAGTGTGTGACAGTCATTGGAGAGGTGTGCTGGCTTTGTGGATTTATTCCTCCAGCACTCGTCTCTGTGAAGACATGAAATAAAGCTATATCTTGATTCTGTGTGTAGATTGGCTTATTGCACATTGGGTACTGAACCCTGCTTGTGGGACAACAATGCTGTGCCCTGCTCTGTGTTCAGGGATTTACAGGCAGAGCACTTCTGGAGTGAGAGAATAAAGAGGATCTGTGCCAGCAGCATGTGCATCATCTGTGTTGCTTTGGCATTGCACTAATCGACAAGAGAAAGCTGGGTGACCCCCAACTGCTAAGACAACATTACCTGCAAGGGGTGAAAGTTGGGGATCATCATGTCAGCAAGGAGAAAACCAGTGAGCTGCTGGCATCACTGCTTCTGAGCCTGTGAGTTGTTAAAGTAGGTTCCATTTCCTGAACATGAGTGGCTAGAACACGAAGAACTCAGGCACTCTGTTATCTGCCCTGATAGAGATATTGAGGCATGCTCTCCCAGGACTGAACAAAGTCACCCCACTGTAAAGTATTTACAGCTTTGCAACTCCTTCTCCTTCTGGGAGGGTGTAAGGAATGCAGCAAAGGCTTGTTGTGAGGGATGCAAATGGACACTGGCCCATTTCTTTCCTGATGGGTACAGAGGTTTGACTCTGAACTGTCAAAGAGCTGAGGGAATAAACCTTTGCAGAGAGCAGCCTGATGATGCACAGCCAGATGACTTCTGGATCTGAGATGACTCATTCCCACCCCTAGCTCAGAGTCAGGCAAATGTGCAGATACCTGAAGTGTGCTGGTAGAGTAAACCTCTTTTACTGTTTTAACTGCATTCACAGCAAGGTAGCTAGCTCTAGAAGTAAAAACCAAAAGGTATTCTGCCAACTGACAGAATTATAATGCTGCAAACCCAAAATTCAACAGGCCTGAGTTACATTAATGGACAGATAAGCATCAGAAAGGTGAACTCTCAGGTGAGCCCTGAGGGGAACAGAACAGACCCGATTCTTCCATTTTCACAGTGACAAAATATGGAGAAGCTGGCGATGCAAAGGGAAGGGTGATAGATTCAAGCAGTGGCCTCAGAGAGCAGGAAGGACTGAGTATTTGCTTTTCAGTAAAGCGGTATCTACCAAACTCTCCAACTGCTTCCAGACTGGCTTGGCTTTGTAGTGAACTATAGCTTCGGAAAAGTGGGAAACATGAGCTCTGCCCCAGTCTCTGCTGCACATCATCATTTTCAGAGTAATAAAGATAAAAAAAGTGAAAAAGAAGAAAGTAAAGGCGTGTGTGTGAAAAAAAAAATCCGCCTCTTAAATTGCCCAAAGCAAAATCAAGGAGAAGGAAGCTACCCTTAGCAAAGCTGTGAATAGGCAGCATTAGCAGATGATGAAGGTGGCCATGTTATCTAATACTGTAGAACATGCATCATGCATATTTAATAGCATTGTTTAGCTTGTATTTGTCACAGCATTACAGCTTGAGGCTGCTTCTAAAGCCATGGGTAGAGCCAGAAAGGTTTTAATTGAATTTTAGAACTTTTGACTGGAGGTCATGCATACTGAGAAACCTACAAAGCTTTAGTAGGAGACTTCCATGCATTCCCCATTTTCAGCCCTTACATAAAGCAAGTCAGCTGCTAGTTGTATTTGTTGAGAGTCAATCAGGTTTGCAAATTAACTGTGTATAAATACGCAGTTTAAGTATATATGTATATATATATACATATAGTTACATGCAAACACAACGAACATGCTTAACTTGAGACATGAAGGATGAAATTTATGATGGAGGCAGAAGAACAAACAGGTAACATTTAGCTATGAAAGAGAGAAAAGGAAGGTGCCTAGAGCGATGGGGTCAGGATGATCCCATCTTCTCAGAGGACATATTTAAACTCTGATCACTGTTCTTGAAATGGCAAATGCTGACCCATAAAAAAATCACTGGTTATTGTCTTTTGCATTGCAATATCTCCAAAACCTAGTCAGAAATTAGCATCTGCATCACTTCCAGACACTCAAAGTATGCCCATATGCCTAGATGCCTATAAAACCCTTGAACCAGAGCTGCAGATTTTCTCCCCTATTTTCTTGACCAAGAAAGAAACTAAAGCTAACAAATAAGGATTTATAAATGGTATCTCTCCTAAGCAGGGAGCAGGCTTCCAGGAAGAGCTTTACTTTGGTCCTGCTTAACACTTAATGTGTCTACTTGGCTTTATGCATCTCCCCACAGGTTGGACCAGTGCTCATGCTGTCCTGGTGCAGAACTCTGCTCCCAGCCCTGCTCACACGAACTCTGAGACAATTGGGGATGTTGCACAGGAGCTGTGTGACTATCTGGCAGATCATTTCTCCAGCAGATTTCTACTCAGGAGGCCATCTCTTTGCCCATTTTCTACCAGGTGGACTAGAAAACCCATCAGGCTGAGCTCAGCTTAGATTACAGACCTCCCAGGCTGACCTGTACAAGGCAAAATGAATCTTCTGAGAATGCAATTAGGAAAATGAGAGCAGCTCCTCTCCCCAGTAGTCTGGACAGCAGGTGTGCCTTTCCCTTTGCAGGAGTGGGCCAGTGGAGTTCTGAAGTAGAACAAAGCAGTTTTGTAGAAAAACAAGTACCTGAATTTGCAGTGTGAGCTGCTGACAGACATGCTGACAGAGACAGCACAGTTCAGCTGTGTCTGCTGGCAATCAAGGTACAGGTGCCAGGCTGGCAGCATAAACTGAAAAATCCAGGTAAAGTGAAGATGCCCAAGTTGTAGAAGAAATCATGGAAGCAAGACCTGGAAGTTTACATGTGCAAATGATGTACACAGTTGTTTCCTTTCACAAGAAACCTAATGAAATCCTGCATTGTATGCTTCCAGCAAGATTTTAATCCCCTATCTCATTCTTTGCAAGCACTTACATACCATGGGACTAGCCTTACTTGCAAAAGCACTTACCAGAGACAGCCTCTCAGGAAAAGGGCTGCTGCTGTTAATAACTCCATTCAAATTGTTAATTATTTTCATCTTTCAAACACCACATAGATGTTGGCTAATTATAACTCTTCTGATAACTATTTATGTCTCTGTCTCTGCAGTTTGGCCACATTCTTCCCTTAGAAGTGGCTGTACCTGTTGGATGTGTCAAGTTTCAAGGCAGGCAGGTATTTTGCTTACGCTTAACAGCAATTAAATATTTGAAAAAAGTCACATGACCTTTCTTCTAACACTGGAAGAATATGCATGCAGCAGAACTTCTTCCTGGTATCAACATAGGGTGATTTTTTATTTTCTAAGAGACCTCATTAGACACAAACACCCAAATGCTGTTTGACTACAGTAAACATACAGTTAAGAAAATATTGAGAAAACCAGGCTTTATTAATCACTGAAAATTAGATAGCAAGAAATGAAATGAGCCAGTACAGCTCACTTCAAAGCTGTGAAGTCACATGAATCATGATGTGTAAACAGAGAACCCATTTTCCATCATTATTCAGATGCAGTAATGCAGACTAAGACCAGACTAATAAAATGACACAGTAAACGTACCCCAGTACCTGACTATTAATATAAATGAAGACAAAAATTATCGTTAACTCACTGTTCGAATTGCAAAGGCTTCAACAGGGATTCACAAAGGAGCTTTCTTTACACTAACCAGTTAAAACAGGGCCGTAAATAGATGCCACACCTCCACAGTCCTAAGGTCACCACTTATCTGCTAAATCACACTGGCTCCCTTACAGCTATTTTAATTTAAACTTGTTTTAGCTAATGATTCTTTGTTAACAGTGTTTCACGGAGGGGATCGGTCTGGTTTGGTGTGGGGTGAATAGACTGTAGTGCGCAGACGGCATGTGAGAGCGCAGCGATCGCTATCACTCTGACAGGACACTCACTCGGCGACTTCCAACCGGAGATCCCACAAATAAGCCTCTCCGCGTCTAGGCCCAAACAAACAAACAGCGTCTCTGAAAGCACGATCTGGAAAGATCAGGGCTGGCAGATTTTCAGCCGCTGCGGTTACCATCCCCATTGTTAGCATTTCCGCACCACGGCTCGTTAAAAGCGTCACTAGAACGTTACGCGGGCAGCCAGCGGAAGGCCCAGCCCAGGCCTCGGCTCGCGCGGCCCTCACGCCACCATCTCTGCGCGGGGCCTGCCCGTCGCTTCTTCCCCCGCAGCCTCCTGGGCTGGCCGCACGGCCTGACCCTCCCGGAGGGGGCTCTGCGGGCTGCTCCCCGCAGACCAGGCGCGACTAGGCCGCTCGCACCCGCCCCTGCGGGAGGGGTCCCGCGCCCCGCCGCGTGCGTGTCTGTCCTCCCCCCCCCCCTCCCGCGCCGCGGCGAGAGGCGGAGCTCAGCCCACCTGACGGCGGCGGACGCTGCTGCAGTGCGCGGAGCCGCCGATCCCCGCTGGCCGCCGGAGCCCCGCGGCCGCTGTTCGCCGTGAGCGGGGGTGCTGGGGGGGGCAAAGCAGGGGGAGTGGGAGGGAGAGGGAGGAACAGGTAGGGGGAACGGTCGGCGCGGCGGGTGGGGACGGACAAAGCCGCCGCCATATTTGGCGTATGGGCAGAAAAACAAGCGAGGCCGGCCCTTGAGCGCGGTGGGGGGGCCGGGTGCGCGGGCGGCGGTGGGCACGGGGGGGGGGTTCCCGCCCCCAGCCGTCGCCACGGCCGTGGCGGGACCACCTCAGGGGTGGCCGAGCGCCTCACCCCCCCCCCCCCCCCCCCCCCCCCCTTTCCCTGGGCCCCCCCTTGGGGCCGCCGGACGTGACTGGCTGGTTTAATTTGTCACGCTGCCATTGGCTGGCGGCCGGTGCGTGACGTCAAGGCGCTGCGCTGCGCGGCCGTGCGGCTATTTATACAGGCGGAGGGGCGCTGCGCAGAGGGAGCGAGCAGGCGGGTCGGGCCCGGGCAGGTCGGCGGTTTCATCGCGCCTCATCCCTGTGCCAGCTGCGGAAAAGCGACCGAAAAGCCCTGTTCCGCCTGTGCCGGAGCGTCCCTTCGGCGGCGGCTCAGCTTTTGTTTCCGTTTGCGCAGCGCCCGAGCGCCCCCACCGAGCTTTGTCTTCTCCCGGTCCCTGTGGGGAAGGCGCGGCCAAGATGGACCCTTGTCACACTGAGGAGACCGAGGGCGAGATCCCCGGCCTGGGTAAGGCCCGGCGGTGGCGCGGGGCGGGGAGGGTGGCGGCGGTGGCGGAGGAGGAAAGGGGGGGGGGTGGGGCGGCTCGGACCGCTGCTGGGGGTGGGGGGGAGGGGCGGCTGGTCCCGCCCGATCCCGGGCCGCGGCGCCGCCGAGCGCCCGCCTTGGCGCCTGCTGGAGGCGGGGGCCGCGCGCACCGCTGACGCGGCCTCGGCGGCCGGGCCGGGCCTGGCTGTGCGGCGGCCTCACGGCGCGGCCGCGTGCGCCCCTCCCCTCCCCCCGCCGCGTGCGTCGTGGCGGCCGCGGCGCTCGGTGGAGCCTCGGGGCGGGAGCCGCGCTCCCGGAGGGGCGGGCGGGGGGCGGGAGCAGTTGTGAGGCCTCTGTCCCGCGCGCTTCTTGCCGGTACCGCGTGGGAGTGGGGGGCAGTTGCATTGGGGCGGGAATTGGTTTATGGGAGCCGGGGGGTCATAAACGAGAAATGCGTAAATCGGAGTTTATTCCAGGTATAATCCTTGCGACTGCAGTAACGTCCACTATTATGTAGAATAAATCTTGTGAAAACAGCTAGTCAATAAAACGGAAGTTGAAAGTAAAGGTTGCTGGACGCCATAACAGTCTCGTCTTAAAATGGTGACCTCTGCCAGTTATTGCAAAACAGCCCTCCCTCCGTGCCTGCTATCTCTGTTTACAGGGTTCTCAGCTGCTGATAACTGGTTAACTCCTCCGTTGTTAAGGCCAGTTACTAGTCAACATTATTTTAGAATCTTTATTAAACAGCAGAAAATCTACACAAAGTACATTATCAAAGCACTGAGTGGGTTCATTTCAAAACCAGCACTGGTTAAACAAAAAAAAAAGCCAAACCACCTTTTGCACTTCAAAATTGCCATAAAATAAGCCTACATGCAACGTATTCAGTTAATGCAAATTGTCTAACACAACACTGATTAGGTGTAACTCTTGGACTTAGACTTTGACTAATTTTCATCATAATGAAGTCAGAAAGGACTTGACCTGTAAAAACAAAAAGCATATGTATTTTATGCATTGAAAGACAAACTAAATCATTAGTTTTTTTCCTATTTCTTGGGGAACAAATGCCTTGTTCCTGTACAATATCCCGTTCTGTTCTAATCCTACATAGAATTTGTGACCTGAAATGCTGTTCAGTGTAGCAGGTGGCAGGAAACCCAAGACTTTTAAGTTAGTTCTAGGTAGAACTGAGTAACTAAACTATGCAAAAGTAGCAAGTACTTAGGAAAGAATGATTTACAAAATGCAACTTCATTAAAGAAAAGATAACTTTTTTTTCCCCCCTTCATTAGGTAGCTCCCTTCCTAGGAAGAAAGGAATTGTCTGAAAACTGAGCTGAAGATCTGGTAGCACTTTCAGCATGGTGCTTGCTGTACCCTCTACCTTGTGCTGAAAGCATGAGCTGACTGGAAGGGGCAGAGGGGGCCTTTCACTAGAACAAGTTAAAAGATAGTGAGCATGAGCATAGTCTGGTTCATAACTCTGAAGTGTCAAGGGCTGGTTTCCGTGAGGATGTTACAGTTCCCTCTCCAGTTTATATAGAGCTATATAAATGGGAGAATTTGGCTTGGCGTGAAGGAGTCATACAGTCACCTCAAATGGATGACCCCGAACAAAATGGAGAAATAATTCTCAAGTCTTGCTGTGGCAGGGAAGTAAAGGAAGGTTAAAGTGTCCCAGTGTTACAGCTCTGCTTGGAGGACTGGGAATGAGTCCCATACAAGTATTAGGAGTATTTATTTTTTTTTGCTGGGGACTAGGCACATGGCTCCAGCAGAATTTCTTTGAGAATCTGCTTCCCAAGTCTTGCTTTTCCTTGGAATTGGCAAGCACCATTTTGATGCAGGTGACCTATTTATTACCACCTTGTTGACTCTCCCGTCCAATTTTACTTAGAAGTGTCACCTCATGCATTTAGAATGATATACAAGGTTCAGCTACCTCTGCACGTTAGATGTATTGTGCTCTGGACAGAAATTCCCACAATTGCCTTTAAAATACCCATTTTTTGTTTCCCTTGAGGAATTTTGAGGATGAAGTGAGGTTACATGACTCTTTTTAAGGAAAACACAATGCTTGTTTCTGCAGACATGTAGCTTCCTAAGATTATGAAGGAGACTGTACTAGCCCTAAACAAGTACTTCATTACAAATGTTAAGAATGTAAAATGGTAACTTGTAGCTGTTAGAGTAGAAGAAAAACAGATGAGGAAACACTTAACCCTTACCTTATCAATCAGGTACTCCTGTTTAATCTTGTCGTTCTTGAAGTCTTCATTAACATCCAAGACTAGAATAGGCATCTCTTTAAGATTCTCAAAATCCACTCTGTTAAATGGAATAACATCAGGCTAGTAAAATTGTATAAAGTACTCATAAACAATATAGCACTTCAGTTGCTTTCCAAATCATCCTAAGGGCATAGCATTACTTAGATTACCACATGTACCTGTATTAATGCTGCCCATGACTTAAGTGTAAAGCCCTAGTTAAGTCTGTCCTTAATTGCTCTTGTGTAACCCAGTCAACATTGTAGAACAAATCTGGCCTTCTCATATGGATTTTTATTGTACAATTGGGGAGGAAATGCTTTTAACCTTTATTTCCTTTACTTCATTTTTTTTGTTAAGGAATCAATTGTCAGCAATGTGATTTTTTTTTTTTTGGTAAGAGGCAGTACTTTCAATTATCACTTGCCTGTGTTGCCCCCACCCCTTTCTAGTTGTCTGTGAATCAGTGTACTAAGGTGCAGTGGAGGGGGGCAGCTCTTTCATGGGTTGTAAGGCTGGTATTCAAAATCACTCAGAGATAAGCAAGACTATTTTGTCTACAGGGTAGGAGCAGATGGGAGCAGTAGCGGGTGCAACTGGATGTATTGTTCTCTTAAAGCAATAGTCACTATCTGTTCATATGTGTGAAAAGCATTTCTAAAATGCAGTAAGTGCTGAGCAACATTCTTAACTTGTGTGTATAGACTTAAGTATTGCTGTGAGAAACACAGGAAATGCTTGTTCACAAGTTTAGAATGAGTACACAATGTAAATGTTTCCAAAATTCCACACTATACAGTGTCTTCTTGTCCCTGAGCATTTGGCTCATTCTACATGAAACTTAGGAAAGTAGATGATTGATACTGTTATCTTCCTGGAATTGTTATGCTTCTCATTCAGTAGATACTCTTAAGCCTGCTTTCACATTTAGAGGTCCCTTAAATGGGAAGCTACTAAGTATCAGTAAGGAAGGGAGAGATATGCAGAGATTACTTTGTTGCTGACTGTGTTTCTTGTGGGTAACGGTGCTTGTCAAAAGCCTTTCTAATTATTGTTTGGTTTGGGGGTAGAATTAATATTTAAACATTGATGAAATACAGTCATCCTAGTTTAAAGGCAGTTGAGACATTACCCTGGCTTGGATTGGATGGAAGCTGTAACCTGTCTGTGATCAGCCACTGAACACCATTTCAACTCTGTCCTGTTGCTAGGAACTTCCAGTTAACAAAACTTGTATCTTTGCTGGAGTTACAGCTACATAGATTTGTAGGTGAAGCTAATGCTTACCCAAGGCTTTACATTACATGAATTCGTTACTTTCCTGCCAAGAGACAAACTTCCATCTGCATATAACCTAGAGAAATAATTTCTGTGCCAAGAAGCCCAGAGTGGGTCTAAAGATAAGTCTATCTAACTGTACCCAGCTGAAGCTACATTTAAACTTTAGTTGTATCACAACCTTTAGCATAAGGTAGGCAAGAGCCTTGCCTGTAAATTGAAACTTGCTTACAGAAAATGTGTTCATACCTCATAGTCCTTTCATGAAGCCAGGTTTCATGTTTATAGTGGAGGTTTTCCAAGTATTCAAGCTCAATTCCTTGCTCCTCTTCTCTCCCCCTTGTCTGTAACCTTTCCATGCATTTCTGAAAAGTACAAGCCTGGATGTGAATCATGCTGAAGCCTCAAAGTCAGCTAAACAGATCAAGTGGTCCTTAAATCAGGAGTAATGCTAGACATTACTGAGCATTAATTTTAAATGCTTGGCTGAACATGAGTTAAATCTAGAATAACTTCTCTTTAAAAATGAGGCACTTTAGCTAAATGCAGTAAGTAGTTCTCACTAAGAGATTATCTTAACTTCAATTCAGGAGTATTTGGGAAGTCAAACTTGATTCAGAAGTTAATTTCAGCCTTGGATCCTTAGAGTGAGGAGTGTTAGCAACTAGTATTTGCTGACATCAGAATTGTAGGGAAGGGTGGTTAACTTGGTCTCTGAAACATGAATTTATTAATATGCTTCCCATTACATGTGGAGTGAGGGGAAGCTAATTCAGCGCTAGTCACTGCAGTATTATGTCCTGAGTACTTAGGAACCCTCCTGGAAACTGAAGCTGGCGCTGAAATATTTTCACTTTTAGTGAACATACCTGAGGTGTGGTTCTTAGGTAGATCATGCCATCCAGTTCTATCTCAGATTCAAACTGATTCAAAAGCCATGTGTGCCAGTCCTGATAAATAGCCCACTCTGTTTCATTAATATTTCCAGACTCAAACAGATTAGAAGCGAATATGTATCTGCAGTGGAAGAAATCAGTCTCATGTCAGGAATGACCGAAGGAAACTACTACAACAGTTCTCAACTACAATCATCAAAGTTATTCTTAGTTAATCTAGGAGTTATTCTAGAATCAGAATCATGGTACAAAAAAAAAAAATCTGCCCATTCTTAGATCTGTAAAACAGTTGTAATACCATCCTGTTCACTCAAACACGGTCCGGGCAGATACTAGTTTGATATTAAACATTTCCCAAGCTCCACCTCTTTAAGCATAAAGATCCAGAGCTTTTAATCTGAACTCTTGCTGTACTGTGAGAGTAGTTACCTGTCACTGTACACGGATCTCTCAAAAAATTGCACTGGATGTTCTGCTTCTTGTAGCTTGGCTGAGACGGGTTTTAATTGTGCTCTTACTCGGCTCAAGCAAGCGTAAGTCTGAAATGTATAAGCCCATCTTGTGGGTTTATCATACAGCATTTGAAGTAGATTTCCTCCACTCTTCTGAGATGTTGAAAGTTCCTGAGGGACAAGAGAGAAAACTTAATACCAGCAGGCATACTTAATTTGCAGGATCTGATTCCTTTTTCTCAACCTAGAATTGTGGTGTGTTGAAATAAGACTTCATGACCTTGGTGCTTTAGTTTTTGTTTCTAAGGAAAAATGCTTGGGCATAGGAATAAAGAGACTTGTTTATCGGATTATCGTAATTGATGGCTTCTTTAGCAGAAGTTGATCACTGAGTTTCAGACTTTAATGGCATTCAATTTCTAAGTAGCTTTCACAATTCCAGAGTGCTTGACCAGCTGGTACAGTAGCAGGGATAACTGGATGCTCTAGGCTCAGTAGAGCTGAGTTTTGGCATGGTTTCTCGGCTAGTCACAGCAGTTTCTTCTGTGCTCTATATCTCCCCAAGCCTCCTAAATCATCACACCTACCTCATATTCATCTCCAGCTGTCTGGATGTTGCACCATTTCGCAATGGGTTCAGGGATGATCTCCCACTCATCACTGTGTTTCTCTAGTAGCCTGACAAATGTCGACTTCCCAGCAGCTGCACAAGATTTGAAAAGTTCAGTGAGGCTGTGGATTAGACTGGTATTACTGATACAGATTGGCAGTTGTGAGGTTTCTTTAAGAGGCTGTAGGCAGTGTCAGTGCAGTGTTTGAGTTGCAGAGCTCCACGGAACTCCGGACGGGCTGTGAGGTTCTGGGGAACGGCTGTCTAGCGCACTTGCCGAGCAAACAGCTCTAATCTCCAGCGCCAGAAGACTGTGCCTAGGCCGGGCGGCCGATAAGGAGGAGGCAGCGGCGGCTGCGCCTCCATTTTAGGAGCAGGCTTGTGGGGGCGGCGCAGAGCGCGGCATTGTTGAGGAGGCGGCGTGCAGAGACCGGCTGCTGCGCCTGCGCGGCGCGGGGCGCGCGGGCGGGGCCGCGGCGCAGGCGCGGCCGCTGAGCTGGCGCCGGAGGGCGGCAGTGTGACGCAGCTGCGGGTGGGCGCGCGAGAGGTGTCCCCGCGGGTCGCGCTGCCGCGGGCCTGGCCCTTGGTGTTAATGTTGGATCCTTGAGCTGGGAGGAGCGCGCGGGCGGCCCCGGGAGCGGGCGAGGGGTGAGTGACTCCCCTGAGTCCAGGAAGGACGGGGTGTTCGCTCACTCCAAGCCCACTCCCACAGCGGTTAGCTGCCGGCGAGGACGCGCCGTCCTCTCTGTAACGAACCCCCGGCGTGTCGGGCCTGGGCAGGGCCCTGGCAGTGGGCGGCGAGGTTCCCCTCCCCCAACCCCGTGCGATGGCGCCAATTCCTGAGAATCGCTGGGAGCGGGTCTCGGCCCAGCGACAGCAGACAAAGTGCCAGCTCATGATCCCTCCCCCGCCTTTCTGCAGAGTTGGGTGTAAAAACCCCTTCAGCTGCCCTTCTCTTAAAGCATCACCTCGGCGCGCTCCCATCCTCAAGCTCTTAACAGCCGCCGGTGAGAGGCTCGGCCTGCCTCCCTCCCTTCCCCGCCACCCAGCTCACCGATATTTCCCTCGATGGAAATCTTCCTCAGGCGCTTTTGGAAGCTGGAGTCCAGGGAGCTGGTAGGGCTGAGGCAGTGCCGTTTGGCGGGAGTAGACATTGTGCTGCAGAGCGGGGAGTTCACGGGGCTCCCGGCTGCTCCAGCCCTCTTTAAGTCTCCCGCCAAGCAGTGGGCGGGCTGGCCGCCTCCCGCCACCACTCCCCGGGAAGAGGCGGGGGCAGCGCTTCTGCCCCCCACGCAACGAGCTGCGGACGATTCTTCCGCCGCTCCCGCCCGGGCGGGGAGCGTGGCTCCTCTGCTGAGCTGCTGCTTCAGAGCTGGTTAAAGTGGATGTTCAGCAAGTGAAATCAAGCAGAGCTGCTTGGTTCGTAAAATGGTTCCCCTACTGACTTGATTTGCATTAATGTAAACGAGTTCTTCATGCTGTTTGATACACAGACATAAACTTGAGAGTATCTTTCTCCTTTTTTAAAAAGCACCCAGCTTTTGCGGGCAGGTAGCTGTTAATAGTCCAGATTGGTAGCTGTTAAACTTTTTACATAGTTATGTGAGGCGTGAGCCCATTTAGACTCGAGGCAGGCAGTGAGATGGCTCAGTCAAGTCTGGTATTGCCTGGAAAGGGAGCATGGATGGAGGAAGGTCTATAGGCGCTGCTTTGAGCGGCACTGCTCCTTGGCTCCTCAACTACAGTGTGAGCCTGGGCATGTCTGGGCTTTATGAAGTTGCTTAACTCTTGTCACAGGTTCTCTGTAGGCAAGTTGAAACATGAACTGGTGCTTTTCAGGGTAAAGAAGGGGGATGAAGGACTCTTAGAGAATAGTTTTTACGGGTGCAGCTGAGGTTGTGATACCGTAAGTCATTCCTGTAACCTCTTGTTGCATCTGTACTCATGAGATTCAGGGTGAAACCTAGCTAGGTCTGGTGTGTTTGGAGGAGACGGGAGGGAGTTTTATTTTCCTTTCTCTTATCATGATTGTGACCCATGTCTCTTCTTTTCCCATCTCCTACAAACACACCAGGCTTCAGTGACCGAAGCGAGCAGATTGTTTCACGTGGGGTAGCGTCAGCATTTGAAGCTGGTAAGTGCTAGTTCCCACATACTTCTTTGTTCAGACAGACTCCTCACTCTCCGTGCAACGCGTACCGCGCTTGTGCCCGGGCGAGTGTCGGTATTCGCGACCGGCCCCAGTCCCACACCTGCGGCCGCGGGCAGGGGGACGGGGGGCAGCGGCCGCCGGGGCATGTGCGGCGTGGCGCCGAAAGGCGCGGAAGCCCGCGCCGCGGCTTTGTTCGGAGACGGCAGGCAGGCGACGCATGCGCACCAGCGGCCGGGCCGGGGGTGGCGGGGGAGCGTAGAGTAGCGAGGACGCATGCGCACCCTGGCGGGAGCGGCGGGGGCGCGCTGGCGGAGCGGGTGCGTGTCCCGGGGCGGCGGGGCGCAGTGGCGTTACGGAGCATGCGCAGGCGGGGCCGGCGCGCTCCGGGCGGTGAGGCGCATGCGCCGCGAGCCGCAGTCGGCCACGCCGCAACCCCGCTCGGGAGCCGGTCGGCAACGAACGCAGTCCGCCCTCGGCAGCGGCCGTTCACCGCACGCCGCTTGCTCGACCGCCGGCCACGGCTACGGCGCGCTCGGCGGGGACTGCGAGTCGTCGGGCCGACCAGGGCAGGGCGGTGTCTGGGGGCCAGGGTTCTTTGTGCGGTGGAAGGCCCGGCCCAGCGGAAGCGGGAGCACCCGCCGCCATTTCCTAGCGCGCTCTCGCCACAGGCTCGCCCGCTCGCCGCCGCCCGACTGGGACTAGGCGCTCTCCGGACAGCGGATCAGGCTTGGAGCCCTAGAACCACCGCGGAGCCCCACCATGTGTGCGTGCGGGGATGGGGGCAGGGCGCGGGCCGGGGGGCGGGCCAGGCGTGCGCCGGGCGGGAGCGGCTCTGTGTGTGTGAGGCGGGCAGCGGTCCGAGGTAGAGGAGGCTTTCGGGGGCGGGTGGGCACGGGCCAAGGGGGCCGCCGGGCGCTCTGAGGGGGTGCGGGTGGCGGCCGTGCCGTGCGGCGTCTCAGAGGGCCCGTTTTGATCTTCTCCAGCAACCACAGAAGCCGAGACGGAGACAAGCCTCACGCCCAACGTGATGCTCAACACAGAGAGCAGCGAGGGATATGTGGTGAAAGTCAGGGGGCTGCCTTGGTCCTGCTCCACTGAGGAGGTGCAGAGGTTTTTTTCCGGTAAGCTGAACTGCGGTGGGGACTGGGGTCTGGAAGAGGGGCCCAGTGGAACACTGGCAGTTGGAGTGCTGCAGTTAGCGGTTCCAAAAGGCACTTCAGTAGCTAGTGAAGTTTGTAGTGCAACAAGTGCCTCAGTAGGACGCCGTATGGAAAGCTATACACTTGCTAGCAGGAACTAAGAGATGAAGGAGCAAATTATTTGTTCTGATTCATTTTTTTACCAACTGGTTGTTAATACTCCTTATTTCATTTCATGCTGATGAGAAAGTCCAAACCAGTTACCATCAAAAGCACATAGGACATGCAACCCGACAAAAAAGCTTTGAAAATAGCAATTTGGGTTTATCCTTAGTGTTTTGGTAATCTTCAAGCTTGACAAGAAGGGTAACTTAACTTTTAGTTAGTCCCTTAGTTTGTTGGTTGCTACAAAAGGTATAACATGAATACTGCTGGATTTGTTTCCTTGATAGAACTTGATAGTTGTCATTATTTTGATTCTTTTTAATATCTGAAGCTTTTACAGGACCATCGTGACCTTAATAGTTAAATTGATTCTGGCCTTCCTCTTTCATTTACAGATTGTAAAATTCTAAACGGGGCTTTGGGTATCCGTTTCATCTACACCAGGGAGGGCAGACCAAGTGGAGAGGCATTTGCTGAGCTTGAATCAGAGGAAGATGTGAAATTGGCACTGAAAAAAGACAGAGAAACAATGGGACACAGATATGTTGAAGGTTTGACTCAGTTGGTCTAGTAACTGACTAAATGTGTTTGTGCTTGATGGTTTTTTGTTTAAGTGTTTTTCCTGTCTCTTTAAAATGCATGTGAAAGGGCAAATAGACTTGTGATACACAAGTTGACTAGTTTGAAGCAAGGCAAATGACTTTTTAAACTGTGGTGCCTATTCCAGAATGCATTAATTCTAAGTGCCTTTTACAGTTTTCAAGTCAAACAACGTTGAAATGGATTGGGTTCTGAAGCATACTGGTCCCAACAGCCCTGATACAGCTAATGATGGTTTTGTACGTCTTAGAGGACTCCCATTTGGCTGTAGTAAAGAAGAGATTGTACAGTTTTTTTCAGGTATGTAGGATAAAAGTAGTAGCTATAGCACTATTGGTCTATGCTTACACCTCCCCCATCCCCATGGATTGCCCAGTAGTACTTCCAACAGCAGACTGACGGGTATTAGAAGTAAATAAGCAATTCTTCATTAGTTACCTGGGGCCGAAGGATCAATTTCTAAAGTACCTGTTTATCAAACAGTTGAGGGAAATTCCGAAAAGTCGCTCTAACTTATACTTAGCGAGACTTGATGGTTCCAAGCAAGGACAGCAGAAAAACAAGTGTCTTGCTTTCTAAGTTAGAAGTGAACAATTGAGATGGGAGGATGTTTCCACCCACAGTGTTAGCTGGTTCTTGCTATTCAGTGAAGGATG
Organism: Colius striatus; assembly: GCF_028858725.1. NCBI lineage: Eukaryota > Metazoa > Chordata > Aves > Coliiformes > Coliidae > Colius > Colius striatus. Next base: position 14,589,593 of record NC_084767.1, read on the forward strand.
TAGAACGCCTTTTAGTGTTGAGCTTAGTGCAGGGAGCAAGATCTGAGGGAGGGAGTGCATTGTGACCATGGTCACTTGCAAATGTAGGTTTAATATTGAATAAGATTTAAGGAAAAAAACAACCTGAACTCTACTCCACTACAGATTCCCCCGTTACTTCCTAGGGGGAAACCCCCCACCCTTGATGCTGTCTAGCTTAAAGTTTTTATGGTGAAGAGATAATGTCTGTATTGACCCATTCTCACTTTTTTGCAGCTGTTTTATGTTTTAGGATCTGGAATATTCTTATAAATGGCTAAGGATGAAATCTTCTGGTTTATCTAGGATTTAACTCGCTAGTATTTTTAAACTAGTAGATGACTAAATGTTTTAAAATCAGCTGGAATGTTTTGCTGTAACAAGAATGACTGAGCTTACTGTTTTGCTTTAAAACAAAGTAGAAATATTTCAAACTTTACCACTTCAGGACTTGTTTTTTGTTTTCTGAATCACCAATATGTTTCAAACCAGAGAATTCCTAAGCATGTGCATTTAAAGTTGTTGCTTTCTTACATGGTTAAATGATTCGAGCTTTAAAAACTGTTAATGTTCTTAATATACAAACTGTGCCTCTTCTGTTCAGAAACTAATACTTCTGAAATTACTTATTGGTGTTTTTTTCTTAATTGAGCACTCCTAAAGATAAAATAATGCTGAAGCTTGATGTTTACATAAGACTATTTTGCCTGAGTGACTTCTAGAAAAAATACTTGTTATATGTAAAGCTGTATTACTTGCTGTCATTAAATTATGTTGAAAAGTTCATCTTAAATACTTTCACAGAATTGAAGAGGTTTGTAATAATATGTCAGCTTCTTAATGCACCCTGCATTAGATGCCTTCTCTGAGAGGTTGTACCTGACACTCAGAACATTTCTGTGCTCTGCAGGGTGGGTTAAGAACATGAACTGAATGGTATGTGATGGTGGATCTCTTTCTGTTGACATGTTCTTTCTTCTAGTGTTCTAGAATCAACATACCATTCACTTACAAGTGTTAAAATTCTGGTGTTTTTAAAGCTTTAAGAAAATCTCATGACTGGGCTTGTGATGTTAATATTGCCCCCCTACTGGGGTTATTTGTCCTTGGGTTGAAGGGTTGGAAATCGTGCCAAATGGGATAACATTGCCGGTGGACTTCCAGGGGAGGAGTACGGGGGAGGCCTTCGTGCAGTTTGCTTCACAGGAAATAGCTGAAAAGGCTCTAAAGAAACACAAGGAAAGAATAGGGCACAGGTGGGGATGGATGGTTGGTTGGCTCTGTCACTTTTCTTATGGTAAACAAGTAAATCCATATTCTCTCTTCTGAAAGTGTTAACATCCCAATAGAAACAATGTTTTGGCCTCTAACTTCCATGATAAGTAAAGGTGCTGCCAGTGTGCAGGTGGCACAGGCTGTTTGGACCTACCAAAATGAAAGACAAAATTGGGCTGAGCTTCAGTGTGCCTTGGAAACGGGTCGTGGCGGAGGAGCGCAAAACTGATAGCTTGAAAAGCAACAAAGTTGAGAGACTATGGCTTTAACTTCTCCAATAGCACCAATTCTGCCTTTAGCTCTAAAGACATGCACAGTACTCTTACTACCATAAGAAAATGTGATACTTTCTAAACTTGTTTTATAAGTTGAAATGTAACAAATTTTCTTACTGTATTAATCTTTGATGTAATAAGCATAGCTTTCAAGAAATTGTCACAAAGGGTTTTTATTCCATTTTTCTTGTGACTATTTTTCATTGAAGCATGCACTTTTTTTTGCCTACGCTGAATCACTGAAGCATAGGCTGGGTTCACTGGCACATGCAGAGCTTTTTGTAGCATCCTGATGGGTTGAAATCTTGGTGGAGGCCGGGTTTTTAACCCTCTGTTTTGTTGCCACATGAGCAAAGAGTGCTGAGTTGAGCGGACGTCAGTCCCTCCTATGTTTTTTGACTAACACTTTAAATTGGGGGGAGGAGGGTGGGGAATCAATAACTGCTCCCCCACCCTTAAGGCTGGGATACTGAGAAGTATGAGGAGCACGTAAACCCTTCAGTAATTGTAATTTCTTGAAAATACACTGATTTGAAAGTAATGTAGTGCATATAATACTATGTCATTGCCTGCATAACAAAGAAACCTGGCTTAAAAGCTACTGCCAGTTTCGAGGCTATGACTAAATGGCTTGTTTGAATGTGAAGTTGTGAGGTGTTTGCAGAAGGAGCGAAGGACTGACTTCTGTTTGTGGCAATGCTTCTAGGTACATTGAGATCTTCAAGAGTAGTCGGGCAGAAGTGCGCACTCACTACGACCCTCCACGCAAGCTGCTGGCAATGCAGAGACCCGGCCCGTACGACAGGCCCGGGCTTACGCGGGGATATAACAGTCTGGGTAGAGGAAGTAGCTTGGAAAGAATGAGGCGTGGAGCCTACGGAGGAGGTAAGTGCAAAGTCCAAGAGGGAGCTGCTCATCTGAGAAGCAGCAACACTTGGGCCTCGGTGTCTTTGCCTGCATTGTAACTGCTGGTTTGTATATGTCCGTGTCATTCTTGTGAAAGAAGTGAGACGTTCTTGTACTGGTTGTCTGCGGCGTGTTGGTGTGTACTTGCATCTTGCTGTAGTTGAAATGAACATGTTGTCCAATCTGTTATAGGTTATGGAGGTTATGATGACTACAATGGGTATAATGATGGCTATGGTTTTGGTTCTGATAGATTTGGAAGAGGTAAGCTATCTCTAATAGGAATTGTAAACAAACTTTTCAATACATCTCCAAAGAAACTAAAATACATCTGAAAGACCTAGAATGGACTCTTTTCTCTGCAGGAATGTCGGACCACAGATACGGCGATGGAGGATCCACCTTCCAGAGCACGACCGGCCACTGCGTCCACATGAGGGGTCTGCCTTACAGAGCCACGGAGAACGACATCTACAACGTGAGTGCTGGCCCTGCCGCGGCAGCCGCCTTCCTGCACCGCAGCGCCGTTTGCTGGCCAAAACGGCTGCCGCGGCGGGGCCTTTAATCTCTGCGACTGTTTTGCGTGTAGTTCTTCTCGCCTCTGAACCCCGTAAGAGTACACATCGAGATCGGACCAGATGGCAGAGTCACCGGCGAGGCAGACGTGGAGTTCGCGACTCATGAGGACGCAGTGGCCGCCATGTCCAAAGACAAGGCAAACATGCGTAAGTAGGGCTGCGGTGGGAACGTGCAGCACTGCAGCCTCATGCATCTGCTGGGACTGGAATGCCAAAGGCTTTATTGCAGCCTTGCAGTTTGGTGTGAGGGTGGTGGGAAAGGTTCTCATGGCATGGTTTTCTCCTTCCAGAACACAGATATGTAGAGCTCTTCTTGAATTCGACAGCGGGAGGCAGTGGCGGTGCCTACGGCAGCCAAATGATGGGCGCGATGGGTATGTGTAATGCTCTAACAGCACTGCCAGACCAGCACTTGGTACCCACCAAAGCTGGCTGGTCTGTATAGCTCCTGCTTCTGTGCCTGGCATAAAAAACTGAAACTCAACATTCTGTCTTAATCACACAGTCAAGGAATCGGAAGGGGTAGTCCAAGACTGGAACACTAGCACATTGGCAGGTATATGAACCTTTTGGGCAACACATTTGAACAATTTGTGGTTGAATGAAGTGGTGTGTGTGGTGGGATGAGTGGCTCCTGGGAGCCTGGTGGTGTGTGTTGGCGTTAGGTGGGAGGTGCCTGTCCTTTTATTCTCCTTCCCCCTCCCTGTTTTGGTTGATTTTTGGAGACCAGAACACTCTGGGAACGGAGGCCATGTCTGTGGGATGTGACCTGCCATCCAAGCCTGGTCTTTGTGGTGAGGGAAAGTCTTTAGAATTGGGAGAAACACGATTGTTCAAGCGATCTTCAGAATTGTGTTGCAAACACATCTTAGATTTTCAAACAAGTCTGAACGTTGGCCACTGCCGTGGGCGTGAAGCGGTACCCTCGTGCTGCCCAACTTGTCTGGTTTCTTGGGGATGAAGGTGGTGGTTGGTTTTTGTGGGGTTCCTTTCTTGGGGGGGGTTGTGCAATGTGACTGGGTGTGTAGATTGCTGCTTCTACAGTGTTTTGATTACAAAATGTTTGAAGTCTGATGCTGATACTTGAAATTCAGAGAAGTTTGTGGGAGAGCAGGGATGGTAAAGGAAGAGCAGGAGTTATTTGGTGCAGTGGAGGCCTCCCATCTGTGAGCTGAGGCGCAGCTGCGATGCAGCACCCTCCAGGGCAGGAGTTGCTGTACCCAGACGGGAGTTGCTGTACCTCTGGGTGGGCTGAGGGCCTCTGTCCTGTGCGAGGCGTCTGGCAGCCAGCTCGGAGTCTCTGGGGCTGTGAGACGGCCCATAGAACCTGCAGGAGTAAACTCTTACAGCTGACCTTACCTTACAGCTGCTGCCCAAGAGGCTCCAGTAGCAATCTTAAACTCTTGTTGCTCCTGATGGTAGGAAAGTTTTGAAACATGATGGCTATCTTAAAGTTGTCACCCCATCTGCTTGGGAAGAAGGCTGCCTGGGTGAGAGTGAGTGCTAGGGCCAGAGTCCGAGGCTGTCAGTGAGGCAGAGGGTGGGTTTGGTGATGAGCAGGCTTTGGCAGGTGAGCCCTTACCCTTTTTATCCTTAACTTGAAAGGAAGCCAATCAAGTTATGGTGGTCCCGCTAACCAGCAGCTGAGCGGGGGTTACGGAGGAGGCTATGGTGGCCAAAGCAGCATGAGTGGCTATGGTAAGAGCATTTCTGCACTGGTTCTGGGGCTGTGGGGCGCAGCTGGCTGAGCGTGTCTGCAGATACGTTGTGTGGGAAGCAAAGGGCCGTGCTGCAGGCTGAGCAGCACAAGCCCTGGGAATTGAGGAGTTGGGTGTTGGGGATTTTGGGACAAACAGCGAAGCAGAGGGGGGGGGGGAGTACACTAACAGCAGGAGCTTGGGGCTGAAGGGGGGAGATGTGGGGAACGATGCCGAGAGGGGTGGGCGACGCCGGTCTCCAGACTCCGTTGCTCGTATGGAAGCTGGAGACCGCTGCTCTGGATGCAGCGCAGATGGGGAAGGTCTGCGGGAGGCGGGGTCCTCCCCACTGCCATGGCCAGTGGGGAAAGCCCTGAACTCCCGGCGCTCTGCGGTTGAAGAACTGATAAACTTTAACTCGGGTCTGGAGCTGTGAACTGACGTTTTGCAGTATTGGGCACAGTAGGCGGTATTTACGAGGTGGCCCCGCCAGGACAGGCGTTGGGGGAGCGATGCTTCGAGTCGGCCTGAACCAGCTGTGAACCCGCTGTCGGTTTTCCCCCTCAGACCCCGGGAGCCAGGGCGCCATGAACAGCAGCTACTACAGCAGCGGGAACCGGGCGTCCATGGGAGTGAACGGCATGGGCGGCATGTCCAACATGTCCAACATGAGTGGTGGCTGGGGAATGTAACCGAGCGCTGACTTTTGGTCACATCTTTTTTAGAAAACAAAAAAACAAAAAACTAAGTTTAACAGTTTTGCAATACGAGCTTGTGATTTATGCTTTACTGTAAGTGAATTCAGGATTGTTCTTTTAAAACCTTTCAGGTTCAGTATTTTTGAACATACGGAAATGAACATTCATCTAGGATGTAATAACCCAGTTGAGTAAAGACTATAACTGTTAAACAATTTTGAGCGTTTCTCAAGTTAGTTTTGTTGTAGGAGTGTATTTAAGCAGTAAGCGTATTTAGGTTAAAGCTGTTTGAATTACGTTAAATGTTGCTCTTCTACCATATTACATCAACACTGTTTTGAATCCATGTGGAGAGAGACATGCTTTTTTGTAAAGAAACAATATAGGAGCTGTGTCTGAAATTCGAAGTGAACATTTGGCATGTTAGTTCTAGTTTATTTCTTTTAATATCCTGTAAGGCACGTTAAAGCTTTTTTTTTTAAGTTAATGGGGGAAACATGTCGAGACGCAATACGGCTACTTTAGGAGTTGGGTCTTGGTGTTCGTATACAATTCTGAGGCCTTGATTTAATCTTTCATTGTATTGTGATTTCCTTTTTAGGTGTATTGCGCTAAGTGAAACTTGTTAAATAAATCTTCCTTTTAAAAACTGGAACTCACTCCTTCTTGTCCTCCAGCTTCTGAGGGGTAGCTGCAGCTGCAGCAGTGTCACTGCTCCCTTGGCCTGGGGCCTGCACTGCTCACACCAGGCTGTGGGCATGGGAACTGAAATTCCCACGCTGGGGAAGGGTGGAGTGGCCTGGGGCAAGGGCTGTGCTTTCCCAGGGAAAAAACCAGGCCTGGGGGTAGTGCTGAGGATTAAACCTCCCCAGGGCAGAGCAGGGATCACACCTGCCTTGGTGCTGGTTTTAATGAAGTCAGTGAAAGCAGCACCTCTGCCCTCACTGGGCTGCAGGGGGTAGGGCACAGGCTCGTTGAGGCACTTCCTGCGCCCTGGCCCCATGGCCAGCACACGCTGCAGTCACTACCCTCTCGCTCCTGGGCAAGGGACCCTGGCAGCACCTCAGCACCCTCCAGGAACGTCCCCATAGCACACCTCTGTCCATCACACACAGCATCTGCACAGGGAGAGCGAGGGCTGAAGCCCTCAAGGTGCACAGCCCTATGTTCTCCAGGATCTGTGAGTGACAGCTGTTAAATCAGAACCTCAGCCTTGCTTTCAGTTTTTGCAAAAGGCTTTATTGTGTAACTGCTGTACTGCAGTCATAGCAACGCTGGGAACAGGTACAGGGTGGGATTTGACTCTGCAGTGAACAGAAGGCACATTCATTGATGCCCAGCATCCAGCTCTGCTCAGAGACAATTCATAAATCCACTTCTCTTTGCACTTGGAGTATAATACAAAACTGTACAGGAGCCGTTGAGAGGAGCAGCAGCACCCACAGTGATGACAGAGGAACTGATGATGTGCAGAGACAGTGACGGGGCAGCGACCAAACTCATGTAGAAATGCCATATACAAATATTAATACAAATGCCTACAAAAATCAGAAAAGTGAGTCTGCATTGTTAAGTTTCAAAGATAACTTTTAAGGGAAACTACAGCTAATAGAATGTTCTTAATTATTTCTGATGGAGAAACATTAGCTTGCATAATCCCTACAAGTTACTTTACACTGCTCTGACAGTGAAAAATGAGCCCAGAGAGGCTGCTGCACAGGAGGGTTAAAAAAATAATGGCTACGTTCCTGTGTTAACGTGGTCCCGGGTCAGGGGAGGCTTAGGAGGAGTTGGATGAACACCGCTGGAGGAGCAAAGTGTGACAAGTGTCGCACACACGGACAGGTTTCGGGTACGATGGCAGTGCAAGTTCATTACTGGAACAAGTGTTGCAGAAGATGTCCCCGCAGTTTCTGCAGTGGTGCTACAAACAGAGTTAGCAGCAGTAAGCACAGCTGTCTAAAGTCTGGGTGCAAATCAGACCTTAGAAACCTGCTGGAGTCCACTGACCCCATCCTCCACTTCCCAAGAGGTCCCCTGCTCCCCACAGTGCTCTCTCCTGTGCAGGATACAGATGCTGCCCCTGCCCAGGAGCTGCAGGCCAGGCCGGGGGAGCCGCTGCCCCCAGCCCACAGTGCTATGCCCTGGCTCCCTGTGCAGCTCAGCCCTGCTGCCAGGCAGCACCGCCAGGCCCGGCCATACATGGGGACATGTAGCTGCTCCATGGCCCCAGCATGGGCTGAGCTGTCCCCAGCCCTGGAGCAGCCCCCTGTGGCCTGTCTGCCCCTGTGCCCATGGGACACTGATGGGGCTGTCGGCATCCCACCCCCAATCCCCCTGCCACCCCCATGGGGGTGGGAGATAAGCCTCAGCACGGGGAAGAGCCTTCAGCTGCTCCGGCCCCAGCACAGCACCCACACAGAAGACTTGATTTTTAGGCTGGGAAATGCCACTTTAGTCGTCAGTGTAATAATTGTGCCATCCATGATCTGGAATTGAAGCAGTACCCTTCTTCTCTAGCAAACTACGAAACAGCACCATTTTTGGTTTTTTATAGAACCACAGAATGGTTTGGGTTGGCAGGGACCTTGAACACCATCTGGTTCCAATGCCCCTGCCATGGGTAGGGGCACCTTCCACCAGATCAGGTTGCTCCAAGCCCCATCCAACCTGGCCCTGAACACTTCCGGGACTTTCCATGACAAAGAGAGCAAAATAAGCCTCTGAGCAACAATTACCTTCCTTCTTGAGATAGAGAATTCCTTCTCACATTGCTTGCAGTGTGTTGCTTCATCATCCTTCAGCCAGGTATGACCCTAGAAAATTGGGATGCAGACCTCACTGGAGATACAAATAAATGTGTAAAATACATTCTAAAGGCAGTTTACTAGTGTTAGTGTTTATCAAAAGCCATCACAGAATGGTAGGGGTTGGAAGGAACCTTTAGAGATCATCTAGTCCAGCCATCCTGCTAAAGCAAGTTCACCTACATCAAGCCACATCTTTCAAAGTAGGATAGTCATGGTGAAGTTTGAAGGTGTTAAATGAAATGCATCCATTTAGTCAAAATACCCATGAGAGGTGAGTACCTTTAGTGCTTTATTCACTTCCTTTATATCTTCCATCTTCAACTTTGACCTAGAAAAAAACAAAATTTCCCTCTGCATGACTTTATGTTGTGTTCAGTTTTCCCTGCCATGCCAGTGTCCAGCCACCAAATCCACACTCCAGTTCCTCAGTCAGTTCCCGTTCCAACCCTGCAGCGCTCAGTATCTTCAGGACACTGCCACTGTGGGAGCTGCCCGCTCTGGCAAAGCCCAGCTCCCCTCTGAGCCCCAGGTGTTTACTCCAGTGTTTCCCATCTGAGCCAGCTTACTCACACAACCGTCTGCCCTTGCTGGGACTTCACAGCTGTTCAGTTTCCCATGCACAGCAACTGCCTCCTAAAATTCTCAGTTAATTGATTTTTATAACTGGATGCATCTGAAACTTATCTGTGATAGTCTGATACTTCTCTCTCCAGGTTATATCACTTACAGATCAGTTCCTGGAACTTACTGGCTGAGATGAAGTCCCATTTCTTGAAGAGCTTGCTCCTGTTCCTCACAGACCTTCTCTAACTGCTGCTTCTCATCTTGCAGTTTTCTCAGCTCCTAGAAAATCAAGCAAATTCTAGTTTGCTGCATGCTATGTTTGACCTGTGAGCGAGACCAGCTCCCCAAGCAGCTCACCAGAATAAGCCCCTTTACAAAGCTGCCCACTCCTAAGGTTTGATTTTCAGGGTCACGTGGCTGCACTACCCATGGCTTCTGCACAAATAACTAAACCATTTCACTCTGTTTACCAGAAAGAGTAAGACTTTCAGGCCTTAAGCATCCCCAAGCAGAGCCTGAATGTAGCAGCCTGCGGCCTGCACACAGGTGTACAGACGTTGTGTCTCCATGATCTCAACCGCTAGATATGCTGGAGCAAACTCTCCTCAGGTTAACGGGAATGTTCACGCTTAGAAAGTAAATCACGTTCGGTTGTTCTGAATGCTTTACAACGTTCTTCCATTATATACAGCTGAAAGCCCTCAGTGACCCAGCCTCTGAAAGCCCTGAAGTTGGTGCTTCCTCCCTGAGCCGGGGTGTTTTCCCCTCAACTGCCCCTCAACTCAGCTGAGCTGCCGCCGGCCCTCGCACACAGGTGCAGCGACACTCTGCTGCAGACGCAAGCCTTGTGCTGCTTCCAAGGCAGCTGGAGCTCCCAACACAAGGCACACTGCACTGGCCATACCTTTTTCAGTCCTTCCATTTGTTGCAGTTCTGTTTTAAGCAGCGTGGCAGCATCCTTCTCTTGGTGTAGTTCTCTTTGCAAAGTTTGTCTTTGCTCCTTTTCAGATTTTAACTCCTTTTCCAGAGTTGTGCTATTTAGAAAGAATTAATTCTAAGAAACTCTACAGCAGAAAAACATCCTATAACAGCACTTAAGTGCAGCAACAGTATGAGAAGAAGAAATCTTGTCCAAAAGAAGGCAAAACACTGGAATGTTTTGCCTAGGGGGACACAACAGGGATGTGGCAGCAGGTATCAGAAACTATATGAGCATTTTCAGGTGACAGAAAACAAGCAGCAATGAAAGGCTACAAGGAAAAAAAACTAGAACAAAAAATCAAAACCAATCCCCACAAGTCCATATTTGATCACCTGTGTTTTAATAGTCATGTTTAAAAATGACCCCCTCCAAAAACGCCCAGCCCACTGCGATGCCAGACCCATGTGCTTCTGTCCATACCTGCTGAACCCAGTCTAACTCAAACCTACCCCTATTCCTCTTCAGGCCCTAGCACAAAAGCAGGCAAAAGTACTTGTTAAAGAAATGGCAAAAAGGAAGGAAAAAAGACCCCAAACTGATCAGAAGAAATACCATTTGCTATCCATCTGGGACATCTGCTGCCGACAAGTGTCCAGCCTGCCAGCAAGCTCTTGCTTCATCTTGTTGCATCTTTCTTCAGCAGCTTGCCTTGCTTTTTCTGCATGCTGCAATCTACAAAGTGAGGAATGTGTACATTGGTTGCAATTGATAAAACTCCTGACCTACACCCTCTCATTTTGTTCTCAATGATCTTTACTGGACACATCTTTATAAAAGATTTGACTGAAAATACTCATGGAGAAAACAATGACTTTTGAAAGCATCTGTTTCTGCAAAAAAGCCCCAAAAGACACAGTCATACCTATTCTTAAACCAAACATCAACATGTTTTTAATCAGCCTGCCTTATAGTTTTTGAATGGGTCAGTTATGGGTGTGTTTGCCTGGGGAGAACAGGCAAGTGCAGAGGGTGGTCTGAGGGAGAATGGAAAAACACGGTCATGCTGGCATGGCTCAGCATCTGCAGGGGTATGGGAGGGCATTCTGTAAAGGTTTCAGTTGGAAACTTCCGACTCACTTCAGGGTTGATGCTTTGAGCTTGTAATTATTACCTCTCTTCCATTTGTTTCATGGAGGACATCATCTCATTTGTTTTTCCTTCAAAAGAGGATATTGCTTCTGTTTTCTGTTGTAATGAACACTCTGCATTCTGTGGAAGGAGTAATACATTTTCCAGGTAACACATTTCGGTTTTCCAAAGCACAAAGTGTCAGTGTTTAACCAAGTCTGCCACTAGATAAAGAATGTTTAGCTTGTTACAGGCCATGCCTGGGTCTAATGAGAATGCACAAACAAAATGCTGATAATGCCAGAGCAGACATTCCTCAACTTAAGAGCTCAGAAAAAACCCAATTTGCTGAAGTTTTGACGTATGACATCAGCTACAAGCCCAAAATCTTCACTTCAGAAATGAACCTGAAGGAAGAAATCACCAAATTGTCAGGGTAAGAATATCAATTATTATTTGAATCCAACAACTGCACTCTGAGCATGGAACCAGGAAGCCAAAAAAAGATCCCCAAAATAACTACTGCTTTTGAAAGCAAAGGCACAGCAGCACCGGGCTTTCACTGGCCACTGCCTTGCCAAGTGTCTGTGCATCTGTGAAGGAGGCAAAGCCCTGGATAAGACCTGAACAAGCACCAGCAAACAGTCCATACAATTGGAGAGAAATCCCCCCTGCATCTCTGGCAGCAGGTATGGGAGGGGAAGCCTAGTTCAACCCTGATTTCATTAATGGAGACAAGCTCTGTGTGTTCCATGTGAACTCTGCTACTCCAACACTTCCTTGTAGAAATGCCTGTCAGTGTATTTGTGTCCATTTGAAACAAACAAACCAAGACAAAACGCTACAGCCCAAATGACAAAAAAAACCCCAACCCCCAACACAGGTGGGAAGGAAAAGCAAGACAGTTCTTGGCTACAGTAAGTGATTTTTTGATAGACTAATCATTCAGTGGTTAGAACAAAGGACTTGTGCAAACACTTTCTCCCTAGCAAGAACAGCCCACCTGTACCAGCCTTTGTTGGATGACCTTATGCCACGCTTTCTTTCCAAACACACCCAATATCACACACATAATGCAGCACAACACAAAAATTAAGCAATTCTTTCTACAGTTTTAACCTAGGTATTCTCAAGAAAACTATTGCATCTAAGTATGAATTCAGATGCTATTTAAGTGCATGTGCATCTCCTGCACATGACTAAAGAACACCCCTACAGCTGCTCTCTTGATTTTCCACTAGGCCCATACCTGAGATTTGTGAAACATCTGCAAGTTAATAGCCTTCACTTCTTCTAACTGCTGGCGAAGGGCAACTAAAGTGTCTTGTTTTTCATGAGTATCTTTCTCCAGAAGTTTCATGGCAATTTCCATTTCTGTTTTCATTCCAATCTGTAGCTCCAACTCTTTCTCTAGTTCCTTACAAAGAGATTTCCTTGTTACTGCTATGGAATTATATGTCAGCATTTCCAAACTCATACAAACCCCATACACAAACTACTACTGATTTACGATTTTACAGAAGAATTAGGTTTCAAATAATACATAATACACATAGTTAGGGAGACCAAAACACTATTTCAGCTCCCCCGATCAGGGCAAGGGTGCAGATGTGCTGTCATGGGGTGTAGAGCTTAGGGTGTAACTTTGAGGTCTGTCAGATGAAGCATTTCTCCTGGCAGCTGCGGTTGGGTCAACCTAAAGCCACAGGCTTCAGCAAGCCTGAGCAGACTCTTCATCAGTCACTCATCAGCAGTTCACTGTGTGACCATATTTTCCTCCATAAAGACAGTTGCCTGTGTTTGATCTCTAGTATAATAATGCTGGTAGGTTCTTAAACAGAAAAAGACCTTTTATTTTCAGCATTCCAAAAGCTATGATTTCCAGCTCTTTACAGACACTGTTAATGACCAATGCCCAGCAACTTGCCTACAATTCCTTTATGAATCCTGAGCAGCTGTCAGAAGTGCACAGCACACACACTTGTAACGCTGCCTTAACTTACAGACAACCTTGTATCATTCATTTCACTTTCTATACTGGAGTCTCCTTCCTTACCAGCCTAATCTTCTTCTCTTCTTTCAACTGCTTCCAAACATCACTGTACATTTCATCAAGACCCTGGCGTGACTGCTTGTAAGTATCCAATTCTACTTTTGTATCCTCTTTGGTAACCTACAAGAAATATCAGCAAAAGCTACAGAAGATCACAAAGCCACATATTTAAAACGCGTCCTAAGTTCTTGTGGGTAACACAGTATTTCTATGTGCTATTTCAAGGAAAAGCCTCCTATTTAGCAATTAATAAGCTGGCAAGCATTAACAACATGACATTTCAAAGAACAAAAATTAAAAGCCATGGGGTTTAAAATAATTAAAAGCCATGGGTATTGTTTAGGAAAGACAGGCCAACAAGGTGAGGAGGTGGAGTTGCTCTCTGTGTGAGGCAGCAACTAGAGTGCACTGCCTGGGAGGGGATGAGGGGCAGGTTGAATGTCTCTGGGTGAGAATTAAGGGGCAGGGTAATGTAGGTGATGCTGCTGTGGAAGCTTGTTACAGGCCACCTGATCAGGAGGAGGAAGTGATGAGGCCTTCTACAAACAGCTGAGAGCTGCCTCACGATCACAGTCCCTGCTCCTCATGGGGGACTTCAACCACCCTGATATTTGCCGGCAAAGGCACTCAGCTAAGCACAGGCAGCCCAGGAGGTTCCTACAGACTGTTGACAACAACTTCTTGTTGCAGGTGACAGAGGAACCAACGAGGAGGGGTGTGCTGCTGGACATTATGCTAGCAAATAAAGGGGGTCTGGTTGGTGATGTGAAGGCTGGAGGCAACCTTGCCTGCAGTGACCACGAGATGATAGAGTTTAAGGTCCTGTGGGGAAGAGGCAGAACACAAAGCAGAATTGTGACTGTGAATTTCAGGTGAGCCGACTTTGGCTTCTTCAAAGATCTACTTGGACGGATCTTATGGGATGTGATTCTAGATGGCAGAAGTGCCCAAGAGAGTTGGTTGATCTTCAAGTGTCACTTCCTCCAAGCCCAGGACCAGTGTGTCCTCATATGGAGGAAAGCAGGAAAAAGAGGCAGGAGGCCTCCATGGATGAGCAAAGATCTGCTGGGACAACTCAGGCAGAAAGCAGCTGTCTCTGAGAGGTGGAAACAGGACATGGTTTCTTGGGAACAGTATAGGAACATTGCCAGGGTATGCAGGGGTGCGACCAGGAAGGCTAGAGCCTTTCTAGAATTAAACCTGGCCAGGAAAGTTAAGGAAAACAAGGAAGGGCTTTTCAGCTACATCAGCAGCAAAAGGAAGATTAGTGAGAATATGGGCCTATTGCTGAACACAGAGGGTGCCCTGGTGACTGAAGATACAGGGAAGGCTGAACTACTGAATGTCTTCTTTGCTTCAGTCTGTACAGCCAAAGCCAGCCCTCGGGAAGCCCAGTCCAGCAAGGATAGTAGGATGGGAAACTACAGTCAGCCTCACCTCCATCCTTGGAAAGGTGATGGAACAACTCATCCTGAATATTGTCTCTAAACATATGAAGGAAAAGATGGCTATCAGGGGGAGTCAACATGGGTTCAACAAGGGGAAATCCTGATTGACTAACCTGATATCCTTCTATGAGTGCATAACTGGCTGGCTAGATGAGGGGAGAGCAGTGGATGTCATCTACCTTGACTTCAGCAAGGCTTTTGATACTGTCTCCCATAACATCCTCATCAGAAAGCTCAGGCAGTGTGGCTTGGATGAGCGGACAATGAGGTGGATTGAGAGTTGGCTGAATGACAGAGCTCAGAGGGCGGTGATCAATGGCACAGAGTTGAGTTGGAGGCCTGTGGTCAGTGGAGTTCCACAGGGATCAATTCTGGGGCCAGTCTTGTTCAACATCTTCATCAACAACCTGGATAAGGGGACAGAGTGTACCCTCAGCAAGTTCGCTGATGACACCAGACTGGGAGGACTGGCTGATTACCCAGAGGCTGTGCTGCCATTCAGGGGGATCTCGACCGGCTTGAGAGTTGGGCAGAGAGGAACCTCATGAGGTTCAACAAGGACAAGTGCAGAGTCCTGCATCTGGGAAGGAACAGCCCCATGCACCTGTACAGGCTGGGGATTGATCTACTGGAGAGCAGCTCTGCAGAGAGACACCTGGGAGTGTTGGTTGATAATAAGCTAAATATGAGCCAGCAATGTGCCCTTGTGGCCAAGAAGGCCAATGGCATTCTGGGATGCATGAAGAAGAGTGTGGCCAGCAGGTCAAGGGAGGTTCTGCTCCCTCTCTACTCTGCTCAGGTGAGGCCTCATCCATGTCTAGTTCTGGGCTCCCCAGCTCAAGAGGGACTGAACTTCTGGAGAGAGTCAAATGCAGGGCCACCAAGATGATCAGAGAACTGGAGCATCTTCCTTATGAGGAAAGGCTGCAGGAACTGGGGCTGTTTAACCTGGAGATTGAGGGGGGGGACCTCATTAATATTTACAAATATCTAAATGGTGGATGTCAGGAGGTTGGGGCAGCACTTTTTTCTGTTGTATCCGGTGACAGGACAAGGCATAATGGACAAAAGCCAGAACACAAGAAGTTCCATTTAAACGTAAAGAAAAACTTCTCTAATGTTGAGTTGAGGGAGCCCTGGCACAGGCTGCCCAGATGGGTTGTAGAGTCTCCTTCTCTGGAGGTTTCCAAACTGGCCTGGATATGTCTCTGTGTGACCTGACCTAGGTGATCCTGGTCCATTCCAACCCCTACCATTCAGAGATCCGATGAAAAAAAATCTATTCTTTCTAAAGCTTTCTCCCCTCTGCAAGCCTGTGTTTAGTGTGTAGTAAAGAACAGCAAAACTCAATGCCTGTGCATGCTATACACAGAAACAGCGATTTACATAGCAGCATGCTGAGCTGTCCTTGGCATTCCAGTTCAAAGCGCTTTTGAGAGCACTAGTTCCAGTTGATCAAAAGAGGTGACTTATTTTAAGGATCCTCATCATGCTTAATTAGGTGTCTCACCTCTACACTTTTTTCACTCTGTTCACGAATTAATTCATTTTGTTGTTTTAACTGCTGCTGCTCTTCCTGAAGTGACCCAATTCGGTCGGTTGCTGCTGCAAGCTGTTTATAAAGAGAATAGATCTGTATTTAATGACTGTACAAGCATACAGCATCTGGAGGAATTCTAAAGTTAGTAGCTCAGCCCTTGCAGCAGATGCACTGCTCACTTCCCCTTTCGCCCCGTTTCCTCCCCCTGAAGCTGCTGACCTTCTGGCAGCCATACTCACTGTAAGGTCTCAATAAGCCCACCAACATTCATTCACTTGACTTCTGCTTCACACCCTAATAATTTTTTTTTTTAAATATTAACAGTGCAAATAAAAAGCATCCTAGTGTAAAAGACTAACATCTGCCACAGGACCTGTGGTGTTCATTTTGGTGTGAACTACAAGACATCTAGCAAGTCAGGGCTGACATTCACTCGTGGAACCTTGTGGTGTTTTCAAGTGAAGATACTCAAAAAAGTATTGGAAATTGGACCACATATAAATATACAAATACCCACCACCACAAAACCCAAACCAACCACCATCATGCATGCTACTGGAATCTATTTCGGTTCCCAGACAGGAAAGATTTCCTAATCAAAGTGTGATTCTCCTCCACCTCTTCTTCTGAGTTCTGCTTAACTCACATGACAAACATGTACACAGGTGCATGTGCAGAATGAAGAGGGACAAGTCGTGCTCATTACAGTGGTAGAATCACTTTTGGGTGGAGACACCATTGAAAGACAAAAAACTCACTTAAGCTAACATAACGTAGAAGCTTTCCACCCAGCTTTCCCCACGTGCCAACTCATGTCAGTCCTACAACTTCCCCCCACTTTCCCAGGATCAAGGCAAATATTTTAGGTCTAAGGTCTACTCTTAAGGAGTTATGCCTCTGATGGAAAAGAGCTACAAGAAATAATTAACAGAGCAGATACAAACCTCTTCCTGTAGTTTTGAATTGGTCTTTTCTAAACAGTCTATTTTGTTCTGAAGATCTGCAACTGTGCAACTGCAGCAAGGAAGAGATACATAAAAACAGCAAATAAAGTGCCAACATTCTGCATTTATTCCTATCCTCTGACATACTTTTACAATATTGTATTTGTTAATGAAATACTTTGGTGACCTGGCAAAAAACACCCACAAAAGAAGGACAACTGTCTCTCTTCCAATACCAAGAAGACCATGCATTTCCCTGCAGCTGGCAGCCTACTGTATTGCTTGGTAGCCCTCTTATGTGGCTTTGCTTTTGCAGTCTTAACACCTCCCATGTTCAAGAGGGTGAGGCCTGCTCTGAGGAACCTACAGGGGAACAACAGAGACTTTCTCTAAAGAATGAAATTCTAGATGAACTTGTAATAGTTTTATCTTGAAAAAGTAGCTCCAAAATCTTCTGTTAATCACTAGTAAGTCTCAAGAAAGTAAACCCTTATTATACAGACTTGTTTTCTGCACTGCAGATGGCATCAGAAGATTACAAAATGAAACTAAGGTTTTGGGAAATAATCGGAAAAGGCATTTCAATATCAGACACAAGTTTACAAGACTCAAAGCCAGCAGAGACATTCAAAGCCATATTGGAAAAGCTGAACAAGTGTTTGTACATTAGAAGACATGAAAACCCCACCTTAGATGTCGGTTAAGTTCTTCCACGTAATGCTTCTGGTCAAGGACAGCTGTAATTCCTCCATCTCTAGTTGTAAAAGTGAGAATTTATAGTTTGAGAAGAAACTCCTTCATTCTCAAGTGTTAGCTTTCAGAAAATGTAGGGTTTTCAGAATAGCTGCAATCTGAGCTGAAACTTTTTCTTCTTTTCTAGTAAGAATGCTTGTGCTTGAGCTAGACTGGAAGTACTAGGGAGACGAAGCAGCTCTTTAGCTACTTCTCCTCAGCAGCTGAGTAGTAAAGTACTCTGAAATGCCTGACGCATAAACTATAAAGTCTCCTCCATTTATTACAGGTCATCTAGATACAGTGATGCTAACAGTCACAGTCTCCAATTTACCTAATGTTTCACCTAAAATTACTGTTTTTCCTCCATAACTGACCTTTCCTGCAAAGACAGATACTTAATTGAGTGTGTTTCTGAAATGGCACTTAGAAACCATGCAGTGACTTAGTAGTGGGTGACCTGGTAGATCATGTCTCCTAAAATCATATAAAAACATAACCTAAAATTCTGGGTGCTTTTAATTTGGTCCAAGCTCAGGACACAAACTCTCCATACTATATCATTAAAATTCCCACTGGCTCTACCTTTGAAAACAAGAACTTTTCTTTAGGTAACAAAATCTATTTTGGATTCTCTTCTTTGGATAGTTAAAAGTTTGAGATCTCAAGCATTCCTGTGCTCCCATGGGCTGTCGGACAGGTTTGCTCTACAAAAAAATAACAATTTAGAATCACCATACATACTGTTTGCCATCAATGTCCTGTGTTTCCTTGAGGTACAAGGAAAAATCAATCACTCCAACCTGAAAAATATATGTAAGATATTAACAAACCTTCACAGTGCAATTCTGCATAGCAGCAGGTATTACTTTATGTTTGGAAAAAAGGAAAGATCTGAATTTTAAGCTCAGAGACAGACAATACCAATACTCTTTCTAGCTGAAGCAGACATGGAAGCTAGCGCTGGTCATAAAAGCATCAAAATAACAGTACCCAGTGTGCTCAGCTTCCCAGCAGTTACTGGCTTTGACAGCATGTCCATAAACTGTTCCTTAAGGAGATGGATACTTACATACTTTTTATTTTATTCAGTGACAAGCTTCAACACAGGACATGCTGGACATAACTCTGGACTCATCTCCGTAAAGTATTTATGGATGGGCTTAATTCTACTAGAATCTTATAGTGACTGATCTTATTTAAGCTTTAATCTTCACCTGGGAATCCAAGTCTTCTCCTTTCAAGCAAAGGTTTGCATCAATAACGTTCAGTCCAACTAGCAGACCCACAATGACTGCTCCTTCCTCCTCCATCATCAAAGCATCAGGTTCATAAAATTCACTAGAAGAAATATTAAAGGCATCGCTGCGCATCAAAGAATTATGATGGTACTTCCACCACTGAAATCATATCAACAGTAACTTAGCTGTTATAAAGTTCAGCTGATCAGCCCCTTCTCACTGAATTTATTGCACAAGGCAGAAGAAGCAGAACTCTCACAGAAAATACTCGACTTGTTCCTCTGTAGTTCCCTGCAATGAATAACTTGCTCCTTTGCAGGCTGCAAGTATAAGCTTAAACTGGTCACTTAATGGCCTCTTACTACAGCAATGCCAGGTTTCTGTGATCCTGTGAATACAACCTACAAACACCTGCACTTACCTTAACAGATGTTTATGGTCCAACAGTACTTTGAGATAATCTGCCAGCTTCTTTTGCATGAGTGCCAGATAAAGCCAAGCCCTTCCTCTTCCCACAGCAGTCCTAAAAGGAAAATGTTTTGGGAAAACCAAAGCACTAAGTAGATCTGTGCAATTCAAAATCACAAAAGGAGATGAAGGTTGTTATTCACTCAAACCTGAGCAACTAAAAAAATAATCCCTAAGGAAATAAAGTGTTGTCTCCAGAATACAGAAAGAAACATTTAAGTACATATTGCTTTAGCAAAGGGAAAGTACATTGTAAACTCTTCCTAACTTGGAAAGACACACGTATTTTCAACTACTACCATAACCTAACTACTGATATATCCTGGCATTAAAACTAGTTTCTTTCTATCATCCCAAATTACCCAAATTAAATACTACTATCACATGCACAAAATGACAGAAATTCATACAAGGAAAGGAAAGAAAACATCTTTACAATTATTTTTATCAAGGTCATTGAAATTTTGGAATGCTGTTTTTAGTCTGACAACACTGTTTGAGTCTGAAGCACTGAGTATTTTGAGACATCCTCCTTATCTCTTGGAGGAATTAGTGCCTCCTACATACCCTGTTCTTCTCTTTGGGAACAAGACCTCATTAAGGAAGGTGAAGGACTACACAAAGGATTCTTGTTCCTAGCACTGTAAATGAAAAACATCATCCCCAACAATCAACTTACTTCAACTCTGGCAGATTTTTAACACTAGTTGCTATATCTGATGCCTCAGGACAAAGTTTTTCCACTAGTTCCAAAGGACCAAAAAAAGATTTGTTCTGTCCAATAAAAGTCTTCTTCACTAAAGGGAGTACACAGAGAAGCTTGTGAGGAAACGTGACAGGCGTCCAACTGCAGAATTACAAATTTTAGTCTCTTTCACTTCATCTTACCAGCTCATAGCACATCAATAAAAAAGGGGCATTAAAAATAGCTTGACAGTTTAAGAGGTACAAAGTACATAGCATATGATAATGTAACCACATAGTTATGCCTGTAATATTGATTAGCATCACATAGTGTCTGCGATTAATATGTCATACAGCAGCCAACCTGGAGACACAGTGAGACCCGACACAGTGAACAGGGGAGTGGCCACTCACCTTTCAGCCCGTGCTTGAGGCAGTGCTCCAGCACCACGAAGAACTGCTGCAGGGGAGGGAAGTCGGAGTCCAGGGTCCGGCCCAGGCTCAGGGCCGACTGGATCAGGGTTTTGATACTGAGCTTCATCATGTTCATGAGGTTGGCGCGCTCCTCCATGGCGTGGCAACGCGAACCTGGACACACACGGACACAAGGGTGGAGAAAGAAGAGCTGCCGTTAGAAACGCGCTCCCGACCCCTGCGAGCGCTGACAAGAGCGGTGCCGCCCTCCATCTTGCGGAGCCGAACGGCTTGAGAAGCTCTGGGCACAAGCCCCGGGTGAACCCCCCCAACCTCAACTCGCCTTACGCGCAGATCGGGAGCTGACAGCGGGGCGGAGCGGCGCGGGGCCGCCTCCCGGCCCTGCCGGCCTCGGCCGCCGGCGCTCCCTGGGGCTGCGCAGCCGCGGCCCAGCCGGACCCGGCGCCGCCCGAGAGCGCGCGCGCGGCCGGGCCCCGCCGCGGCCTGAAGCGGCCCCTGCGCCGCGCGCGCGTTCCCACGGCAACGGCTCCCGCCCCGCCCCCGGCAACTCTCGCGAGACCGCGGCGTCGCGAGGGCGGGCCGCGCGTGGCGCCAGGCGCCATCTTAGAAGGAGTTTGTGGTGCGAGGCGCTGCCGCCAAGGCGGGACCGGGGCCGCGCCCCTGAGCCTGAGGGAGGGCGAGGCTGAAACCGGCTGCCAGCTACCCCTTCCCCTTCAGTCTGCCACAGCTGCTGCCAGCCGCAGAGCTGTGGCCACCATAATGTTCTGTTGGGCTGGTGCTGTTGCCTTAGGAGAATCCTGCTATCAGCTGCGGATCAAATGTGGTTATACTCCCTTGCAGAAAACCCTGTCTAACAGGTAGAGCTGCTGTGTCAGTCACATGCAAGATGGTCAGTGCTACTCCTCCTATCACACAAAGTCACTGTAATGAAAGTTATTACCTTCTTCTCTGTGCGCTTAATTTAGGATTAAACCCAAGCAGAACTCTTCCGGTGTTGGAAGACTCAAAGCAGGCAGAGTCATTCTAATCAAGTTGCTCTTACTAATCACAAAGCACTCAAACTCCTGTCTTCTCAGCAGCCTATTGTATCAATGACTACAGGCAACATAGCGGGTACCTCGAAGTTGCACATAGTGTAATGAGATGAGACTGGGGATTAAAAGGGATGTAATATTTAGAATTTTGATGTCAACACTGTCAGGTTACACATCAACACACAATCAGCGACTTTCTTTGTGTATTTGTGTGTTTCAGTGGCAACACCAACTTATTTTCATGGTTTCCTCAATTTTAACTATTACTTTGTTAGGAATACTTTGCTTGTAAGCCCTGCTCAAGATGCATGTATTGTATTATCCACAAGACTTAAGAATGAAAAACCCACCAAAAAAATCACCAGAGAACAAAATGTTCTTCTGAAAAGAAATTTAAATTAATCAGTGTCATAATAAGGGTTTGTACTAAGCTAAATAGTTACAATACTTTTTTAGACCATTCCAAATTTATACAGTCAAGTATATCTTTTTCAAATATGTATACGAGCTGGTGCATGCAAAACAGACGGGTATTAGATACCTTACCAAAGCCAAGCCTCAAACATTAGGAATTGGGTTACCTAACTGCAAGAGAGATCACAGGCATTATGCTGCAATCTTTAGGAATGCAGTCACACAGTCTCATATCTCATTCAACAGATTCATTTTAAACATTTGTTTGAAGCCCCGTGCCTTGTTTGCTGTAATTAGTCAGCATAGTTTGAAGTCAAAACACTGCAGCAGGAAGAAAAAACAAGTTCTCCATTTCTTGGTCTCAAAGACTGCAAGTCTATCTTGGTTTCTATTTAACTCCTAGCCTTCTCTGCAAGGCAGGACATACATTCTTCAATGGCAGACCCTGGCTTTATGATGTGCCTCTCTGTACGTCCAACTGACTGCATGGTGTGCAGCACAGTTTGTATGCAATCAAGAGATCTGAAGTAGCCGGTAGAGGTTACAAAATCTCTGGAAACAGATAGCAGCAGGGAACAATTTGCTAGTTTTCTAAAAGTAGTGTTGCAGGCCTCAGCTTATTTCTTAAAAATACCTGCTTTAAATTGAATTTATAGTGCTCAGTCAAAGGTAATAATGAGCAGGTGGAACATGCAGAATAGATGACTTAGTGCCTATGTTTCGTATGTATGTTATGAACAGATTTTTCTTCATATTTTCCATAAACCTCATCAACATATTATCTGAATACTTTGAACAATTTGGGGAGATAGTGTTATATTTCCTCACTTTACAGGTAAAAAACTGAAATATCATGGTAGAAGTTCCATTAAGTCTGAGAGGTCCATCTCAGGCAGGAAAACACTTTATTCCCCACCCCTTGCCAAATGCTGTACTTTGTTTTGAATTACAGCTCTTCACAGCATTATTCCAAAAGCAACCCAAGAAAATAGGGTATTCTGCCCTTTGTCAGGTTACATCCCAGGTGCTTAAGATGGGCATCAAGGAAAAATCTGTGAGAAATTGAGATGCAGAGAAAGGGAAGAATCTGTTTTGTTCAGAACAGAATTAATTTTAAACTCTGGCTATGCAACACTGAGGAGTTTTCACCCACTCCCCTGCCCCATATCCATCAGCAGTAACTTGTTTCACCATGCAGTCACACAGAACTCCAGCTGGAGTTTAACATTATTAAACACAGAAAAAAAATGGCACCACTTTGCAAAACTGAGCTACACTGCTCCAAAACCGTGAAGTGCCATCTGAGACTCTGGAGCGCATGACTCCAGTCCAGCCACTGCTACATCTGAACGTGGTTCCATGTTCTGAATGTCGCAGAAGTTTGATTTCCTTACAAATTCAACTAAAGCCCTTTTAATTCAGTTCTAAGAGACCTGTTCCACAAATCTGCATGGCTGCTGTATTCATGAATACAGATGTTTAACAGAGCAAGCTGTGGTTAAATAGAAGGTGCTTTTTAGCATAGTTATAATTTATAACAAATTTGCATCTCAGTTCACTGGTCCCCTTCCTGACATGAGAGCTGTGCGAGAAGTTCCTTCTGTAGGAGCAGCCCCTAGGAAGGGTAACACACGGACATGTTCACTCGTGGGCACAGCCAGGCTGAGCTTTGAGGGAGAGGGAGAAAAGCAATCAAACAGAACTAAAGTAAATTTCCCCAAATATATTGAAGAGTCTAAGGTTCTTCTGACTGTAACAAGTTTCGAGAAGTTCTACATCTGTGTTGTTTTTGCTACCTTCGCTGAAATTAAGACCTGCAGCACCAGGTTTTAGCAGATGAATCCCAAGTTAAGAGCTATCACTGACACTAACCGACAGCACTTACGGGAGCAAGCTTATCTGCGCACCATAAAAGCAAGTTTACTAAATAAGCATTAACCATACTTGTTTTCGCGGTGCTGCCATTGCCGCCCGGTTTGGGTATGAGTCCTACCAAAGATGCCGACTTCAGAGCGTTGCCATAGCTCAGCGCTAAGTTTTCCGAGGCCTTCCTGGCTAGCGACAAGATGGGAGCAGACCACCTTGCTTCCTCGGGTCTATCTTTTTCCTCGTTTTTCAGCTCGGTTGCGTGAGGAATCTCTTTCTTGTCAATAATCTCGAAGCCGTCTGGCGTCTCCGCGGCAGCGGCACCGCACAGCTCCCCTTCAGCCATCTTTGGCGGGTCATATGACACTAGGCTGGAGCAATCGAGCCCGAGCCGGAAGCGCCGCTTTGCCCGACGCGGCGCTTGGAAAGCGGCTGCAGCCACGAGCAGGGTTGAGAGGGGGCTGAGAGGCAGAGCGCAGGAGCTGTGAGGCAGAGCGCAGGGGCTGAGAGGCAGAGCGCAGGGGCTGAGAGGCAGAGCGCAGGGGCTGTGAGGCAGAGCGCAGGGGCTGTGAGGCAGAGCGCAGGGGCTGTGAGGCAGAGCGCAGGGGCTGAGAGGCAGAGCGCAGGGGCTGAGAGGCAGAGCGCAGGGGCTGAGAGGCAGAGCGCAGGAGCTGAGAGGCAGAGCGCAGGGGCTGAGAGAGCGCAGGGGCTGAGAGGCTGCGCAGGGGCTGAGAGGCAGAGCACAGGGGCTGAGAGGCAGAGCGCAGGGGCTGAGAGGCTGCGCAGGGGCTGAGAGGCAGAGCGCAGGGGCTGAGAGGCAGAGCGCAGGGGCTGAGGCAGAGCGCAGGGGCTGAGAGGCAGAGCGCAGGGGCTGAGAGGCAGAGCGCAGGGGCTGTGAGGCAGAGCGCAGGGGCTGTGAGGCAGAGCGCAGGAGCTGTGAGGCAGAGCGCAGGGGCTGAGAGGCAGAGCGCAGGAGCTGTGAGGCAGAGCGCAGGGGCTGAGAGGCAGAGCGCAGGGGCTGAGAGGCAGAGCGCAGGGGCTGAGAGGCAGAGCGCAGAGCGCGGGGGCTGAGAGGCAGAGCGCAGGGGCTGAGAGGCAGAGCGCAGGGGCTGAGAGGCTGCGCAGGGGCTGAGAGGCAGAGCGCGGGGGCTGAGAGGCAGAGTGCAGGGGCTACCAGGAGCAGATGAGGGAACTGGGGATGTTTAGCCTGGAGAAAAGGAGGCTGAGGGGAAGACTGCCTCAGTCTGCAGCTCCCTGACAAGATGAGAGACCTAAGCTACGGGATGAGAGGAAAAGGCCTCATCTTGCACCAAGGAGGTTTTAGATTGGACGGGAAAAAGTAGGAGAAAGTTAATCACCAACAGGGTGTCTAGCATTGGAACAGGCTGCCCGGGGAAGTGGTGGAGTCACTGTCCCCGGAGGTATTCAAAAGACATGCAGATATAGCCCTCAGAGTCATTGTTCAGTGGTGCATGTGGCAGTGTTAGGGTAACGGTTGGACTCAATGATCTTAAAGGTTTTTTTCCAACCTAAATGGTTCTGTGACTAAGACAAGCGGGGCTATAGGGCAAGCCTTTCCAGAACTGAGCAGTTTGCTTGATGTTCTGAGTTCAAGACTCAGAGAGGTAGAAGATGAAGAAAGTTTACTTTGCAATGAGTGATGAAAACAACAAAAATACACTTTGCAGGGTTTTATCACTATCTACTTTCCCAAACATTGTTTTCAATTAGAAAATTCGTTGTATTTTCTGACATCCCAGGTTTTTGCAGTCAAGTTGTGACAACTTTGAGATCTTTGTTAGTCTGCCTTGTGATTCAAGTCATTGTATCTTGATTAAAATGGTGGTGTGACAGGTTCACTGTTTCAAAAAGTGCATGCTTGCATCACTGTCATTAAAAAATAGCTGTACTCAGTAAGGCTACTTCATTAATGTACTTGGGCTGTGTTTGGTAGAAAGGATCTGTCATGAAGAAGAACTGAAATTACCCTAGAATGAGAATCTGATCTTACTGGGTAGCTCAGATATGATACAGCCTACTGATGGACAGACTATTGTCCATTTTTCCATCCA